>NW_012267237.1:14644326-14649167 GCF_000151885.1 Dipodomys ordii | reverse complement strand
AAAAAAAAAATAGAAATGTAAAAAATTAATATTATATGGGGATTAAAAGACCATCTATTTAGAGAGGAATGTGAGTATATTAAGATAAGGGAAGTTGGCCAAATAATTTATGGGCTTTGAAATATTAAAACAAAAATAAAAGTCTTAAACCAGGCACAGGTGGCTCATGCCTGTAATCCTTGCTATTCAGAAGCCTGAGATCTGAGGATCGTGGTTCAAAGCCAGCCCATCAGGAAAGTCCATGACACACTTATCTCCAGTAAACCACAAGAAAACTGGAAGTTGGCACTGTGGCTCAAGTGATAGAGCCTTAGCCTTAAGCTGAAGATTTCAGGGACAGACTAATTCTTTAATGATAATAAACAAAGGGACGAAATTGTAACAAAAAGTTCCATCTTCCTAGATGGAAAAAAGTTCCATTTTCCTGTTCTCATATGGCCAAATAATTTATGGGACTTGAAATATTTTTAATTATATTTAAAAATGTCTCAAGGCCTGAGTTTTTATTTACTTGTAGGATTCTTTGTACCCAAGACGTTGGGTACAATTTTCAGTATTATAAAAAATAAATCAAAATTGAACAATTAAAGCTTTCCTTAAATTATATATACATTTAAAAAAGACAGAAGAAAATCATGAAGTACGGAGTAATGGAATAAGTTGTTGTACACTGAAGTTGGAAAACAAACTCTAACCAGAGACAGAGGCCTTGACTATCAGACTCTAATGAAAGCAATGAAAGCAGAGCTGTACTGATTACATTTAAAGAAGACAACTCTCATTTTAGGACTTTTAATTTGATCAGTTAGGTTTATTACAGAGTTTCACTATAAGACTGTCCTTAGCATCTGTTCTGATTCATAATACACCTAAATTAGTATAACTAACCCAAAGTCCTTAAAATGATACCAACTGAAACATATTTGTTGTACTATTATTATTGTTGTACTATTATTATTACTATTATAATTTGGTGGAACTTGAAATCAGATCTTATGCTTATTATGCTTATGAAGCTGGTGATCTCTTGTTTGAGTCAGACTTCCAGATCTGATTTTTTTTTTCTCCCAGTACTGGGATTGAACTCAGAGTCCACAAGTTTTATTTTGTTTCAGCCTAGTAAGCTACTGCTCTGTTTCTGTTTTTTTTTTTTTGTTGTTGTTGTTGTTTGTTTGTTCTTTGGTAGGTTGTGGGACCTGAACTATGGGCCTGGACACTGACCCTCAGCTCTTCAAATCAAGGCTAATGCTCTATCACTTGAGCCACAGTGCCACTTCTGGCTTTTTCTGCTTATGTGGTGCTAAGGAATCAAACCCAGGGCCTCATGCATTTAAGGCAAGCACTCTACCAGTGAGCTACCTTCCCACACCCGACATTTATTTATTTATTTATTCATTCATTTTCCTTATTTTTTTTAATTGTGAAAATATTGTACAGATTGGTTACAATTATATGAACAAGTTAACGAGTACCTTTCCTATCAAACATTGTTGCCTCTTCCTTTGTTTCCCTTTCCCATCCCTTCCTATCTTCCCCCCTGCCTCCTCTCCGCCCCCCCACTCCGCCTCTTCTCCTCCCCTCCCCCCCTCACCCTGAGCCAAAAATTATTGTAAACATTTTGTACAGAGGGGTTACATTTACTTGAGCAAGGTAATGAGTACATTTCCTATCAAGCATTGTTACACCTACTCCTTTGTTTTCCCCCTACCATCCCTTCCCTCCCACCTCCACAGCTACAGCCCCCCCAATTGTAAAGTTCATTGTTCAGTTTTTAAACATAGTGTCTTGTGTATCTCATTGCTACAACTCCTTTTTATAAAATCTACTTTCATGTTTCCATAACATCATTAACATCAACTTCCTTGTATTGCTTTATGTTTTTGAGTAATAATTTTGAATTGACACTATTAATTACATTTTGCTTTATGTTTTTCCATGTTCCCCTCAACAGAGAGATATTACATATGTTTCCTCTTTAACTTAATATTTTATGCATATTTACATTATACTGAATTAAAAAAAATCTTTACAGAGGGCACATTTTATGCTATGAATTTAATTTGAGAACACTGAATTTCTTTAATTCTCCAGTGAGAAAATGAATCCTTGATATTTCTACTCATGCAAGGATATATAATATATATAACTTGGTATAGTATATAATAGTGTAAAGGATAATTGAGACTGGGCTCTTATAAGAGCTTACAGAGATATGACTCAGGAAACTTGACAAATTGCTAAAGTGAAATTTGGCACTCTGCAATTTAGAAAACCTGACTTTCAGATCCTATTTAGGTTCCCCGTGACTTCTAGCTCCCTTTAGGAGAAATTGCTAACCTTGTCTTTTTTATGACTCACTTAACTCAGAGTTGAAAGTGAATTTTTTACTTGCATGTATTTGATAGCTTTCATATTCTTGAAAACTTCTTTTATCATATGAAATCCTTCCCAAGCCAAGAAATAAGATGAAGGAAAAGTTATAACTCCCTTAGTTAGGAGAAAGTTCTACTCAATTATTTTCTGAGGGATCAAGCTCTGGTTTCAATAAGTTACTTTAATTATGTGTATACGTATTACAAATTAAATTACAGTATATTGACTTTTTGGGTAAAAGATTGATCATTTATCTGATGTACAAGAAAGAGCATATTAGAATAATAGCTACTGTGTCTTTATGTAGGGATTAGGACAGAATGATATTTAACTAAGTATTTTTACTTTAAGTCACTTTGTCTTTTAACTAACTTTTTAGTCAGTTATAATTCTTTTGCACAGCATTAGCAAATCTAACAGCTAAATGTGATAGCAATCATTGAAACTTAATATAGAAAATGTTGATAAAATCATGTATATCTTGGAAACTGATGATTCAGAATGGCTTCTAATGTATATGGCAGATAAATCTTGAAGACTATTTTTTCAAGTACTCATCAAATAGTCAAAAGTGAAGGGCCAGCTCAAGTGGTAGAGTGCCATCTCTGAGCAAAATGTCCAGTGAAAGTACAAAGCCCTGAGTTCAAACCTTAGAACTAGTATCTGCACTTATGCATGTTGCACGCACAACACACAAGCACAAACATAGCTATTGAAACTTTTGAATAAGAACTGCCTATGAATTAAATGTAAAGAACCTCTCAATTTTGTCTTATCTTTTTTAATGCAAAATAAGGACTAAAGTGTGTTACAGAACACATAAAATCATCAACTTTTATGTTCAGTGCTGTAACAGAATATGACGTAGCCTTACCTTCTATGTGCCAAATAGAGGGTTATTAGACATGTACAAAATAGCATTCTTTCCTGACAAGCCTTCTCCTTGCCGGTGTAACACTAGAAAAAGTGATTTGTTGACTGTTAGCAATTCCACAAAGTCATATAAGTTGTAGAAAACAAGAACTTCCTTAGGTTTTCTCATATAAAACTGATCACACAAACTTGACCACCTTTGCAACCAATCACTTCCCATTATCATAACTTCAAGATGATTCTGGATAAAATTGATTTTACTTTTTGAGCATCTCAGGGAGTTTTAAGATCTGAATATTATTTCCTTCATAATTTTCTTCCAAATGTCTTTTTAATTCTTATTGTAAATGAAGAAAATATTTCAATTAGATATCTAGAAACAGATAAATGTGTTCCCACCTTTATCAGATTAAAAGCAACTTCATTCATGTATATAGTGTTGGTGCTTTTTACAGGTAATGACCATAGATAATAAGTTAACTATTAATTATTCCAGTTTAATACTAATTAGACCAGTCTAGTAACTGAGGCTTTTATCAATCTCAGATTTCTGACTTAAATCTCAAATGATTTTTAAAGCAAGTTAAAAGACTAGCAAGAATTGCTTCAGAAAATAAAAATCAAACAAAATTTTTCTTTCCCAAAACATATATGATACTGTAAATAAATTCATAAAAGCTTGGTTCATAACTTATAGTTACTTTATCCTTTAAGACCATTGATTCTTAGTAAGTTTTCTTACAAGTTTGTATTCAAAAGTGGTTTCTATAATTTTTATAGAAATTGTTTATAGTTTGACATATTTCTGATGAATGTCCATGAAATAAAAATACAAATTCAGTCAAAAAATTCTATTTTGTGTTGTCTTTTTCTTTTGTTATTTGTATCCCATTTTATTGGGATTTCTATACCATGTAGTCAGTTGTTTCTCTGACCTTTATTTTGTTTTATGGGTTAAAACTACTTATCTGCCAGTTTCACTATCAAGAGTAGGGGAACAAGCTATTTGTTTTTATTTGAGCAACAAATCTATAGCTACTTTCCTAGCTTTATATCTCTGGGACTTAACAGGTTCTAAAAGTGTGGTATAGAGAAGGAAAGAACACTTTGAATGGTCTCCACATAAGCGGTGACCAATGAACAAGTATTTAATGACCTCTTTCTTTAATGAATTCAACTCTTCAAATATTTTTTAAAATAATTTGCATCCTATCTACTTTGTATGGTACAGAGGGAGTGTTAATCTTACTCACTTCCCTCTTTCTTCTTTCCCAAGGTTCTACTGTTCTACTTTAGTTTGTCATGTCCTAGTCTTTTATTCCTTGATTCTTTTTTTATTTTTATATTTATTTATTTATTTTTATTTTATTTATTTTTTGTGAACACACTGTACAGAGGGGTTTCGATTACATGGGCAGGTTAATGCGTACATTTCTTATCAAGCATTGCAGTCTCCTCCTTTGTTTACCCTTCACATCCCTTCCCATCCTCCCCCCCAATCCCTCCACCCAATCCTCCCCGCTTCTCCTCCCCCCCCCCCACATTGTAAAGCTTGTTTTCGACATGACAACTTGTACTTCTCATTGTTGCAACAG
>NW_012267237.1:14581435-14643720 GCF_000151885.1 Dipodomys ordii | reverse complement strand
CATCTGTTGTTGTTAGAGTTCTTGATTTTTGCCATTCTAACTGGAGTGAGGTGGTATCTCCATGTTGTTTTGATTTTCATTTCTTTTATGGCTAGGGATGTTGAGCATTTCTTCATGGTGTCTATTGGCCATCCTTCTTTCTTCTTCAAAGAAATTTCTCTGTAAGTCTTTAGCCCACTTATTCTTGATTCTTATGTTAAAGATCACTGTAAGTACATTGAGAGGCCTTTAAAATTCTTTGTTTCCTGAATGACCATCCACTTTCATTCTTGATTGCCCTCACTCTCCTTGTTTATTTTTGTGTTGTTTCCATAAAAATTACCAATGCAACTTTCTTTCAATAATTTCTTATGTTTCTACTCTGCCAGTGCTTACAATTAAAGTATCTAGTGCTGAGAATTATTACTCCCACTCTAGTACTGAGAATCAGGAGCTTTGTGAGTTTGTCTTCTTTTAGCTCTCTCAGGGAATTTCTGTCAAGTGCATGTGAGAATTGCTCTTGATGATTGTATCTGTTACATCTCCACTTCTTGCCCACTTCACTTCAGATGTTGCTTTAACTTTTTCAACTGACTATAAGAAAATATCCCTTTCTGTGGCAAATAAAAGTGTTTTTTTATCAAATAAGAATAAGAAAACACTTATTGTGTTTCGCTTAACTGATATGCCTTTAAAACAAACTTCAGTTTGAACTTAATAATTTTCTCCTGCATTTGTGTTAGTAGTGTCCCTTACTATTATTCATATTTGCTTGTGTTTTGGTATAATCCATACTCATTTTGCTCTAGATTATTTTCTTTTTATTTATTATCATATTATACTATTACACGCATTAGCAGGCTTTTCAAATCTTTTAGAATACAATGCAGAAAAATACAAATAAATTTAAATGTAAAAAATCCTAAATAAATGAATACTTCGATATTGAGATGCTAGTTTAAATGTCCCCATTCAACAGAATCTCTATAAAAATCAACTCTTGAAAATGATAATGAGCTGATAATGAATGTTGAAGGATTGAAAATAAACAGAAATACTTGGCTTAAATTTGTATTTAATGTTATTCTCAATTGTACTTCCAATGGAAAAATATGTTTTTTTTTTCTTTTCTATATTTTACAATTTTTTCTTCTAAAGGAAACAAATGATTCTATATTTATCACACACTCATTTTGAGAACATTTTTAAAGGAATTTTATTTTTTATATGCACAGTGCTGCTTTCTTATGTTGTTGGTTCTAAGTGTGGAGACAAGATAGATTATTATTCTGATGAAATGGTGATGAAAAGACAAATCCTAATTGCTTTGCCAGTTATAAGAGAAGGCATAGAATTTGTAGTTTATACTGGGCTTTATTCTTTAACACTTCATACATTTTGCAATTTATTTGTTACAAATATCAAATTTCTTTACTAATTATGAAAGAACACATAGAATGTTTACTGTATTTAGGGCCTCATTCCTCCTATGTTTTGCTATTTATTCTTTACTGTCATCAACGAAGATCATTGTAATTCTTGTGGTTGATATAGATGGGGTTATTAAACTTTTAGAGTGTTGATAGTCAAGCACCTATGGCTCATGCCTGTAATACTAGCTACTCGGGAGATTGAGATCTGAGAATCATGGTTCAAAGCCAGCCTGGGCATGAAAGTTCGTGAGACTTATGTCCAATAAACCACTAGAAAACCAGAAGTGGCAATGTAGCTCAAGTGTTAGATGGCTCGCCTTGAGCTGACGAGCACAAGGACAGTGCTCAAGACCAAAGTATTGAAAGACTTGCTTAAAAATACGTAAGTCACTCAAGAGCAAAATTGTTCAGGGATTTGATTTTTTTTGAGCTATAAATGCGTCTTAGATATTAAGCCCTTCTCTGATGCACGGATGGAAAAGTCTGATCCCATTCCCTGGGCTTCTTACCTTATTAGCTCTCTCTTTTGCCATACAACCATTTTTTAAGTTTGATATAATCCCTTTTATCAAGTCTTTCCTTTATTTGTTGTGTTTCTAAATTTTTGTTTAGGAAGTATTGATTTGTACCCAGGAGCCCGTGTGTTTCCAATACCCTTTCCTTTAATTCTTTCTTGGTTTCCAGTCTTACATTGAGATCTTCGTTCCATTTTGAACTGATCCTGGTGCAAGGTGGTATAGGACAGAAAAGCCAGTAGCACAACAATGTTAATCACAGCACTATCCACCATAGCCAATATATAGAATCAACAAAGATACCCCTCATTGGACAAATGAATCAAGAAAATATGGTACATATATAAAAGGGAATTTTAGTCAAGTATTAGAAAGAACAATATTGTACATAAGGAAATAGAAAGACTTAGAAAAAATATTAAGAAATATTAAGAATATTAAGATATTATTAATATAATTATACATAATTGCATATTTTATATAAAATATAAATTATATATGATTATATATAAATATAATATATATTATGTATAAGTAACTATAAATATATAATAATTATATAATTAATGTATTATCATAATAGCAAGAAATATTAACAAAGGTTGCATGCTTTCTATCTTTTTTAGTAGAGAGAAAATACCTTCAAATCGAAAAGTAAACATGTTGCACCTTCAGCAAGTAGTTGCAAATGAATCAACTGAATTATAATAGACTCCATGGAAAGTTCAAAGAGCATAATCTTTTAGAAAGGCTAGATCAAAGCATGAAGTATTCAACAATAGGTCCTATGTACATCCAAGAGGGGGATGATGACAAGGGGAAAGAGATAAACCAATGAAGCTGGGAATGAGAGAAGAATGCCGTCAAAAATGTCAAGAATTCATTGTATATATCATAAAATTGGAAGGGAGGGTTAGAATGTTTAAGTGGGTGTAGTGATCTAGAAGCATTGTATTCATAAACTATTATATGGCACCTTCTATGAACAATTTCTTAAAGATAATAAATTTAAAACATAGGCTGAAACAACTAAATGTATAATCTGGCAAAATTATCATTAGAGTTATTTTTATATTCCATATATTGAAATGTTTCCCATGAATATCTAAGAGATACACTTAAATTTATGAGGTATTTGTATGTATTGCTTGATATGTTAATGATTTGCAAAATGCACTTATTGTGTCTGAATTATCTGACTAATTATAACAAAGATGAGTAAGTCTACCAAGTATCATTTAATAAGTGCCTTATACATATATATGTATATATATTTTCCTATATTTTCATGGTAACTATTCACTTTAAAGCAGATCTCTTCTAAATTATACAGAAAAATGCAATTGTTTCAAGCAATCATGTGATTGAAAGATAGGAGGTAGATAACTCAAATACTTCCAATCATTTAAATCATACATACTCAATATAAGCTATGTCTTTTGGACTCTGACAAAAAAAATTCCCTATTGGACACACAGCAAAGGTTGAGAGGAAGAAATGTGCTTTATAGAAGTAGAAACTAAGCAGAACCTGTTTAGAGTTTTATGTGCATTTAAAAGATGAAGATGCTATTTTTATTGCAAACATAAGCCAACAAGCCTTTTTAGGTGAAGCACGTTATAATGAGATCTTAACAGGTGAATGATTCCCTTACATGCTGCACGCAGAATGGTCCATAGGCAAACCTTAATGTCTGAGAGACTATTAGGTTGCTGTGTGCATACAGATTCAAACAGCAATTGCAATTATATTGGTACTCAGGTGTAAACTTTAGATAGACCTTAGTTTTAGAATCAGCTGGGTGCTGGGAAACTTTCATTGTGAAATGCCAGAAAGAACGAAACTAAAGTGACACCCTAGGTTTATCCTGTGCACCTGGGGAGTTAAATGACATTTATTGAGATGAGGAAGCCTGGGGTGAGGGACAGGTTTCCTTAGGAAACAGGTTTTCTGAGGCAGACATGAAGTTTAAGCTGCTTATTAGACATACAGATTTGTCAAACTGGCAATGGGAAATGTCACTCAGGTGCACTTTGTAAGATCAGAGCCCAGGATACAGATGGTATTTAACACTGTCTCAGTAGAAGAAAGAATTTTTCAAGCATTGACAGCAGAGTAGAGAAGAAGATCAAGAACCAATTCCTGAAATATCTCCCTGTACCGTGTTTATCTGAGAAAGAGACAGAAAAAATAACACAAAGGTATGAGAGAAACAAAGGGTGGCAGTCATGGCTTAACTGGAGTTAACACCCTCAGCTCTGCTAGTGACACTTGTAAAAGGCTGTATTAAAAGGAAAACTGAGGGCTGGGAAGGTGGCTCAGTGGTAGAGCGCTTGCCTTGCATGCCTGAGGCCCTGGGTTCGATTCTTCAGCACCACATAAGCAAAAAGAAAAAAGCCGGAAGTGGTGCTGTGGCTCAAGTGGAAGAGCTCTTGCTTTGAGCTGAAAAGCTGAGGGACAGCTCCCAGGCCTAGAGTTCAGGCCCCACGATCAGATCCAAAAAAAAAAAAAGAGGAAAACTAAATAACTGAGTGTTACATGTAGTAGTAGCAATATATAGGTGAATTTCAGGGAAGTAGTTAGATTTAAATAAAATTACGACAAACTTGAATCAGAATAGATGTAGCTGCCCAAAGATGTTAGGAGTTCAAATCGGACTCCTGTTGTGCAGAACGTTTTGTAAAATATTTGCTTTGAGTGCTGTTTGTTCTTACATAAAATCTGGAGACCGTTGATCAATATTTAATATTAACTACGGGACTACACATTTGATTTTCTTACAATGGATTTTACAGACATCGATTAATCATGACCTGAACAGGAAACGTACAGTTCTTTGAAACATCCCAGTATGAACTCATTATTCTTTCCCAAAAGCATTATGAGATTTTTTTTTCAGCACCAGATAAACAACCCATGAAAGAACTCGAATTACTATACCATACCTTGCCAACCTCTTGTATATTACCTGTCTTCTGACAGACAAAATGAATGCCCATATAAGATTAGTATTTAATTTTACAAAAGAAACAAGTTGGCTCTCTTGAAGAATAAAACACAGATGGTAGAAATACTCAGGTTTCTTCTGACTTTTGAAAATAAATTCCCTGATGGCTAGGTTTGTGTTTCTGAAATGTAGATTTGTGTGTTGGGAATCAAAATCTTTCCAGAGGAAAAAAATTCAAGCAGTACTGTGAGAAAGGTAAAACGGCGGCAGGGTGGTCAAATGGTGAAAGAAGTCCTCCCATCAACGCATGTCCCCTGTAGAAAATGTTTTATGTCATTAACAGTCTTCCATGGTCAGCTATGGAATGACTTGCATGGGTGTCCGATATGATTTAAGACTTTGCTTACTTTTGAAGAGTCTTCAGTCATGTGACCCAGTGGAATCAGAGACTTAGACACAAAAAGATCTGGAGAGCCACAGAAAAGTAGGCTTCAATAGTTTGATTCATTGACCTCTATTAAATTTTTACCTTATGTGATGGGTTTTGAATCAAGCAAACAAAAGCCAAGCACCACTGGCTCACACCTTTTATACTATACTCAGGAGGCTGAGATCTGAGGATCATGGATCAAAGCCAGTCCAGGCAGGAAAGTCCCTGAGACTTTTATCTCCAATTAACTATCAGAAAGCCAGAAATGGCACTGTGGCTCAAGTGATAGAGTGCTGGCCTTGAGCTGAAGAGCTCAGGAACAGCGTGCAGGCCAAGTGTTCAAGCACAACACAAATTTGTTTATCTAATCTTTTAGGGTGTCAGAATGAGAAAGTAGTGGATTTATTTTTTTAATATATTTGCTATATACTCCTGATATAATGATCTAGATTATATAAACCAGGCAGGAAATGAAAGGGTGGCAAAATATTAAATTTCAGATGCATGTTCCACTTTCATTTATTGTTTTTATTTTCCTTTCTTTTCTAGTAGAAGGAGTGAAAGTAAGAATAACAGATAGGAGTAAAGAAGCTGTGTCAGTTGTGTGAACAAGATCATAGAAGCTTGAACATTTTTATTAAATGGCATAGTTTATATGTCTCTGCAGGATTGAAAGTTATTATGGGAAGGTACAGGAAAAATAAATAGATTCCTTAAGGAGATTGTGGGCAAGTGATACATACAGAAATTTCTATAGTATTCATTGAATAAACACAAAGGACGTTCAATATAAGATCAAATTGATTATGCAAATTGATTGCCAAAAACAACACTAAATTATTATTATTTTTGGATCTACCATAAACATTTGCTGAAATATCTGCTCCATATAAGGTTCATAATTGAGAAAGAGAAAAGTAAAAATAGACGTTCAGGAGAGTGTCTTTCATTCAGTGCATCATTTATTTCTAAGGTCCTCCACTCAATGTGTTTATTCTTTGGAACATGGCTTCTATAAATTCTCTTAATGCATTCAGAAAAAAAAAATACCTCTTTAACCACTAAGTAAAGTAAATTGATGTTAAGTAACTTACTATCAAGACATATTGAACATATTGAACACAAGTTGGTGAAATATATGATACATGATGTATAAAATGCATTTATAAATTTCATCCCCAGAGAGGTTACTCTACTATCCCTGGAATATATTTTCATATAGTTTAACTAATTGTAGGAAAACAAGAAAAGTGTAAAAGAGAGGTGCAGTTTGTTCAGAGTATATGAGGAAATTGATGTAGTTTACTATATGTTATAAAATCTGAAAATATATAAAAACAAGTTACTCTTCACAAGGAGAAAATGGAATGATAACTACTGCTTTTGTTCTCTTTTCATCCCCTTCCAATCATAACAAAGATGCTTACTTAGCAACTCCCCTTATCTCCAATCTTACCGTGCTGTAGCTTACATGTAAACTACATAAACATGTTATGTAATTTAAATGTAATATATATGTATTTATATTAAAGAGAAGGTGCAAAAATGGACTAGATATTTACAACATAAAATTATTTAAAATAAATTCCATATTAATTTCCTCATTTTAGTTTGGCTATGAAACTTGGCTTTGCTTAACTTTTGAAATACAAACTTTCTACAAAATAAATGAATTTTCCTTTAGACACTGTCAGCATACATCCTACAAAATGAGCTCAAAATGTACCTGCACCATTAAAGTAAATTAAGATGACTTAGAGCCCAAATATTGCCTTCTAATTCATGAACATCCGATTTTTGATATATATCTGTGCATTTTAATGTATGCACAGAATTAAATATATATATGTGAAATATCAAGTGGTTTATTTTACACTTTTTGCAATCTGAGTAGTATTACATCAAGATCCTTTTTGTAATTACATGAAATATCTGTAGCCCTCTAAAACAAGTTTACTTTGGTAACACACACATACACATACACAAACCACACTTCTAATATATCACTAGGCATATATGCATCCAAATATGTTAGGGCTTATGTCTTTTCTTCTAATCTCAAGCTGCATTTTTGTGCCTCTTGATTCTATGTAATGCTACATATTCAATCATTGGAGACACAGGTCTGGAAGACCAGATTTTATACTCTGTGTTCCCAATGGAGTGCACTCTATAAAGTTGAATTCAGTGTGAGCCTTACCAAACCAAAAGAGCACCTATAATCCAGTTATGCAGCTCAGGCCTGGTGACATTCAACAGATAGGCTTTTTCTGTCAAAACTGAACTTACTAAATATATAATGATTTATTCTGTTTCGTGATGGTTTATGTATAATGGCTTAATGATTGCATTGTTCACGTATAGAAGACATATGCAATAAGGCTGTGGGAGGTGGGCCCCGATGGCTCATACCTGTAACCTTTGCTACTCAGGAGGCTGAGATCTGAGGATGGCAGTTCAAAGCCAGCCTAGGCAGGAAAGGCCATGAAACTCTTACCTCAAATAAACCACCAGAAAACTAGAAGTGGCTCTGTGGCTCAAGTGGTAGAGAGTTTGCCTTGGGCTGAAGAAGTGAGGGACAGCGCTCAGACCCAGAGTTCAAGCCCCAGTGGGAATGTCACATAGTTTTCGCAAAACTTCACAATTTGCCTTCACTTTGACTCATTGCTATTTTTGATTTATAAGTTTTAATTATCGGTAATAATGCTTATTTCATAGACTGTGGAACAAGTAGTGCTATGGAGCTGAACAAAGTAGCAAATTTGAGGTTCTAGAACAACAAATCTAGAGTTCAGTGCACATAGTTATTTAGTTCATGTGAATGAAACAAATAGGTTTTCCACAAAAATGTCACCAATCTACATTTATCTTAATTCTTTCCTGACAATTTCAGATCTACTTGAGCAGTTATAAGAAAGTGCACAATTAATTATCAAATACTGAATCAGGGGCTAGGAAGATGGCTCAGTGGAAGAGTGCTTGCCTTGCATGCATGAGGCCCTGGGTTCGATTCCTCAGCACCACATAAGCCGAAAAAGCCTCAAGTAGCACTGTGGCTCAAGTGGTAGAGTGCTAGCCTTGAGCTGAAGAGCTGAGGGACAGCGCCCAGGAAAGAATCAAGATTTTTTCATTCTAATGGAAGGATTATAATGTGTTTTACATACTATACATTGCCTATAAGGGAGAGAGAAGATGATATTTTTTCATTGAATAAGTTATTTCATTCAAATAGAAAAATACAAAGTGTTTTATGTGTTGTACAATTACCACAAGGAATAGAGAAGCTGACTTTTATTGTTTTTATAGGCACAAAGCTAGCCCTTTTATAGACTAAAAACAATTATCATTATAAATATGCCTTTTGCAAGTCACATTTTTATGGCATATTGGAAAAATGTTCCAAAATATATAGTCTGAGACCACAGTTTATAGATAAAGGTCCCGTAAGCTATGAACTCCTTATTCTTCTTTCCCAAGAGCATCTGCTTCACCCGGCCTAACTTGTCTACATATCTGTTGGTATATTAACTCTTGTCACACAATTTTAAACGATTTCATGACTCAGTGTGTGACAAGCATGGCCTGCTTTCATGAATCTAGAGATAGTTTTCGTTGACATAAATGCTGGTGCCACAGTGGCTTCCTGCATAGATATCCAGGATAATCCAAGAGCATCCTTTAACTGGCAAAGTGTCCCCAGTACTGAGTCAGTACTGGAGATGGTGTCTTTAAATCATTTGAACATTGCTCCAAGTGTCTCAGTAAAATGACCTAATAAATTTAGGATTAGTTTAGCTGCCCATGCTTTTTGTTCACATAGCCAGTGCAAAGGAAGTCTGGAAGGGACTTTTATTTATTTATTTTATTAAAGCCTATCACTAATCATGTGCTGAACAGACAGATTAGCAACTGACAAATACCATGTGTGTGTGTGTGTGTGTGTGCATGTATGTGTGTGTGCCTTCATATGTAAAGAGGAATCTATTTACTATTCCTTGCAGGAATTTAGTACATATTTAGCTTCCTCAAATTTAAAGAGGCAGTCAACTACAGCAATTCATCCCAATGGGCATGCATTTATTTACTACAAGGGGGAGTGAAGGTTCTTGGTTCTTACCCATTATTCCACAGGGTATTTATTTACTTCTCACATGATGATGAATATTATGACACACTGTTTTTTATCTGCACACTATTTTTATCATTGTATAGAATATGAACATGTAATTGTAAACCCTCTGTATAGTATTTTTATAAAAAAATAAAAGAATATGAACCTCCCTGCATTTACAGGAATTTATAGGAAACACTTTTTTTCTCATTGTTTAAGCAGGTAATCACCCTTTTTACGCCTTTTTATTTTAATTCTGTCTTTTTTGTTGTTGTTGTTTGTTTGCTTGCTTGGTTGCTTAAAGCAAGGAAGATAGCTTTTAACAGAAAACAGAATTATCCCATGTATTAATATCACTTGAGGATATCAGAAGTTACATATTTCTTTAAATGACAGCTTTATTGCACATAGTATATTTTATTATACTATAAATATATAGTTTGAAATAAGTTTACAGGTGTAGACATGGCAGTATGGTAAAGTCCTAAGACTAAAGATTTATTCTCTGATTGGATTGAATTCAACTGTGTTGAATTCATGAAGCCTTAATTTAAGTGAATGTCTTCATTTTAGGCAGAACGTCACTGGGGTAGATTCACAATCTTCTTAGAATGATTGAGGTGTTGTAGAAGTGCAGATAGAGCTTAGATTCCTCCACTTCTTTTTTTTTTGGGGGGGTCTGGTCATGGGGCCTGAACTCTGGGCCTGGGCACTGTCCCTCAGCTCTTCAGCTCAAGGCTAGCGCTCTACCACTTGAGCCACAGCTCCACTTCCAGCTTTTTTCTTTTTGCTTATGTGGTGCTGAGGAATGGAACCCAGGGCCTCATGCATGCAAGGCAAGCGCTCTACCACTGAACCACCTTCCCAGCCCCCTCCATTTTTTTTTTATATTATTATTAGTATTAACTTGGTTTTTAAAAAGTTTGAGATAAAAATGGTCATAACATTTTTTATTAAATGCTATTTTTCCCTTTGATAATTTATTATTAGAAACTCCATGTGCTCACATTCAGTAAGTATTAATAGGAACATAATTTATTTATTAATAATTGTATGAATAAAATTATTTTGAAGATGCATTAAATATTTTAAAATCAATTATCCATTGACTGAAATTTTTTTGAATGCTAATAACCTTATGTCAGTGAAATACCTCAGTTTCTTACTTTTCTTACTGTGCATTTAACAGTTAGTTGCAAAGGGAACAAACAAGTACGTTATAGGCCTGACATGGGTGGTTATAATGTTACCTACCTAGAAGGCTGAGATCTAGATGATTGAACTGTGTAGCCAGCCGGGGAAGAAAAGTCTGTGATAATCTCCAAACCAACCACTAAAAATACAGTTGGCTGCAAGAGTCATGTGACAGATCATCAATTGTGTAAGCAAGCCAAGCAAAAGTGGAACCCTGAATTCCAACCCCAGTACCATAAAATTAAAAATAAAATACTGTAAACAAGGAAGTAAGTACAGCTATATGTTTCAGTAAAAGAAAAATGTAGTAAAAGAGAAGCATGTGTTTGTTTATTACTGAATTACTCTCATGTTTCTTCATGCTATTGAATTTATATTCTCTAAATAACATTAAGAAGTGTGTAAGACTCATGCATTTTATCAGTATAGTAGTCTCCCTTCCACTGAAGCTAGGATTTAAATGTTTTCAGACAGACGTGGTCAATGGGAGTCAGAACTTAAATTGTGAATATCAGAAATACAATTTTAAAATGTGCACCATTCTGAGAAAAGTGCTGGAATCTTCCACCATCCAAACACTCATGGTCCAGGTTCTCCATAGTTCAAGTGCTAACTGCCCATTAGTCATTTTGTAGCTGTGACCTGAGCAGCCATTGTCATAAGCTATACTTGTATTGAAGTCAATCATTTTACTTTATTATGACTCCTTAATGACTGAATGCTTAGATATGCCAGAAAAGAAATGCTTCCTTTAATTCACATGAATTGATAATGAATGAAAAAAATTGAACCAAAACAACAATAAAAATTACATCTATGGTGACTGAAATCTACAGTAAGAATGAATATTCTCTCCAATAAATTGAGATGAGCAAAGAAAACTGGCCTAGTTTGTTACATCTCCGAGTGCAAAATGCACTAATATTGTGTGTGATAATTTTAAGTGTGACACCTTATAGGCATTATGTGAAGGAATTTGGTACTATCCTCAGTGTCTTATATCTATTTAACTTTCTATAGCAAATTCTCTATAGAAAGGGAAGAGTATGGTCATATGTACATAGCTTTTGACCTTTTCTACTTGTCAAAAGCTATGTACATATGACCATATAAGATGATGTTAAGTGAAATGAGCCCCAAGATAAGGACACAACTGGTTTTTCTTTCTTACTATTGTTGGTAACGTATTTAAAAGATGTGATTTTATTTTTGTTTCTCTTGCATGTTCTTCCTCCATGGTATAATCCCTGTTTTCACTGTATTTGATGTGGGTGCCCTGCATCTTGCATATTGGGGAGGGGAAGGGAAATAACAAAAGGCTGAAATAAGGATACAGGTTGACCCATTTTAACAATGAGAGTATGAGACACTATGTTGAAAATGAACTTTATAACTTGACCCGGGTGGGGGTCGGGGAGGGAGTAGGGGAGGTGGGGAAGGAAGGGATGGTAGGGGAAAAACAAAGTAGTAGGAGGAGGTAACAATGCTCCATAGGAAATGTACTCCTTACCTTGCTCATGTAACTGTAACCCCCTATGCACAGTATTTTTACAATTAAAAATATATAAAAAAGTAAGGGGAGAGTATTGTGTCATTTCACATGATCCTACTGTAAACTCTTCTGGGTGATTTATTAAAAAAAATGTATGCTTACGGAATGTCTAACAATAAAGTAGTTTCCTTAATTCTCATGGGAAATTGACTGAACGAATGTAAATATTTTCCAGTATTATTGCACTTTCTTAGGTGGAAGAAGAATAAGAACTTAAAATGACAATTATCTGATTTTGATAAGAAATAAATAAATTGTAAATAATATTTTATTACACAGGATACAAATAGGAAAATACTTAGTAGACAACAATAGTTATTGTTAGTTCTGTATTTTGCATACTATTGTCAAAAATCATCAGCACCAAGGAAAAGAAACAAACCCAAGCATCTGGGAATGTTTTGCAAGGGTTTCTGTAATTGGTATCATAGGCACCATTAACTTATACAGTTAAGTTCAATGTCCTGGTTTCTGTTGACAAGTGAGACTATTTTTAGAATTTTTCTTCATGTCATACATTGCTTCATTTACTCCTGTGCCTCATGAGAGAAAAGAATTGCATTTATGTTAATTCATTTTAAGATTCCCCACTGCAGCCAAAGGGTGATAAACATGAACTGTCACTGTAATTAAGTCAGAGTGCTGCTCTTAAGGAAGTTCCACTTAGAGAAAGCCATTGCTAAAGGTGGTTACTTAAACTACAAACTGATCATTAATTTTGGAACCACTTCGAGGGACACTCCTAGTGATTATAAATCACTAAAATTGGTTTAACGCTGCACTAATTTTCTTTAAAATAACTTAGTGGAAGTCATGTTGAACAAGTGCTTAGCAAAAAGAGTCATTTTCTCATCTTAATGTACATATTTCCTACTGATTACTATATTGAAAATTATCTGTTGAGCTTAAGTGACAGCATGAATAATGATTGATAACATTTCTGAAAAGGCAATTTTGCTTAAAAATATGCTTTATGAAATATGGAACACTTAAAGCTTACAATGGAATAAAGTAATAAGATGTTTTTTCTTATTCTAGTCCACAGACAGAAATTATTTTACAGGTGGTAATATTGATTACATGTTATAAAAATACCATATAATATACACTACTAAGATAAAGTTTAGAAATCTTCCATATTGGAAGGATAGTAGTAAACCAAGAAAAGAAAAAGGAATTTTTAAGCTTTTTCTACATACTTGGCTTTATCTAACTCTTCATCTGGTTGTTCATTTTTTCTTCCATTCATTTAATAATAAAGCAGTGAATGTAAACAAAAGTACAGCAATGTGACATTTTTTCCAAAGTGCATCTTTTCACTACTCAGTTAATTAGATCTGTAAAATCAACATGAAGCCAAGACATCTTATCTGAATTGGTTCTGTAATCTGAGCAAATAAAGTTATTCTCATGGGTCAATTCTGTACAATTTAAAGTAATATATCAACAAATTATACCTGCTTCAATTATATCGAGGTCCTTGATGGGTCAGAAATATCTTCATACTAGTATCCTATCAGAAAAGTTGTGCACTTTTGCACATCCCCAAAGTCTAGACTCCAGTTTTACTCATCTGCACTTAGGAGGGCAGGGTTCTATAACTCTAAGGCATAGTCTCCACTTCTCATTTGTGAATGTATGTTATAGCACGTCACCTGAAGTGTATATACTGTCAACAGACATGATATTATATCCACAGAAGAGCATAAATTACCTCACTAAAGAATCAGTCTCTTCTTTGTGTCTCTTCTCCTCTGTCTCTGTTTCTCTCTGCTTCTGTCTCTGTCTCTCTCCTACTCCCTCTTTGAGAGAGAGAGAGAGAGAGAGAGAGAGAGAGAGAGAGAGTGCCTCTCTTTCTCTATCTCAATCCTCTCTGCTGTATAGATGATCAGGTTGTGCCACCAAGAGAGTTTATGCCAAATAGGGCAGGCATCTTTATTTATTTATTTTTATCTTCAGTACATTTGGGATATTGGAATTTTACATAAAACATGGTGCCTCTCACTGAACACCTTGAAATTTGTAAAATTCTGTCTGTTCAAGATGCACGAGCTATACATCATTTCACTGAACATTGAGCACTTCATCGCACACTCCATGTGCAAGTTCAGAGGCAAAAGCATGAAATGAGCAATTTCTGGAAGCTCGCCAAAGCCCTGCAGCAGCTGCCTGTCCAGGTGGGATTTTCTGGGGCCTGGACAGGGGAAGTGTCACTCAAGTGTCTGACAGCATTGTGGTTTCACAGAAGGAGGTGGCATCCATTGATGGCTGTGAGGGCATGAGAGCTACAATTAATCCTCTGGGCAGAAATGCTCTTGCATAGGAATTATTAGTCACATCTAAAAATACAAGCCTAAATACCAGGAAACAAATGACTTCCCTTGGAGACAAACAGCCACAACATGTCCTTTATTTTAACAAGCCAATCCTGTTGGAAAGAGCGATATCCTACTTTACATCTTAGCTGAGAGTCATTTTAAAATATAGATACTACAAAGTATGAAACATGTGTGGACAATTAATTAAAGCTTTGATCATGATCGCCCTGAACTTATGCATATGCATACATTATCGATGTTTAAGTTATCTTGAGAGATTTGCATAATAGAATTAATACACGTGTTCTTCCCATTTGAATTTTTTTAATCAAATGAAGATTTATGAGGTCTTGTGTTTGCTTGGCTCTTTTTGTTGTTGTTATTCATTTTGTTGTTATTGTTTTAAGATAGGGCTTCACCAACTACACAAGGCTATTTTCGAACTGCCCATGCTGTCTAGACTAGCCTGGAATTGGTCATAGTCATATCTTCCTTTAATAATATCATGACAAGCCCGTGCCAGCATGCTGTTCAATAAAGAGTTTCTTGAAACTTAAACCAAAGGCTCTATACATGATCATAGCTTTGTGGAACAAATGTATTCTTAAAATTCAGATGTAAGTGAAATAGTATTTAAAATTTATCAGAGTAACTGGGTGCTAAAAGTAATGCTACATGGATAGGTTAGTTTGAAGGTATGCAATTTCTTCTACAGTACTAATTGCTAAGCATTTTTTTTTGGGGGTCCAGTGGTGGGGCCTGAACTCTGGGCCTGGCCACTGTCCCTCAGCTCTTCAGCTCAAGGCTAGCGCTCTACCACTGGAGCCACAGCGCCATTTCTGGCTTTTATTCTTTTTGCTTATGTGGTCCTGGGGAATCGAACCCAGGGCCTCAGGCATGCAAGGCAAGCGCTCTATCACTGAGCCACCTTCCCAGCCCATAGTTAAGCATTTTTGCAAATAGGCTCTGTATTTTAAAATGTAGTATCTTGTTGCAAAAAATATCTTTGCCTTGTGCCTGTGGTTCATGTCTATTATCCTAGCTACTCAGGATGCTGAGATCTAAGTATCATGGTTTGAAGCCAGTCTGAGCAAGAAAGTGCCTGAGACTCTTATCGCTAATAAATTCCCAAGAAACCCAGAAGTGGAGCTGTGGCTCAAGAGGAAGGGTACTGGCTTTGAGCAACAGAAACTCATGGACAGCACCTTGGCACAAAATTCAAACCCCAGACTAGTACCAACAAGGAAAAGCTTCAAAGGAAGTTCCCTAAACCATATATCCATGACAACTAAAAACAGGAACCTTCCAATTGTATTAGCTACACCTTTACTTTTCTGACTTGTAAAAAATTTAGTAATGGTTAAATTACCCAAATTTTCTTGAATGTATATATGTACAAAAGATTAGACAGACAGATAAATGTTATCTAATATATTTATCATACATATATAAGATAGGTACAGAGTTCTACTCCTCCTTAGAGTATATTATGTGCTCATTGGAAATTTAAAATATAATGTCTCTGTTATGAAACAAACAAGATGCTATTCTCTGTCAATCAACATGTATTTTGTAGTTTTTTTAGAATATTGGCTTAGAAACGAGAAATCACAGTGGAACACCTCATTGACATTCAATAGGGAAATATTGCTGACAGCATGCTACAAGTACTGGAGTGGATCTAGGCCAAGAGAGTAAATTAAAATCAATCTGATTGCAGCCTTAACATTTTACAAGGCAAGCAACATGATAAAGTTGTTCAGTGGACATCATACCATCATTTGAAACCAAGATTGAGTTCTGTTTCCGAGATACAACCTGGGTACTTTTACTAAAGGGTACTACTTTGGCATGTTGATAAGTAAGGTATCTGTGAAGATTGCATACAAACAGATCTCTTGTTTGCACACATGCTTTTATTGACACCCTCAAGGATAAATGAACACTTTTTCTGGAATTGAATTTCAGCACCGGCTCATTTATTTAGCTACTTATCTGCATCTTGGCTTACAGGCATCACGTATTTACAGCAAGCTCTGACACATGTGTCCTGTTTGACAGACTAGTGCCTTTGCCACTGCTGGCTGATGGACACATTTTCACTACCTTATAGAAAATCGAATGCATCCATGCTTTAGCCAGTCACTTATTCATTTATTACCTGTGAATACAGTGAAATGAAATTAAGTAACTGTTTCTTAACCCCATGCATATCTGTTGACCAATGACTGCACTGTTCACTTGCTTAGTGGACATCGCCTCTGTCTTTATGATGGCACACTTCAGGGGAGTCTTTCTCTCTGGCATAGCATACTGTATTTACATTAAAGAGGAATTCTCTACTCACTGACATATTTCAGAGATAAACGTACAGGCTGAGGATATTGGCACAGTTAGAATCCTAACACTTAGGATTCATGACTTCATGGTTTCAAGGGAAGTATTGGTACAAACCATAACACTGGCAAAAACAAATAGAGAAGAAATGCATGGATAGGCCAGGCACCAACATATGATACTTGTAGTCCTAGCTAATAAGGAGACTGAGATCTGAAGATTGCAGTTTGTAGCCAGGCCAGTGAAGAAACTCCTTAGAGATTATTATTTTCAATTAACCATCAAAAAATGACAGAAATGAAGCAGTAGTCCAAGTAGTAGGGCACCAGCTTTGAGCAAAAAGCACAGGGATAGAGGCAAGATTCTGAGAGACAGAGAGAGATAGAAAGAGAGAGGAGGGAAAGAAGTGAGTGAGTGGAGGGGAGAGAAAGAATAAGAGAGAAGGAAAAAATAAATGAGGTAAGGAGAAAGGAAATATATAAAAGAATGGAAGAAGCAAGAAAGAAAGGAAAGAAAGAAAGAAAAAAGAAGCACAAAGAAAGATGGGTAGCTATTATTTGTACTTTGGTTGTTATTGTACTTTTGTCAATATGCCCACATTCTATCTACTCTTGAAGAACTCCCTGACTCTTCAGGGAAGTTCTGAGTGTGGCTGTTCTAATTTGTTTTAGGATACTGCCACAGACAAGGACCATGCCTCAGCGAATGTGTTATTTAAAAGCTAGCAGATAAAACATGTTAAGTATCATGATGTGACATTGTGTAAATGCTGTTTAGAAAAGCAAGAGAATGAATTATATATATAAATTTTAAAAACTATAAAAATGATGTGAGAAGCACTGAAGTGGATCAGTGATGCTGCATGGTTCTCCTGTCTCCCTCCAGGGCCCAGGTGCATTTATTACAGCTAAGGACCATTTTTGTTGTCACAGTGGGTATACACTGCTATTGGCCTCTATGAGTAGAGGTCAAAATTATGAAAGAACTGACCAAGCCCAAGCCAGCACTTAGAATAGAGAACTGCACATTCTATAATTCCAGAAGTGGTTTTGTGCAGCAGAGATACCTTAACACTAACCATGAACCTTTGGAAGAGACATATTAGGATAAAGAAGGAAGAATTCATTTTACACCTTTGAACATACTAATATTTAATGGTAATGAAACTATAGACCATATCTTGAGAATGGAATATGAGAAAGACCAAAGATGTGACAATCCTGTCATATAGATGGATAGATAGATAGATAGATATGTATATATCTGTATCTATCTATCTATTTATCTATCTATCTATCATTGTAGAAACAATAATTCATAACAAGGAAGTATTTGCACAGTATATCAGTATTGCCTTTGCAAGAAATCCCTGAAATGAACAATCACCAAATGGTAATCATAGCAATCATTCCAGCATTTACTTAAATGTTAAAGAAGCAATACCACTCTATTATTATATTTGACGATCATACTGTTGTTATGTAGTTGTCTTTTTTCCTACACCAACTGGAGTAGGCTTAATTTTCTCTCTTTTATACTTCGAGATGTCTTCAGTGGGTAGTTTACTAAAATTACAATTAGTAGAAACCTTTCAACCAGTTAATAGTTGGGTTTAAAGGACATTTCTTTAACAATATTTAACCCTATTACCTTTAAAGTTTTGCTTGATGTGCATATTACTGAAAGTTTCAGGCTGATCTAATGCTCATCTTCTATTAATGGTACAGTAAGAAAATGTCTGAATCTCAAGGTCATAATAAAAGGTACTTATTTTGTCTTCGGGATTCAGAAGCAAAAGCCCTCAGTGTGTCAGCTCTGATGGGGTCAAAACCCAAGCATTAGGTCTTTAATCTCTTTAATGTATTTTGAATATTCTTTTTAAAATGCAGTGTTATTTCTATAGGTCACAAAAGAGGCCATTTACATCAGGCAAACCATAAAAAAAGAAAGCTAAGGAGAGGTCTTTGTGCAGTCAAGTGGATTCAGAGCTAAGCTAAGTACTGGAATACGTAGCCTGAAGTTCATACAATTAACCTGCAAGACAAACAAGCAAAAATGGCTCATGATTCCCAAAGAAATGGAATATAAGACAACAAGTTTAGAAAAATGTGTCGGTATATGTTTTCTTTTTTTTTTGGTTCCGGTCGCAGCTCTTCAGCTCAAGGCTAGCGCTGTACCACTTGAGCCACAGTGCCACTTCCAGTTTTTTTCTTTTTGCTTATGTGGTGCTGAGGAATTGAACCCAGGGCATCAGGCATGCAAGGCAAGTGCTCTACCACTGAGCCACCTTCCCAGCCCCCTGTGTATGTTTTCTAAACTCAAGTATGTCATGTACTTTTTGGTTTTTGTTTTTTTTTTAGAAAATGAATGATTTAGGAAGAGCAATCAGGAAGGTCATAGTTTTATCCAAGTCACTTACGTCAATGAGTGTGCATTACTCTCTCTTTCACACACACACACATGTCCATAATTAAATAGCTGTAGTAAATCAGAAACAGTAACAATTTTTAGTATCTGAGAAGGAGAAAGATTTGATTGGTAATGCCATCAAAAATGACTACTACTACCACCATAAAACAGATCCATTTCTGTGTGGTTTTTCTTGATGTAAATAACCAATTCAACAGGGATGCTCACAAGACAATATGTTGAAATGAACTTTACTACCTGGATGGGGGAATTGGAGGGGAAGGAAAGTGGGAGAAAAATGAGAGAGGGAATAACAATGTTCTAGAAGAAATGTACTCATTACCTAATATATGTAACTTTCACCCCTCTGTAATTCACCTTAGTAATAAAATTAAATTAAAAATAAAACAAAAATATTTTCTGTATTGACATCTGGAAAGAATACTTTATTTTAAAAGAATATTCAATATTACATTGCAAATATAACATCATCACAACTGCTAACAATTATTAATATAGAATAGTTTTCAATCATAACTTTAGCTTTTATGTATTTACTACATTAGCATGCTTACCAAAATCACAACTTTGAATATGCTGGTCATCATTTTGCATAAGCAATGAAACCAAGACACAGATGAAATGGCATAGTCCAGGTCAGCATAGCAGTTTTGAAGGGGTAAAGTCCAAGATGAGCACAGACAAAAATGGCTACTTAAGGTAAAGAGTAACCCACAGTTGATGTTATCTTAGGCCTCTTTGTAAATTAGATTTTTGTGGCCAGGTTTAATTAAGATAGCTTCATTTTGCCAGGCACTGGTGGCTTACGCCCTTAATCCTAGCTACGCAGAAGGCTTAAATATGTTCATCACCAGCCCAAGCAGGAAAGGCCATGAGACATTTATCTCCAGTTAACCACCAGAAAACTGGAAGTGGCGCTGTGGCTCAAGCTGTGGCCCAAGCTGAATAGCTGAGGGACAGCACCCAGACCCAGAGTTTAAGCCCCATGACTGACAGGGAAAAAAAATACTAAAAAAAGATATTTTCATTTTATGTTTTTACCTGAAAATAAGATGGCAATGTACTATCTTTCTATTCCAATTCATAACTTTAAAACCATTTAACTTCACATTAGCAGAGTTACACACTTTGACTCATAGTATTCCACAAATCTTTCAGCTCAATCACAAAACAGTTATTTCAACATCCCCCATGTCAAATACAGAGATAACAATTTGAAATTAATTATTTAAATGGGTAGTCTAAAGGACCACATGTATGGCATTTTCAAATCCAATAGGAGTAATAAACTGTTATACTTTTAAAAAAATCATGAAATGTAAATTACAAAAATCATTATAAAATCACCAGGGAGGATGGCTCATATGTACAAAGATAACTAGTCTAGAGTTGTGGGTAGGAAGAGTGTGTCTGTCTTTTCACTCTTCTCCTCTAACAAACTTCTCTCCCCATCATTGTGACGTGTGGTTTCTTCAGTAATCTAGCTTGAACATTCTTCAAGAGGAGGAAGTACAAAATGCAGACATAGATCTTAGAGAGTGGATAGGTAAAGGTTTTCCCCCATGATGAAAGAGTAAATGTATTTACTTTATTAAGGTGTAATGGAAGCATTGAGAATCAATAGGGTTGCAATTGTTTTGGACATACAGTTAAGAAGTTTGCTCACAAACATTTTCATGCTTCTTAGTTCTAAAAATATTTCCTAATAGCAAGTGTTAAAAATTCTAAAACTTCAAATACAAGAAATATAAATATTACTTATGGGAGTATTTTTAAAACATACATTCATTATGCAGTTATACATTACTTAATAATGAAATACATTCTGAGAAATGTTCTGGAATGTGCTTACAAAATTCTACATGGCATAATCTACAGTACGAAAATGCTCTCTGATGTAGCCTATTGCTACAGTTCTGCATGCTTATTCAGAATGATTTCATGTTGAACATTGTAGGAAATTAAAATATAGGAATAAAATTTTGTATGTCTAAATATTTAAAGATAAAAATACAATGCAATATGGTTTAAAAGACTAAATTTGTGGTGTAGGCAAGACAGTTTTTATGAATAGAATTCACAGGACTGGAAGTTGCTATTATTGAATTAGTGACAGAATGGTTGGTGAGATTTTCCAGAGCATTAGTATAAGCAGTTGTAGAATTTACATTGTAAATACTGTATTTCATATTTATGTTTACAAAGGTGATACAGAAACCCATATATAAATATAATATAATAAAGAGGAAGAGGGTATATGTTAGGACATAGTTAATATGTCCTAACAAGTTCATTTTTATAAGGAAATTTGACAAGTAGCTTAAAACACAAATGCAGCTGTTCTGTACAAGATCTCCAGGGCAATATTCTCATTATATCTTTCATATGGTAACAATGACTTCTGGAATTCTTCTGAGGGATCTGCCCAACACATTCTGGTGTACTTACTCTTTTCATAAGTGTTCGTTTCTTTTTTTTTTTTTTTTAATTCATGGGGTCTGAACTCTGGGAGTGGCACTGTTACTCAGCTCTTCAGCCAAGGCTAGCTCTCTACCACTTGAGCTACAGCGCCATTTCCGGTTTTCTTGTGGTTTATTGGAGGTAAGAGTTCATGGACTTTCTTCCCCTGGCTGGCTTTGAACTGTGATCCTCAGATCTCAGCCTCCTGAGTAGGTAGGATTACAGGCATGAGCCACCGGTGCCCAGAAGAGTGTTCATTTCTTTTGTGTTTATTTGTTTATAATTTTCTTGGTCTGTCTATATCATTTTTATATTTGATTCGAAGCAAATAATGCAGTGTGATTGTTGTGATCTAACAATGAGAACCACTTCGGTTGGGGTTTATGTTCTCAAACATTCTTTAAGGTTGTCTTGGTGATATAAGTAAAATCTTCTTATAAACTTTTGCTGAAACTTTTTGTAACAAGTTTCCTTTTTTTATTTTTGGCTTTTCCTCTGTTTCTATTTTCTCTTCTCCCTTCAGCTACTCATTCCTGTTTTATTTCCACTATAAATTTTATGGTATCAATGTGGTCCATCTTTTACTGAAATGTCATGAAAGGGTCATGACACTGTACTAATGTAAATGAGGAAATTCCCCCCAAACCCTCTACATTTAAATTTTAACTTTATGTTATCCCTTTTTATCCAAATTAAATCCAAAATCCTTTAATTATTTTCATCTTCCAGAAGTATTCTGCCTTATAATATCGATAGGGTGTCATATGATGTTACTACTGGGGCTGCTGTTCCTGAAATTAAAACCAACCTTGAATTTCAAATAAGGGATGTTTATATCTCTTTGATGTAGATTATTTACTTAATTGTCAGTGTGAAATTTCTTTATTGAATTATTTACTTACCTAAAATGTACTCATAAAAAGTAGACACACAACTATCTTAGAGGGATCCAATAACACTTTCAAGGTCAAGCAACAAATGTTTAAGAAATATATAGAATGTTAAAATCATTGATTTTGAATTTTTACTCATTGAAATAAGGTTTTTAATTATACAATTGGTTCATTGTGACACATGTAATATTATACAGGGATAAATTTACATATTTATATGTATATATATTTGTATTTATATTTACATGATGCTAGTCCGAGGGGTTAAACTTGGGGTCTGGGAGCTGTCCCTGAGGTTTTGTGCTCAAGGCTAGAACTCTATCACTCAAGTCACACCTCCACTTTTGTTGTTGTTGTTTTTGTTATTTGGAGATAAGAGTCCCAGAGACTTTCCTGCCCATACTGGCTTCAAATCATAATTCTCAGATTTCAGTCTCCTGTATACCTATGTTTTTAGGCATACTTCACTGTTGCCCAACTAAGGGAAAAGATGGTGAAGAAAAGAAAAGACATAGAACACTATTCCTAAACCTAGGACTATTACTATTTTCACCTGGGCAATAGGGAGCTTTCTATAGAGAGCTCTCTTGTGCATTTTAACATGGTTAGGAACTTTTGCAAGAATCTCTGTTTGATATGGACATGTCAGGCATCCACTGGTCAGCAAAACAGTTACTTGAGAACCTCTGTGAAAAGTGTTTGATCATTAGAGAAGAAGACAAAAGAGACACAATATAATCATTGGGGCACTCAATGTGTTTAGTAATTAATTCAGCAAGGGGCTTCTCAGGATACACTTCATTACAATTTCAAACAGCATAGTGATTTTCTTTGTAGATTTTTCATCTACAGACACATTTTAACTTGATTTTTAACAGGATCTTTTAGCTATTGAGTAAAATAATTTCATTTATGAAGTGAATAAGGTTTTTGAATATTTTCCACATTTTCATAAATTAATATTGTTCTTGAAATTTATTAGTTTTAGAAATTTTTTTTGTTATCTTTAGGTAGTTGTACAAAGAGGTTACCATTTTGCAAAGCAGTATATAAGCACAATACATCTTGATCAATATCTTCCCTTTCAATATCCTCACTTATCCCTCTCAGCCCACCTTATTTAATATTTCTAACCATGTACTAATACAGAGAGATCACACTCAGTGTAAACGTATTTCAAGAGCTTACCATGCTCCAGAATTCCAAGGTTCAACAATCCCAGAACTTTGATTGATTAATTACAGATTTTAGCCAGGTCTTATTAATATTAATTAACTTCCGAGACATTGTAAATGAGGAGTCATCAAAAAAAAGTATGAAAGTCCTCAGCACCCCATGGATCTAAAAGTCAGAGCTACATTCAGAATGAGGTCTATCCTTCCCAATGGTGAAATTAAACAAAACCTTAAATCAGCAATAATTTAAATGAGTAGAATAAGAACTTTAAAAGGTAACTTTAATTTGCTTTTAAAAATACAAGTGCTGTGTCATCACAGATAATAATCCAGTTGAACCCAGATTTTTTTTTCAAATGTTGCTAAATTTTTCTTATTAGGGACCTTAAAATTATTACATAAGGACAAATATGTAATATCCCTCATCAGTCCACCAGGCCAATTTTCACTGAAGCCAACTGAATTGCTTGCTGCATGCATCATAGCCTTACAAATAAACGCCTCTTAATTGTAAAGGAAGCATGTATCCTTGTGAACATGAGGAAAAGATAGACTAATTACAGTAGGGAATTATGTAACTGTGCTAATATAGGATTCTAAATGTAGGATGTGTTTGAGTTTATCACAGGTAATGTTTTCTGTTTGCTATTATTAACATATTTTTCTATTTTCTTTGTTTTTCTTCATACAAGTCAATGTGTAATTAGTCTCTCAGAGTCCCCAAGATACTTCCCATGAGTTAATAGTAATAGTTCTCAAAATCCTTGAGAACCCTTATTCTCATTTTGTCATTATGCCTTCAAACTTGCTAGAGGGCTGGAATTCTAGAAAAACTCTGGTACAGTCTCCAGGTGCTACTTTCCTAGCTCTGATAAGGCTTGGGAGGAGCTGTTTCCTGCTGAGCACAAAGATCTCAAAGACTTGCCCTGTTTCTTCTCATGCAGACCCTTATCACTGCTACATATGCTTTCTACATTGTCAAACTTCTTGTTTTCTGTTTTACTATTCATGACTCTGTGAGTGCAGGTTATTTTGTTTCACTAATAATCATCTTAGCTCCCTTATCAAAGATTAGGTGCCTATAGGTCTGTGGGTCCATTTCTGGGTCTTTTATTGTTCCATAGCACTTTTTGGATTGCTTCTTTATTTCATTGAAGAATGAGGTTGGGACATTGATAGGTATTGCCTAAATTTGTAGATAGCCTTTAGCAATATTGCCATTTTCACAAAGTTAATACTCCCAAGAAGAAACAAGGGAGGTTTTTCCACTTCCTTATTTCTGCTTTAACATCCTTTTTCAGGTTTTTACAGTTTTCATTATAAAGCCAGGGGCCAGTGGCTCACGCCTGTAATCCTAGCTACTCAGGAGGCTGAGATCTGAGGATTGCGATTCAAAGCCAGCCTGGGAAGGAAAGACCTTGAGACTCCTATCTTCAATAAACCACTAGAAAACCGGAAGTGGCCCTGTGGCTCAAGTGGTAGAGCTCTTGCCTTGAACTGAAGAGCTGAGGGACAAAGCCCAGGCCCAGAGTTCAAGCCCTATGACCAACAAAAAAAAAAAAAAAGTTTTCATTATAGATGTCCAGAATTCTATGCCTCAACCAGAAAGAATGGCACTGTCCCAATTATTGGAAACTGGAAAGACATGAAAAAAAATCATATGAAGTTAAGTAAGCCAGGCCTAAAGAAACATAGGTCCCATGGTTCGCCTTATTTGAAATAGCTAAGTATAGGTCTAGGATAATCTAACCAGACAAGCAGAAAAGGTCAAAAGCTATGTACATATGACCATACAAGATGATGCTAAGTGAAATGAACACCAAAATAGAGACACAAGAGGTTTTATCTTTGTTGCGGTGGATTTTAATGTACTTATAATGCACTATGTGATTTTTTTGGTTTCTTTTGTATGTTCTTCCTCCATGTTGTAACCCCTTTTTTCACTGTATTTGATTCTGGTTCCCTGCATCTTATATATACATTTTCTAACTTGTGAAGGGGAAGGAAAATAACAAAATGCTGAAAAAAAGATGCAAATTGACCTATTGTAACATTGAGATGTACAAGACACTGTAGAAAAGAACTTTACAACTTGCGGGGGTGAGGAGGAGGTGAGGGAAGGGATGGTAGGGGATAAACTAAGGAGGAGGTAACAATGCTCGATAGGAAATGTACTCATTACCTTACTCATGTAACTGTTATCCCTCTGTATGGTATTTTTACAATAAAAATGTAATAAAAAAGATAATCATCTTACTGGTCTTCATAAAAAGTAGAGAGAGATAAACATAAGTTCATGCCAACCAAAATCTCTGAATTTCTACAACACAGAAATGTTGAAAGATGATTGAAAAATCTGTTTCATTTTAATATATCTTAAATATGGTAGGGGTTTACACTTCTGTGTGCATAGAATATCACTATTTTATTTTAGAAAATAAAACATTCAGACTTATTTAATATATGAGCTGTTAAATTATATTTGATAAGTTATGCAAATTATTATTCTTACTTGTATCTATATTTTATTGTGGTAAGTTGAGGGATTATTGATTAATACAATCATTTCAATAAAAATTTTATAACTGAATTGATATTTGGTTTATTTTTGCATAATATAATTCCCATTAAAATACAAATATATCCTAATTTCAAGGTGTTATTACTCCCTTCAGCCTCTTCAAAAAAGAACATTTCATATTTTAAAACCTATATTGTGAGGATTCAAGTATAAATATGTTTATAAATTGTCTGTCTAGCAGAAATTGTTGAATTTAATTACAATATTAGCTCTATGGCTTTTCTTTGTTGTGTGTGTGCATACACACACACCAAGGCTCTTAAATTTTGTGCCTGCCCACTGCCTCTTAGGTATTTTTTTTTCAGTCAAGTCAGATGTTCTACCACATTAGTCACAGCTGCATTTTTGGCTTTTGTGGTTAATTGGAGATAAAATTCTCATGAACTATCCTGACTAGTTTGCCTTTGAATTTTGATCCTCATGTTTGAGCCTCCTGAGTAGTTTGGATTACAGCCATGACCCATCTGTGGCCAGATATACACCTTTCTTAGTATCTAGACTTTTTTCAAGTGCATCATATGATTTTTAAATCATAAAGTAGGAAATACTGATTATAATTAACTTTTAGTCTTAGGGACTAAAAGTATACATAAACACTAAAAGGAATCTAGAATCTATGTAAGTGCTCAGGTACTTTCTCTACCAAAAAACAAAAACAAAAAACAAGAAACCTAAAAGTTCTACAAACTAAAATGCATTATGAGAGATAGAAATATAAAATCTTGATTCCATTATTTTCTTTATCTCTTGTAAGTTATGATTAGTAGTCCACAGAGAACACAGAACTAGCATGAGAAAAATCACACACAAACACACAAACACCAACACACACATATACACAAACTACCATTTTATGATATATGTGTGACTCTATATAAAAAAATTCAAAATAGGGCTGGGAAGGTGGCTCAGTGGTAGAGCTCTTGCCTTGCATGCCTGAGGCCCTGGGTTCGATTCCTCAGCACCACATAAGCAAAAAGAAAGAAGCCGGAAGTGGCGCTGTAGCTCAAGTGGTAGAGCGGTAGCCTTGAGCTGAAGAACTGAGGGACAGCACCCAGGCCCAGAGTTCAGGCCCTATGACCAGACCCCCCCAAAAAAGAAAAACAACAAAAACACACACGCATGAAAGGGTTTTTAAAAATTCAAAATAAATACCTGTTATATAATAAAGAATGTAATTTCCAAGAGAAAGTATAGCAGAGATTGGCACCTATTCAACAATAGGGAAATAATTTCTTTAACAACTATAATAAACATGTCTATAGAGTTATACAGAGTAATTTCAAAGTTTGAATGGAATCTTTAGTATTTATTTTCCCAGCTACAAAGAATGAAATGGTAGAGTGATCCCAATGTCTTTTCAGTGTTAGTAATAAAACTTTGAATTTTAAAACTTATTATTTTCATCAAGACTGTTAGTTTTAAGATAGTTTAGGAAATCCATTTAGCCATTGCTAGAAACATTCAATCTGAATTAAATATGGCTATTATTATTCTCTAGAATAGAAATTGCACTTTAAAGTTCAAACTCAGCAAAGCATTTTAATGAGTAGGTGTGTTTCTAGTAGATGGAATTCCTTCAAATCTGAATACTTCTGTGCTTTCAGCAAAACATTAGACTATTTCAACTGTTTTTCTAAAAACATTCAAAACTAATGTATTTTAATGGACTTTACGATAACTTCTTGTCTATTCTTTCATATGGGTCTCTATAAAATAGTTTAGGTCAACATTGATTCTGCATATATGACAAAGCAAAGCTAGCACCAAATGTAAAAGCTTGTGAGCTGTTATAATTATTTCCCTAACGTTATCTTTCTTTTCACTCCATCTTCTAAAATAAAGATGCATTACTTTCAGAGTGTTACCTCTGTAATAATCACATTCCCGCAAGTCTCATTCTTCATAGGGACATACTTTTTATTTGCTGGTTTCAATTTTACTTAAAATGATTTTAAATTGCATTTTTAACTTAATAATACCTAAGTGTTTGAAATAGGAATGACATTATTCTAAAACAAAGCTGTCAGTTATTGCTGTAGATAGAAAGCTTGAATCCTAACAGCTTAATTTCATTTCTTTAGTGTTTTGTTTTATCTTTGAGTTGTCCCAGTGTACTGTTACCCAGAACTTTCTTCAGGTGATAGGTTTGACAGTCAACAGATTACAAGTCTGCAGAGGGCCTTTTCTTGCTGACCATCTGTAGCTACTACCTCCTGGCAAAGAATGATGCCTTTCCAATAATGTAGAGAATATATTTTTTTCTGTTTCTCATGACCAACATGTGGCCCCAAGGTTTCTAACGTACTGTCTGTGTTTAAATAGACAGTATTGGTCACCTTTATTTAGCATTTTAACCAGGCCATTGCCCAAAATTTACTTAAATATTATTTTGGCATGTCTGCTGTGAGTATGTATCTGGTTGAAATTACCTTTTGAATCAGTAGATCAAGTAAAGCAAATCTCTCTTTCAAAAATATGTGAGCCTGAATAGAAAAAAAAAGAAAAAAAATGTTTAATGCCTGAATAGAACACACTAGTTGCTTTTCCCACAGGATGAAGTATAAATCCTCCTGTTGGATGGCTCTGAGCCGGGACCTTTTTTCCCCTATGTGTAGACACAAAATGAAGTATCCATTCTCTTTTCCTGGCTCTTGAGTCTCCTATTCTTTAAGACTGAACCTCCAGCATATATCACTCCTTATTCTCAGGGAGTCAGACTCACAATAAAAATACAGTATTCAATTAAGGATCTGAATTGAATATTGTAGTTCAGGGAATTGCACAGAGATATAATGGCCAATTTCATTGGTGGAAACCAAGCCAAAAGCAAGTTATTGATGTCCCAAGCTGCCTTGGTTTCATCTACAGTAAGATACTAAAAGGTTTAGGGAGATGGAGTTTTATAGTGCCTTTGTCATCTATGATCTATTTGGCATGCTAGGAAGTTCTGGAGGACATACCTTTATGGGACTGAGAAATAAATTTGTGAGCAGAGATACAGCATCTTTGAAGAACCATGTAAGTGAGACCTCACTGTGAGAATAGAAGGTACTACAGGGTAAAACTGAAACATACATGGTGCATGTCATTGTAGTATGCCTGTGTTTACAGTAGTTGACTGCAGTCAGAGCCCTAATCAGAACAATCTGACGTTCACCACGGTATAGCAATTAGATGGGAGCAATCAGAAATTATTGATACAATCAGGTAATTAAATCTATTCTAGAATTAAGATCGTTTAGGTTCCTGATGTTGTTCTTACAAGTACACTACACATGCTAGAAGATTCTAACTTCGTTGGCATAAGCAATAGAGTTCTGGCAATGGGGAGAAATTTAACTTCAGTTTTGGCCTCTCAATCAGTTCTCAAAGGGAATTGTGTGTGGCCATCTCTGTGTACTTGGAGAAAGGAAAGCCAGATTACATTGAGGAAAGACCATAGAAGACTCTGAAATATTAATACTTGGTCCTTTTTCCAGTTTTCTCCACAAAGACTGACACACTTTCATTAGGAAAACTGTTCATTTGGGGTGGGGAGATACAAGGAGAACTTCTCAGGACTGCTTCACTGATTCTGACCTGAGAAAAAGGAACCTGGCAAGTATTCCTGTGGAATCATGGAAAGTTCACTGAGTATGTAGGGCCCAATGGAGGCTGAAGACCCAGAGTGGAAAATAATACTCAACCACAACGTTCTGAGTTAACTTCTTACCACCACAAGATACTTGGTGTTTGGAAGACAATGTAATTATATTTGCTGAAATCTTTATAAAATGTAAATGGAAAAGCAAATGGTGAAGAACAGGGATGAGGGGGAAAAGAAATGGCGAGGGAAATTTTAACTATTCCATTACATAGCCGTGGCTGGCTTAAGATGGTATGAATACAAGTAAGCAGAAAAAAGATATGTAATCAGAAATGGCTTGCAATTTGAGGTGCCAGGAGTGGATATTGTGCTTATGGAGCCTGTCTACAAGCTGTAGATCAGGCAAGCACAATGATAATACCAACCAAGGCCAGAGGCCTTAGGCTCAAAAGAGTGGACTGTATTTGTCTCAGTCCAAATGCAAGGAAAAAATAAACAAAATCTACTACTCTTTTATACTCAGTTTTCAAGCAGAGCAAGAATCCAAATTTCATTCCTTATTTCCTTTTGTTCTTTGGTGTCACTTTGTATGAAAACCATTCCCAAGAAATACTGATCCCAGATCTCCATTCGCTCTGCAACTCTATACCAGTCCACCACATTATTTCTTCCTTCAGGAATTTTCCTACTTCCATTTTCCTCTCTTTGAAAAATCCCTGTTTGTAAAGATGTACTTCACATATTTCAAGCTTTGTGTAAAATCGAATTCCCATCACTGCTCCAAAGTTAATTCACTCATCATTTATTCCTATATAGAACCTTCATTTTGGGGACTTGAAATGTGTTTCAAGCATTTGCATATATATCTATTTTACTTTCAATTTTGTGCATTTCCTCAGGAAAGAAATCATATCTAATTTATTTTTCTATTTGGTATCTACTCTATGCTCAATAGTTCACTGAATGACTAATTTAATAAGTAGTGGAAATAAAGCATGAAAAACAACAAAAATATGCATCTTCTTTTTGGCTGACTTTTACTTCATCTCCTAAGATGGAAGACCTAGAAAGACAATAGTGTTCCTTGTGCTTGAATAAGTATTAGAATATGATTTTAATATAAGCTCTTTTAATAGCTATATATATGAACTTGAGATAGATATGCACATTACCAATTTGAGTAAAAACATTTATATTATTAGAGATCTGATTAGAAAAGCCATATGCAATATGAGATTAACATGGACAAATTATGCAAAATGAAATTAATATGTTCCACCATATAGTGTCAATATGTAAAAAATGTTTAATAAGTAAACCAATAATTTATGTTCAATGTGGATATAGCAACTCCAATAGTTCACTGAGGCCAAATATAAAACACACTATACAACAAAAGTAGTTGGGTATTTCATTATGACATAAAATATAAATCAGCTATCCATGAGTTCCACTGGTCCACATATATTATTGAATGAATGCATGAAGAGTGAGTGTGCAAATAAGAGAATAAAACTATAGGTGGGGCTGGAAAGTTGGCTTAGTGGTAGAGTGCTTGCCTTGCATGCCTGAGGTCTTGGGTTCGATTCTTCAGCACCACATAAGGAAAAAGAAAAAAGCCAGAAGTGGCGCTATGGCTCAAGTGGTAGAGCGCTAGCCTTGAGCTGAAGAGCTGAGGGACAGCGCCCAGATCCAGAGTTCAGGGCCCAAGACTGGACCCCCTAAAAATAACTTTAGGGAATAGAGAAATCTGAATCATTGATCTAGTATTTTCCCAACAAAAAGGGGGAACTTACGTTTCTTCTTGATTCTGGCTCATTCAGTGTGACTTACCTCATAAGCACACATCAAAACGGGGGCAGGGGAAAACTAATTACTTTAGATTTGTTTGGAATTATGGCAAACCCTACCCAATGAAATGAGGATGATTAGAATCAGAAAGAATAAGTCATATACACCTATTGATGTAAAGTAAAAATGATATTTATTTTCTCTGGTCTTTTCTACCACCCCCAATCATAATTACGAGAAATGCACAGGACAAATTCCAATAGAAGAACATTCTACAAAGGTGTGGCCACTTTCATGGTCATTACAACAAAGAAAGTCTGAGAAAACTACCACTGGCCATAGGAAGTTGGATGGGGGCTTTGTACAAATAAGTAAAGAAAATGTGATGCATTAGAATAAGAACAGGAGGTGTTGGCATTTGTTCATCTGTCTATAATGTAGTTGTGAATGGCACAATAGTAATAACAGTAATAACAGAAGAAATTAGTTTCAGAGTATATGTGAAATTTCTTGTTTAGGCCACTATTAAGTAAATGTAATATATTGTCAAATAAATAAAAATCTATTTTAAATGTTTAATATTCAGACTTGACTTTATGTATGCTTGTTTTTTCAGATCTGTTTCCTGACTGTTTCTATTGGGGAATAGAGTCAACGTGACAGTAACAAATTGGAATTTAAAGGATGCTGGTCTTTACAAAGGTAAATGATGACAAATTCTTATAAATATATGTGTGTTTTAGCTCTTAGAAATACTTCAAAACTCAAATTCTATTTAAAATTCATTTACTTTAAAATATTTACTTTTTGTTAAGTCAGAATTTAAATTTGAAGTACTTATATTCTACATGTAGTTGTTGTAAACACTACAAAATCATGAAAATTAAGTAATCATTTATTTGTATTAAGGAATCTATACTTTCACTCATTTGTTGTATTTTTATGGTCATTTACTTTACATATAGATGTTTAAAGTAATGATTATATACCTATCCAAGGAAAGAAATTGATTTCCTTCTTTTTATTCTATTGATATGACATTTCGCCCATTTATACATAATTGGCAGCAATTATTCTTGTGAAATTGGTGTGTTTTATTTCAAATGCAAACATAAGTTGAAACTTTGATGCTGGAACTTGTGAGACAAAGTTATCCATTTCTAATCCTTATTCATACTAGCATGATTTGCTCTAGTTGTATTATTTCTTTTACTTGACTTTAAAAGCTGTGTTTTCTTGTCTAATGGCAAGGGTATAAACTCTGATATTTAAGCTCTAACAGTTAACCTTCACAGGCACTATAATTAAAGAGTTGTTCCCACACTCCATATCTAGTAGTGTTAGAATCTCTTCTTAGGTTATTGTCTAAATAACCTTGATAATCTCACTTTGCAATCAGTGATCAATGAAGAATAAACATTAAAATAACATCTCAGGGTTAAAGATTAATTGTATTGTAGACCTTGCAGTGGTATATTTTAACTTTCTGTGCATGCATACATTTAATAATAAAAAAGTATGCTTTTGTTTTCTTCATGAGTTTGGCTTATTCAAAACGTGTTAACTATGATGTTGTTGTAAAATTAACTGAGTTAAATTATAACCTTGAAGTAAATACTATGTATATATATATATATATTAGACAATTGTATAAATTGATTTTATGTGTAGACAACAATATATGTGTATATAAGATTAGATAATACTAGATATTAGATAATATATATGTGTATATATATTAGATAATTAGATTGCTTGCAGTGAAAAATAACACTTTCATAGTGGTAGAGCACTAGCCTTGAGTAAAAAGCTCAGGATCAGTGCTCAGGCCCTGAGTTCAAGCCTCACAACTAACGAAAAAACAAAAAGGAAAAGAAAAAAGAAAAGAAAAAGTAAGTAAAAGAAGAGAAAAAAGAAACACATAAATAAATTGGGAATCTTTTGCCTTTACAATGATCCTGTCCCTATGACCTATTGCTTTGATGTTATGTGGCAGGTCAAAATCTAAGTCATATCTGCTATCATTTGCTTTATCTTAAAATCCCTTTAATACATAGGCAAGCAAGCAAGCACACATATACTCTTTGTTCAAGGAAAGAAAATAAAACTGCAGGGGAAATAAAGAGAATGCTCAGTTATGGTCTAGGGGACAACAATCCATAATTTACTTTGCAGATGTCTGTGTAATTTAAGCAGCAAGCAGAACAACCACACAGTTGTAGCTGCTGCAGGGTAAGGATGGTAAGAGGCTCATAAATCATGATAAGGATTAAAAGCAATGAGCATTCATCTTCTTAACCTCGTAAAGCAATATGGGAAAGCCAAGCATCAGAACACAGGGAGCACAGAGTCTTTGTGCAGAGATAAAAGGTGTCAGAGTTTCTAAGCCTTCTCTAAATTAGCACTGACCTCTCATTTGCAAATCAGCAGAAGATTAAGGTTGATTTACAAAGAGGCCTCCTTTATATCAGGTTAAATTGAATACAGTATATGGTTGATGACTGTACAGGAAATGGCAAATGATGCCAAATCAGATATGAATGTTAATCATTTTCTGACATTGAACATATTTCTTCTTCAATAGTAAGTAGAATCTAGCCTAACAAATAGCAGTCCATAAGATCATCATAACCAGCCAGAGGAGTGCTTTAAAATGGTGACATGATCATGAGAAAATCTGAACTTCAAGGTAGTCCAATGGAGGAGATGTAGACAGTTGGCTCTCTCTTGTAACAGTTAGTAAACAAATGGTCTGTTACTAATTGTTGACATTTGAAAAATTATCCTAATCAAAGGTCTTTGGATACAAATGAATAAATCATATACTGCGAAGAAAATTTCATCTTGAGTTACAGATTGGATTTTAAGTTCCCAGCTTCATATTTTCTTTCAATCAGATTCATGATAAACTGATAAGACTTTTTAGAAAGTCCCACTGCTATAACTTTGAAAACAGCCTAAGTAGCAGGTAAACGATTGAAATTTTGCCTACTTCTGCACTGGGTACAGTCTGTTCTACACCTCATGGTGGAGAGAAGAGATCTCTTTCCCATGGGCAGGCACAACTGCAGTATATTTTTTGCTAAGAATTTTACTTCCTGTAAAGTCATGATTAAATATCACAATCTTGGATGCAAACTTGCTCCCTGATTTTAGATTGAGTAAACTTTTACCCAATTGGCAAGAATGTAGTTAGTTGTACTTCAATCCGTTTCCCATCAGGGATGTTCATTGTTTGCTCGAGAATGGGGGAAATTGCTCTGGTTGTTTGCACATTTTGAAAATATTCTTATGAAATATCTTTCTAATAAAATAACATTAGAAAAGGCTTGACAAGGATGTAGGAATGCCATAAATATATCTGAAGAATATTCCAAAGAATGTCCCAATTTGCAAGTCACCAGAATCAATCCATTTCATTGGGACAAAGGATAAACCTGGAACTCAGAGGAGGAGAAGTGTGGTAGAGACAAGGCCTCAGACAGTGGGACCTCCAAGGGCCCAGTAAGAATTTGGCCTTTATAAGGAAGTGGGGGAGCATGGAGTACCTAGCTGGACCCGCGCAATCCACTGCCATGCAGCATGTGGTCTTTCCAGAGGACATGCTTGTGTTTACATGATGCTTGGGCTAAGTTAGGGAACCTTTCTGAAAGCAGTTATAACAGAGAAGCATTTAATCTAAGGGTTAGAAATGCAAAGCATTTGACAAAAGACAATTTGGTGATGAAAATGAGAGTAATCTCATTTGACCCTGGGTTCCAGTGAAAATGGAACTGGCATTTGGAAATAGTAAAACGTTGCTAAGTCACCTTCACGATGAAGAGCTAGAAACTGTGGTTCATTCTCACTACCAGAAAGCCAATGTAAGTAAATTGTACCCAGGCCCACACCTGGGAACGAAGTAAGACTCTATCACAAAAATAACCGGCAAATTTCTGGATGGGGGCATGCCTTATCAGCCATGGTTCTTGTCCAAATGTAAGACAATTCAAGAATCATCTCTTCTCTTTATTCGCTGATTTATTAATTGAGTTACTGATTCTTTGGAAAATCCTCATTTTGAGTTCCTTTTATGTTCTAGTTATTAATAGTAGATACATATCTGGCAAATTTTTTCTTTATTCTATAGACTGTTTCTTTTTCAGCCTACTAATTGCTTCTTTTGCTGTACTTAACTTTTAATTTGATGCAATTCCATTCTTCAATCCCTGCTCTGAAAGTTAGATTTTGGTTTTCTTTGAGGATTTGGGGAATAAAAGTGCTTCACTTTCATCTGTATTTTTTGTAATTCTGAGACTGTAAGGACCTTTCAATTCAAGCCAGCCTGCTCCAAATACAGGCAAACATTGAAAGGTTTCATACTCAGATTGTTTTTTTCAGAGAAATATATTCTTAAATATTCATATATTCTTAATTTTAATTGAAACCTGGATTTTCTCTTCTGTATGTCATACTATAAAACACTTCACTATTAATTTCATGAAAATTCTTAAATAAAGTTTTTCTCACACTTAAATATACACTTATGTGTATATATAACAGTCACGATGATTTACAGATGGATGATAGATAGATACATAGATAGATACATAGTTTTTATAGATAGGGATATTTATAACTTCACATACAACATTCAGTCAATTTTTATTTTTTTCATACATACTGCATTGTAAGATATCATTAACAGATGCACGTTCCTAGAATGTAATTAATCATTTTCACAAAACATATTTAGCTGCATCTTGCAACTTAATGAATGGCTAAACACCATATTTTTCTCACTTTTAATAATTCATTTTCTCTCCAAGAATAGCCATGTAATACAATCAATGTTCAATGGTATTTTTTCATAGAATATTTTAAGGGATAGTTCTGTGAAAAACGTAGGTCTTGAAATCTTGGCATATATAATGAGAAAGATGGAGAAATTCATTGTTAAGTATGATATTTATTCTGCTTTCTCCATGTTGTGTGAAATCTATTCTTCCTCTTTCCCCATGGGAAGACTGCCTTCTAAGCACTTCCTTGAATCAAGAGAATCGGCCCATGTTCCTTGTCTCCCTGGGGGCTGGCGTAGGAAGTGACATATAACAAAACTACTTTTTCAGTTGTGCAGAAGGGGGTTGCCTTTTTGTGATGAGTATTTTTATTTCCACAGTGTAATGTGCTGTGCTGTGACTTTCTGATAGCATCCTTGTCATTGCATGTCTGTTTGTCTGTCTGTTTTTCAAATCCATATGGTACATTTAAAGATGGGTACTATTAAAATTTGAAATGTTAGTGTTCTGAGGAATAAATTACATCTGGGGTCAAATCTTCATATCCTATCACAGAACACACTTTGTGTTTAACAATCAGGCCCTATCGTGCCCCATGTACCTTGCCCTTGCATGCATTTCAATACCCCTTGTGGTCTCTTCTTTGCTTTGCCACCTTTATTGTAAGCCACCCCTAAGTGTACACAATTAAAAATCATACATGGCCAGGCAACATTATACAGTCTACAAAACTTTTCATTCCACCACCCACCTCCCTAATGCTTAGGGAATTTATGTGTTCACAGCAGGTCAGAGCAGTTCCTTTGTTTCTCTTGTTGCTCTTCTTCATTCTGGATCATCCCTTTGCTAACAGAGAGATGCTATTCTGCTCTTTGCATTGAGTTCATGCTCAGAAATTTTGTCCAAGGTTTTCTGTTTTTACAGACTAGCTTATTGCCTTTTGGGATATTTGTCTGTTTTAGATATTACATTTCAGATTATTTTTCAAGCTCTTCTGGCTGATCTCTAGCAGTGGCCTACTAAACTTACCTCAGAGCCCTTTATTTCTTAAACTGGCTCCTTGTTCTTAGCCTTTCCTCACACATTTTAAGGTAAACATGTGTTTTCTTTAATAGAGAGATTTTTTAATTTTAATCTTTCCTCATCTAATAAAAAATTATCTGTGCTGGTGTCAGTGGCTAACACCTGTAATCCTTGCTACTCAGGAAGCTGAGATCTGAGAATGGCAGTTCAAAGACACACCAGAGAGGAAACTGAGACTCTTATGTCTAATTAAGCACCAAAAAATCCCAGAAGTAGAGCTGAAGCTCAAGTTATAGAGCACTATCCTTGAGCAAAAAAATATGCAGAGAGAGTACCCAGGTCCAAACCACAAACCTCAGGACCAGTGAAAAAAGAAAGAAATAAAAGAAAGAAAGAAAGAAAGAAAGAAAGAAAGAAAGAAAGAAAGAAAGAAAGAAAGAAAGAAAGAAGGAAGGAAGGAAGGAAAGAAAGAAAGAAAGAAGGAAGGAAGGAAGGAAAGAAAGAAAGAAAGGAAAGAAGGAAGGAAAAGAAAGAAAAAAGAAAAGAAGAAAAAAAGGAAAGAAAGAGGAAGAAGGAAAGGAAAAGGAATGAAGGAAGGAAGGAAGGAAAGAAGGAAAGAAGAAGAGATTTATGGAGGGAGGGAGGGAAAAAGGAAAGAAACTATCTGTAAAATTTTATCCAACTTCTTGTTCATGTCAATAGTTCTTCAAATGAAAGAAAAATTATCGCTTTCTATTTATTAAAGTAGATAAGCTAATCCAGAATCCTTAGTAATAATTATATTGTACTATTCTTCAAAGATACTGAGGCACTATGTCTGTTCTTGTGTTTGGGAATCATTTGGATAGAGGATTTACCAGTGGAAACAAAGTGGGAAAGGGAATTCCCCTAAATATACATATAATATATACAATATTTGCATACAAATGTATATGTATATACATATATAATATGCAGGTATATATAGGACAAATAAAAGTTAAAATTACAGAAAAGTAATTCCTATGACACTTTACTACATATTAAACTTAGTAACAGTGTCTAATATGTGTTTATGCATATATAAAATAAAGTTTATTGTCAGCGCCGGTGGCTCACGCCTGTAATCCTAGCTACTCAGGAGGCTGAGATCTGAGGATCATGGTTCAAAGCCAGGCCAAGCAAAGAAAGTCCATGAGACTCTTATCTCCAATAAACCACTAGAAAAACTGAAGTGGCATTGTGGCTCTAATGGTAGAGCATTTGCCTTGAGCTGAAGAGCTGAGGGATAGTGCCCAAGCCCAGAGTTCAATCCCCATGACCACCCCCACCAAAAAAATATTATGTTTAGTCACCCACTGACCTTTTGTTATTTAAAAATTTTCTCCCAGGGTTGCATGAGTTTAGAGTTTATTAAGATTTATTTAAATCAAGTTAACATGTCTGATGTTCTCTTGCAGTTTGAACTTTGATTAAGAATAAAAAAAAACAACCAGTGATTAATTATTTACAAGAAATTGTTAAGCAAAAGCTTGGGGGTTCAGTTCAGACTGATGATCAGGGAATCTGTCTCTGTATTTAAATCATGGTAAAAATAATCAAGAAGGACTTGGGATGAGAACAATTAAGAAGAGTTTACCATGAGAAGGAAGAACTTGTGCAAAACAACTAGAAAGACAAAGCTTTGCAAACTTGAGGAACAGCAGAAAATGCTAGAAGGGCTAGAGCAGGTCACTAGAGAGAATAGATGATAAGTTCCAACATGTTGTCAAGGAAACAGATATTGCATTTCTCCATGATGAAGAATTTGAATCATCTCTGTGTGACCAGTGATTATTTAAAAATATATTGATAAATAATTCTTTAAGTACAAAACACAGTATTAGTGCTTGCCTTGTAGGATTGCAGAAGTGGAAATACCATTTTTCTAGATGTGGGAAAATGATACTTTGGGGAGATAAACATTAAAACCAATATTAAGAAATAAGATATATTTTCACAAAGTTAGGGCAGGAAGTGCACAAGAGTAAAGGGATGAAAAATGCAGTTTTAGGAATTGAAAAGTCATTTAGAGCAGGCAAGCTTTGGATTTTGAATGTGGGATTTTTCAAGAACTTTGGAAGAAAAATTAGATACTCTTGTCGTTTTCATTACTGGACGGGTCATACCTTCAGCACCTCTCCTGCTATTTTCCAAACCCTACAACCTAGAGTTCTTGTAAGAGGAACATACTCTCTACCTGTCTACCTGTCTCTATCAGGCTCTTCTTAGTCATGACTTCCAAAGCATAATATTTGTATTGAATCTTGCTAAAATCCTGACTCTCATCAATTCAGAATCTGACTGGATATCCATAGAAGTATTACCTCCTTGAAATGAGGTAAACTCATTTCCAATATATTCTAGTCCAATATGATAAAGTCTTGTGAGAAGAAAATTATTACACAGCTACAAAGAGAAAACAATACGAAGACAAAGGTTGAAGAGAGACAACTGCAAGCAAAGGACATAAGTGGACAATGGATATTTTTCTTACTGTTTTCTGAAGAAAACCTCCTTGCCAACAAATTTATATTGGAATTTTATACTAAAATATGGTCAGTCAGCTTATTTTAAACAAGCCTATCAAACTACCATAGTATCCATACACTTCATCTACCTATTTGTGTATATAATACATGTATGAATGTGTGTATGTATGTGTCTATGTATAAAGGTACTAAGGTTTGAACTTAAGGCCTTACGTTTGCCACGTTGGCAATACCCCATGCCCCAGATCTCAGACATTTTATTTTCTTATTTTTGTATAGAATCTCACAGTTTGGCTTGGAGCATAGTGATCTTCCTAAATGTGGTTGTCCACATAGTTGACATAACACACATGAGTCACCATGATTTCCTTATTTGTTGGGTTGTACTCTTGATAATTTATTTTTTCCTGGGCTGATCTTGAACTGTGATGCCCCTGATCTTGGCTCATGAGTTATTTCAATATATATTATTTTTAAATTTAAAGGGGATTTAAGCTATCTCAAGAAAAGAAAATAAGGTTAAACAAGAGTGTACTCTCACCTTCCCTTTTTCCAATGACAATTCTTGACAAAATGTTTATTGTTTCTCTATAACAGGGTTGTATATTCAAGATGCTACTATCATGATATTCCTATATTTATGTAATAATTAATGAATCTATTTATCAAGGAAATGATGTTAACAGAAGCCTATAGCTATGAAAGTTGATTTACAAATAGACTTAGAAAAAAAAGACCTAGCAAATTTTAATCGCTTCCAAATTTTGATAAATTAGAGATTACAAAGTAACATTACTGATAAATCTGCAGAAGATCATAGATGTTTCCTGTTCCTCTATGTATCTTTGAGGAATTTCCTCTTGAGAACAATACTGTTTATTTCTCCTGGCTTCTCATTTGCATCCTAGTAAGATGATGCTTCATAATATATTCATTGTTGGCTTAATTGATTCCTTATTGTGGAGAGCAACAAGAGGAGAAAGTAGAGTTCTCTTGAATCAAGAAGATACCAAATGCTTTGTATGTGTGTAGTAGCATTGGAATCATGAGGAAAAGATTGCAAGCTAATGTTGTGAGAATAAAAATCTAAGTTTCAAAATCTTCTCTTTACTGTGGCCAGGCTCCACTAATATTTTGTAGTGTAAATAATTCTTCTTACTACAAACTTGCAACAGTGGTTTATAAATGTGTCCTAGTATTATTAAAGGGAACAAGGGAATGTAAAAATATGTTCACTATTATTTGGCCACTAAGACTACATTTGTCATAATAAGTGAAAATATAATTTGACATCAAGTCTTATGTTTCTCAGGAGATAAAAAATGTCAACGGATGGCATGAAATTACAAAAGCATACAATTCTGTGGACAGGTGTTTACCCAAAAATCATTATGAAGCCATATTAAAATGTAAACTTTACATTTCTAACTGTAACTTTGCAGCTTATATATAAGCTATAAATATAATGAATCCAATTAAAATGTAAACTCTTTGAAATTATCATCATAGAAATATTTTAACATGTGTTATATTGCTGAGATTGCATTAATAATTCTAGTGTCATTGATAACCATTGTCAATGTTTAAGACTTATAAGGAAAATCATAGCTGGTTTAGAGGTACGTGGGATTTAATATGTCAGCTATTGAAAGACAGACAAACCTAGCAGTACCATGGAGGAAAGTAACTTTTTTTTTAATAGCAATAGTTCCCTGGAGATAAAGCCTGTGTCATGTCCCACAGTGAAGCACCGGAGCTGACCAGCAGTCAGGGGTCAAGGGGAGAGTGTATGTAAAACAAACATTTCTGCAGGTTTTGTAGTCATTGTCTCTGCAGTAGAAAAAGTGCTATTGGGACAGGGGGCTTGCACAATGTCTGCAAGTTCTGGTACATAGAGTCTGTCCCTACTTCTCTGGGACCTGACCTTAGGTAATTACTGTACATGGAGATTACGTAGTGTTTCAGACTCACTGAAGAAGATGGTTGGGGTATGGATCTGAATTTTTTGGTTTTCCTCCATGAAAGTTGTATTCCTAATTTTCGGGGTTTTTTGTTTGTTTTTTGTTATTGCTTTTGTTTTTGCTTTGCTATACTTAGAAATTAGCTAATCCTGACAGAGGTAGTCTTTCCAGGATCTTCAAGTTCCTGTGAATTAAAAGCATCTGAGGTTAGAAATAGAAACATAGTTAATAGGATTATATTCAATGAATAACTTTAAAAATTGTAATTCTTAATTTATATTTTATATAACTATAAAAAACTTATTGCATTAGAAGGCAAAGCTGATTCTACAGATTGTAAGTTTTTGTTTTATACTAGTCATGAAGAGCATCGATTTATGACTTTAACTACTAAGTCATCTTGCTGTATAATTTAAAAGTAATGAAGGAAAGGCAGACAAGGAATATTCTCTCATTTTATTTGAAGACTTTCTTATCTGTCAGTCTCAGTATTTGTCTCTACTAGATGTGTCAGATCATGTTAAATCAGAATACTATGATTGTACATTTCTGCAATTGTACATTTCTGCGTTTCAAAGGATTTTCCCTTGACTTACACCATTCCCAATTCCAGAAAAACTTATATAAATTTGTTTCTGCCATTAATACTTTATTGTGATGGATGTTGTTTCAGAAGAAAGCATTGAAGTCACGTGAATTGGCTGAGCTAGTTAAAAGGATGAACAACCATTTATTAAAAGAATGACTAAAAGTATAAACCATAAGACAGATTATGAAGATCATAAATAATTAGTTGTATGATCATCAAAATTCTCATGTGAAATTATAAGATTTTCCTTCTAAGCAGTATCTAAAAATAATATCAGAACTCAATTGTCTCTGCATGTTCTAATATCTTGAATCGGAATCTATAATTGTGTGTGATCATCTTTCTTTCCCCCCCCCAAATGGATAATTGGCCTCTAAAATCACAGAGTGGATGATAAGAACCTAAAATATAAACATGTTCAGACACTTTGAAATATTAATAGTTAACAGGATTTATAGTATCATCTTGTAAAATAATAGGTAAACAGAAAACCATTTCTTGTTTTCATTTTTCAGTAACCTGAGAAAAGAACTTTCAAGATTACCTAAATGATAGCATACCTTATCACATTTAGGAAAAGAAAAAACTAAGAACATAGGATCAGGGAGTTTGGTATATTGAATTTAAGTATATGAGGCAATCATGCATTTGTGAGGATTTTATCTTGAATTCAGGACAAATGGGGCTTCCTCTTTCCAGTCAGCCTAATCTCTCTAGTTAGTAGATACTTAAAGCAAGGCAAGCTTACATTTCATAGGACAGAAGTCAGGAAAATGCATGATGCTTTTGCTCTTAGTGTGATTTATTTTCATATTCTAAAATGACAGCTACACATCCTTTCAGTTATTTTAATGCATTTCCAGCTACTAATTGTTTATAAATGTTGTCAGTTGATTTCCTTTTTTTAATTTTTTAAATGAGTTTTTATTGTAACAATACTGTACAGAGGAGGGGTTACAATTACATGAGCTAGGTAATGAGTACATTTCTTATCAAACATTGTTGCCTCCTCCTTTGTTTTTCCCCTACCCTTCCTTCCCTTGATTTCCTTTTAGAAGCAAGTGATTGGAGATGATTATACTGAGTATTTCAAGACTTGAAAATACCAATGGAAATTTTATTTGTATTCTGTGGTTTATCAAAATTAAAAATGAAATTGAGTTGTACATTATATCTCTCTCTTGCTCTTTGGCTATACTTTACAAAGTAATAGTGAATATCTCACTGGGTATGATATGTAGTAATCCACTAAGTAGATTAAAAGTTCCTTTTCCTATTTGAAGTAATGGATATTTATTTAGAAAATGAAAAGAGAAATGGCTATGGTAGAAAAGTTACTGTATTTTTTAACTCTTCTCAGGAAAATAAGATTTCTCAAGAGCAGTTGTGTAGATGTGCAACAAGATGTCAAACTTTTGCATAATCTTTGCAACACGTGTGTGCTGTATCCAGTATAGATGAGAAATGAAATCCTAAGTGTTCCTGCTGTCTATGAGAATTTTCTTACTGGCGTTTCTGTTGTTATTTTTTATTTTATTTTTTGAAAGTTAGTTCAATAGTGTCTTAAATGCACTATGTGTGTGTGGGGGGGGGCATATATGTGTGCCCTCATATAAACCCGTGTTGTGTATAAAGAAATTGTGGTATATGGATACAACTAATGATTTTGGGGGTAAAAGGAGAAAAAGAAAAAAGAAAAAAATGGCATCTTACTGAATCTTGAGAAAGATTGCAGGGAGACACTTCAGTGTATTTCCATATGAGGAGTTCAGACAATGCTTCACGAACACCTCCAGTTTTAAAAACGGATAAGTTGGTACTTTATTAGCAATATTTTCTATGGAAACCATTTGAATACAGTTATATCATTGATATTGAGCACTAAAATTCCAAACATCAGTGCAACTCATACCATGTAAACACTATCAAGTAAATATTATATACAGTTTGGAACCATAAACTGCATCTTTACAACTTAAGTCAACACATTAATATTTAAATATCAATATTTTAATTTAGTAATATAATTGTTATTTTTATTAATATAATACAAAATACATGTACACATTATATAGCATATATAATAAATAATTTATTAATATATATTATTAGTATATTAATATGATACTGACAGATTAGCAATGTTGCTTCTGTATTTTAGCTTTATAAAAGAAGTTTTACTATATACTGAATTTTTGTAATTGATTCTCATCTGTTGATAAATTATCTAGTATAGTTATCAGCCTTGGGGGTATTTATTGTAGTTGGCAAGGTTGAAAATGTATTTATAAGTGACAGTGAATTAAAAATGATACCGATTTAGTATACATTGAATGAGGAACAACATACTCATGATTTATTAAACATATCCAGTATGGATCTGTTTAATACTGTAGGGAAATAAGAAATAAGATAATATCTGATGAATAAAAATCGATAAAATGATGAAACCTGTAAGTTTGAAAATACAGATTTCACTTTTTTCTTTTTTTTTTTTTCTTTTTTTGTCGGGGCCTGTACTCTGGGCCTGGGCGCTGTCCCTGAGCTCTTCAGCTCAAGGCTAGCACTCTACCACTTGAGCCACAACACCACTTTCAGCTTTTTCTGCTTATGTGGTGCTGAGGAATCGAACCCAGGGCCTCATGTATGCAAGGCAAGCACTCTACCACTGAGCCATCTTCCCAGGCCCGATTTCACTTTTAATTTAGATTTTATGGAATTCAATATAATGCACCATTTCAAATGAATGACATAATATTTATTAAAGTAATTTGTAGCATTTACGATATAATTAATAAACCATTTCACTTTATACCATTTCAATTTATACAAGAGCTTGATTTTTGTTCTTGTTGTTGTGTTTTTTGTTTTTTTTTTTTGTTTTGTTTTTTTCGATCATGGGGCTTGAATTCTGGGCCTGGGCGCTTTCCCTGCACTCTTCAGCTCAAGGGGAGCACTCTACCACTTGAGCCACAGCATCACTTCCAGTTTTCTAGTGGTTTATTGGAGATAAGAGTCTCATGGACTTTCCTACCCAGGCTGGGTTTGAACCGTGATCCTCAGAGCTCAGACTTCTGAGTAGATAGGATTACAGGTGTGAGCCACAGGCACCTGACTCTGACCTTTTTTTTTTTTTTCTTTTTATATTTGCTGATTCTGGGGCTTGAACTCAACACCTGGGTTCTGTCTCGGAGCCTCTCTGTGCTCAAGGCTAGCACTCTTACCACCTGAGACATAGCACAACCTCTGGGTTTTTCTGTTTATGTGGTACTGAGGAATCTAACCCAGGGCTAGGCAAGCACTCTCACTAAGCCACATGCCTAGCCCAAACAAAGATCCTGACATTTTTAAAGCTCTGTTGTGTGTATGTATGTATGTATGAATATATTTATATGTGTGTGTACAGCTGATAAATTCATCAATGTGTAGAAACATATATAAATTGTAATTTAAAGTCATAAAAATAATTACAAATTCCTTATAAAGTAAGTAGTTTGTTGATAGTTAAACCACTAAAGATGTTATGTCAACTTCATTTTAGCTCAAATTCTATGAGTATAGATATGATAGTTATTTGAAGAAAGTATAATTTAGAAAGCAATTATACAGGTGAATGCTTAAAAGTTTTCTTCATAAAATGCATTCATTATATATTTAACATTAAGATAGAAGCCAGATTTTTTTCATTACTATTTTTATTAATACCATGGTGGCTCAGAGTAAAAATATTCTCCAGAAATTTTATGAGTGATCATGGAATCATATTTTTGTAAGACCTAATAAATTACAGCTAGTGCAGACTGTAGTAGTTAAAAGTGATTTGAAAATTACATTTAGAATATCTTGTTTCTTGGCCAATATTGCAACCTTAAAAGATTTTTTTTTCTTTTTTCAACTGTAGTACTTGTCTTTAAAGATTAAAATGCAATTTGCCAGTTTAGGTAATAAAGAGATTTGGAGAAAACATAATGTAAAGGTTTAAAGAAACAAATTCTAGTGATTTTTCTTTTAGAATAATTATGTTTTCTATGTAATGAAATAAATTTTGCCTCACCATCATTTTAGTTTGAATCATAGTAAATACATTATCAATATAAATCTATAACTGTTGTTTAAACACAGTATTTTGCACTCCTTTACTGGAAATATATTCTTATTAATGTAGCTTATATTTTCATTTCTATCCATCTTGTTAAGTCCATTTACTATATCTTCTTACACTTTTCACTTCAAAATATAGTCACACAAAGAACATATTAAATCATTTCCTCTAAATAGGTGAATTAATTTCTCACATATATATTTATATAAAATACAAACATAAAACATTTTCTTGAAGGAAACATTCAACTAAAAAAAGTAAGAAAGATAACTTATTTTGTATCATTTTCCTGAGTAAAAGTTTTCTGTAAATTTGGTTGTATTATCCATTTATTTTATCTTTCTTTCTTTCTTTCTTTCTTTCTTTCTTTCTTTCTTTCTTTCTTTCTTTCTTTCTTTCTTTCTTTCTTTCTTTCTTTCTTTCTTTCTTTTGTTAGTCATGGGGCTTGAACTCTGGGCCTGAGTGCTGTCCCTCAGCTTTTCAGCTCAAGGCGAACTACAGGGTCACTTCCGGTTTTCTGGTAGTTTATTGGAGAGAAGAGTCTCAAGGACTTTCTTGCCCGGGCTGGCTTTGAAACTCCATCCTCAGATCTCAGCCTCCTGAGTAGCTAGCATTATAGGCATGAGTCACCGGCGCCCGGGTATCCATTTATTTTAACGATCACAAGGGAAATAATCATTGTTAACTACCACAATTTAGGGAAATTAATTCCCTTCTTCATCTATACTGCAATAGCTACTGATCTTTGTTCAAATAGGAAGTAGTTGATCCTCTTTACATCATAGCTGAATTCGACTCCTTACTGAGAGCATCACTGACTTCAATCTAATTTCTTTAGCATTTTATGATCAAAGTTTTGACACCATGCCTCTCCCTGGGTCAGTCCATTAGTCCAGGGTATGTGTCTTTGCCATTTCCTAATATCATCCCTAACTTCTCTGTTTGGATTATTATAGTTTGATATGAAATATCCTCAACAGGCTCATGTGTTAAATCTTTGGTTGCCAGGCTGTGGTTCTCTTCATTTTGTTTTAGGGTATGGGTATTAGTGGTATCTCATTGGATGAAGTGCTCCTCAGAATGTATGCTTTATGCAAATTTCTGGTCACTCCTGTCATTGTGTGTGTTAGTCTTTGGGCATTAAGGGCCTGTCTCAGAGAAATTCTTGAGTCTAAGCCAATCCTTTGGTTAAATATTCCTCCAAATTCAGATTTTTTTCAAATACACACACACACACTCACAAAGAGTAATAAAGCAAGAGATGGAAGCTGTGGGGAAAGAATGACAGGAAGAGAAAGGAACAGGAAGCTGAAAGATCAGAAACATCCCATAAGTAACAGCTTTAATGTGGAAATATAACTTCATATTTGCCAAATAATTTAGAGATTATTATTTATCTTAAAGAATGGGAAACAAGATTTGTAATAAACTTACATGAAAAAAAATTAAAGAGAAGAAGCAGGAAAAGAAATCCAAATATATACAGCAGAAGTGCAGACAAATGAAGAACAAGATGGGTGATCTTCATCTTCATCATTGACCCTTCCTCAGAGGGAGCATCTTGCCAAACACTTCAGGTTCAATTAATCAACGCCTGAAGGTCTTTGATTATAAAATCAGATTCCTATTGTTATGTGATTGTCATATGCCACACCTTCTGCAGGCTGGAGTCTTTGAAAAGCAGATTGTGCTCTCCAGGGTTCATCCATTATTCATGGTAACAAAGGATTCTGTACCTGAAAATACTACCTTGTCTTTGATCTTTCACCTCTGCAAGAGTTAACCCAACAATTTTCATTCTTTTGCCTTAAGGGTTCCTGTTATATTATCTATTTATTTATTTTTTAATTTCAAAAGAAAAAAAAGATAAGCAGACACAAAATCACTTGTTTGTGTGAAATGGGAAAAGCTACAGGGCTTTGTGGAATTGGCTCAAATGGAGGATTCGTACCAGAAAGTAAACTGTAATTTATATCCAAGAAAGTATTGGGACACATTTAGCTTGGTTTTAAAGCTAGCTTTGGAACATAATTCTTACCTAAACATAGAGGGTGGAAAAAACAACTTTATAATGTAAATCAGCAGGGGGTATATGCATAATAATAACATTTAGTATAAATGGGAAATACTGGAAAATAAATATAGCCTATTAAAACTGATATATGTTAATTTTAAAATGTGGAATCCCTAAGTCTGACATGCATAAAAATATGCCCAAGAATACCTATTTTCAAGACAGAATATTTATTGAGTGAGGACATTGAAGTGAGTCCTAGTGAAAAATAGCTGTGAACTAAATATATATATATATATACACACACACACACACACACACACACACACAAAGGTATATAGAGAAGAAATATACAGGTATATAGAGAAGAGAAATTTTAAAACATAGATAATGTATCCAGTTCTTTTCAAAGAAAGATGCAGAGCAAGAGCTCTCACCATCCTCAGCAGACATATTCCTGCCATACCTGGATTTGGGAATTAGTATCTTGAATGTTGAGCAAAGACATTACCATCGTTCAAACTACCCTTTGTGGCTGCAAGTGTAGAAGTTCTCAGAAAAATTTAAGAAATCAGTTTGTTTTCCACTTCATGAAAAGTACAATTTGATGTGTAACATATAGAGGTTTTGCAAAACCATACATAATGCATAAATATTTAATAATCAGATTAGATATACGATTGGAGGAATGGATGGATGTCTGTAACAAAATTATAGATACTGAAGATTCATCATGCTTAGAGCAACAAGGACATTTTTTGAAGGCAGACATTCTGATCTTAATCCGATTTTTTTTCCCTGTTGTTCATGGGGCTTGAATTCTGGGCCTCTGCGCTGTCCCTCAACTCTTTAGCTCAAGGCTAGTGCTCTACCAATTGACCCACAGCACCACTTCCTTTAATCTGATTTTTAGAAGGAAAATTCTTTCTTTCATTAAATATCAAATTCAAAAATATGTAGTTTGCCCATCAAAGTATTTAAGTATTAGGAAGTTTCTTTTTATATTTTTACACATAACTGAAGGGATCTAATAACATAGCACCTCATATATAGTAAATCAATTTGTTAATGTTAATAATTCAATTGAATGGTTTATAATGCATGTTCTTACTTTTTGAGTAATTTGTGTGGACATTATTAATTATTTTATATTTTAATGAAGCTATGGTAGCCTGCCTACATACTTCAATTATTGAAATAGCTATTGTATGTAATTGTTCTCATAATTTTTGTTCATATATTCAGTAATTATTCACCAACAAATGCCAGTGCTTAGGACTCTATGTTGTTCTGTCTTTCCTTTGTACTGGTGTTTGGTGCTATCAAGTCTTTTCTGTGCATACAGTTCTGCAGGATCCACATAAAATTCCACTGGGTATATATACTTTATTATTTCTCATAACCTGGTATCACATGACACTCCTGTTTTGAATTTTTTTATGTTCAACCCTAGGACACTTATTTGGTATCTAATGCTTTTCCTAAGTGTCTAGCTCTTTACCTCTGGAGTCACATCTCCAAACCCCATGATACTCTTTATACAGAGTAAAAATATCAATCAACACATTTATACTTTAAAAAAAAAGCAGTCTTTTTTTCACTAACCTAAGAAAAGTGAATTAAAATATCACTCACTGATTATCACTGCATGATTACCAAATTCATTCAAATGTATCATACAATTTTATTAATACACGAATACAAACTTATGAAAATATTTATTTACAGCTCATTATTGTTAGCATTGAATAATGTGTTTTACTAATTAGATTTTTGAAAAAGCTATAATCAGTTTTTCTCATGTTTCTTTTGTTAATGTTGAATTGGAATATTGTTCTTCATAGCTAAGCAATCATCAAAATTTACTCTTTGTAAATTATGTTTCTGGTGTGCACCTGATCATTTAAAGATATCATAAATGTTTTATTTTTATTATTTATTTTACTTAAAAAAGACAGTTATTTGGGCATCTGTAGTCAAATCAATGGTAACCTATTCATTTAGCTAGAATATTTCTTTTCTTTTCTCTTCTTATTATCTTTAGTTGTACAAAAGAAATTCCACTTAACAAAGCAATTTATGAGAACGACATATCTTGATCATTGTCACTCCTTTCAATATTCTCATCCATCCATCCTCTGCTTATTCCCTCCTCACTCATCTTAATTTTGTAGGATGTACCTTGGATTCTCCCTCTTCTTTTTTTCATCTACCCTTCTATCCTGGCACCATCCCACACCCTTCCTAGTATCTTTTTCCTTGTGTTTTATTTTTGCTGAACTTTGATTTTGCCTTTCTAAGAATTTACACTATTTGAGATCACTCTTGAATCTACTGCATTTCAGTTAATATATTTGTATATGTTGCATTTCACCCAATGTATTTATTTATGTGTTTGTGAACTAAATCTCACTTTTCTTCTATAGCTGAATATATCAGCATGTGTACATAATATATTGTCTTCATCCATTTATTCCCTAACAGGCACAAAAGCCAATTATGCATCATGGCAGTTAGGAACATGGCTGCAATAAAATGCGCATGCAGAACTGATGATACAATATACCTGGTGTCTGTGTGTGCAGCAAAGAACAGTGTAGATTCTTTTCTTCCTCCTAGGCAAGGCTGCATTGTGCTAACATAGTAGCTGGTCTAACTGGGATAATATAATGTGAGATTTGAAGCCTTCTCCTGTAACAAATGTCCTAGTTATGCTTTCAATCAATGCAGGAAGCTGGGAATCTCCATCTTACCCAAACCTCACTAAGCTACGTCCTCAAGGTAGGATAGATGCTAAGTATTTACTTCTCTTCTCTATGGAATCATTGTTTATCTGCACTTCCACTCTCCCCAGTGTCACTGCTACATTTTTGCTGCAATATGAAAAATGCTATTTGTTTATTTGTTGTAGAAAGCACATTTTTTAAAATGCACATTGAGATATAAATGAACCATTTGAATTATGATTAAAATAAAGGAAAAATCAATGTTTCTTTTTAGTTTCTTATACCCTATACTTAAAATGAGAGGAGAATATAGGACACAAATTATGTTAATAACTATCTTATTCATATTAAGTATGTATTTAAGGCTTTATAACTTAATATTACCTTAAGCTAAACTTTTATCCATATTTTACACACAGAATTAATACTTAAAATAACACATTCTCCCAGGTTTTGGTTAACATGCTAATTTTAAGTAGGAATTGCTAATACATTGAAGAAAATTCCAATACCAAAAATTTAAAGCAAATTATGTAAATTGAAATTCTGAATTACCCAGAAATAATCTTGATACAGAAGTATATCTTGATACAGAAGTATATAAAAAGAAAGAAAGTAAACTTCACAAAACTAAAATCTGAAGTTAAATGAATTTTCCATGTTTAATAATTTTTAAATATAATTTTTTCCAAGTCTTTCCATTTCCTAACAAATGGGGCAACGTCATTCTTTCTGATGGAGGCAAAGAATTCTATTGTGTATATATACCACATTTTCTTGATCCATTCATCTACTGAGGGGCATCTGGGTTGGTTCCATATCTTAGCTATGGTAAATAATGCTGCAATAAATATAGTTGTGCTGGTAGCTTTAATGAAGTCTTGTTTGTGGTCATTTGGGTAAATGCCCAAAAGTGGGATTGCTGGGTCATAGGGGAGCTCTCTCTGGAGTCTTTTGAGGAACCTCCATGCTGCTTTCCAAAGTGGTTGAACAAATTTACACAAAATTATATTATTGAAGTAAGCCAGGCCCAAACAAACACAGGTCCCATGGTTTCCCTTATTTGCAATAACCAGTGTATGTCTGAGTCAAACGGAAAAGGTCAGAAAAGTTGATGTTAGGGAAATGAACTCCAAGATAAGTATTCAAATGTGTTTTTTTTTCTTTCATGTGATTGTTTCTAACATATTTATAAGATGATTTCTTTGTTGCTTTGTATGTCCCTCCCCCACAGTATAACCTCTGCTTCCACTGTATTTGATGTTGGTATAATTTGTGGAGGAGAAGGGGAAAAACAAATCGTTTAAATAGGCATACATGTGGACCCATTGCAACAATGAGATAAGTTGTTATGTGGAAAAAGGAGCTTTACAACTTTGGTTTTGGGGGAGGATCAGGTAGGGGGGGTGGGAAGGTATTATGGGAAGGGATGGGAAGGAGAAACAAAGGAGGAGGCAACAATGCTTGATAAGAAATGAACTCATTACCCTGCCCATATAATTGAACCCCTCTCTATGGTATTTTCACACACACAAAAAAAGGTACAATATTTACTTTAATCCAAAAGAAGCCAAGAAAAGAGGAACAAAAGCAGACACCAACAGCAGATACCATCAAGATCGAGAACTCAAATAAAACCATATCAATGATTACATTCAATGTAAATATCCACTATCCCATTACATTTGACCATTTCAATTAATGGACTGACAATAGCAGAATAAAACATTAAGAGCTAAAAAAATAATTTTTTAAAATATAATTCTATAGAACCCCTCTATACAGTATTTTCACAATAAAAACTTATTTTTTTTAAAAAAAACATCTAATTCTATCAAAATTATAGCAGTTGAAAATTTAAATGCTCCATGATTTTAATAATCAGGATGTTAGTCAGGTGCGGTGGCTCATGCCTGGAATCTTAGCTACTGAGGAGACTGATATATGAGGATCCATGTTCAAAGTCAGCCTGTGCAGGACAATATTTGAGAGTCTTACCTCCAATTAACCACCAGAAAACAGGAAATGGTGCTGTGGCTTAAGTGGTAGAGTGCTAGCCTTGAGCTAAAGAGCTGAAGAACAACCTCACAACTGTAAAAGAAAAAAAAAATCAGGATGTTGAAAACTCTCCATAAAACTAAAAATTTCATGCTCCATAATTTCACAGTGGACACTTTGAAACTGCAGACTTCAGCATTAGAAGTGCAAAAGTGGACATACAGTGGAAAAGAACATGAAAATTATCTGGTACTTAATCCCATCATCGTATGGAGGGATTTTGTTTTTCTAATAGATTCCTCAATATATTGTGAAATTTCGACTATGTTTAGTAGTTATTAAAATAACAAAATATTAGCCTGGTGCCTTGACTCATGCCTGTAATCCTAGCTACTCAGGACACTGAGATCTGAGGGTCACAGTTCAAAGCCAGCCTGGGCAGGAAAGTTCTTGAGACTCTTATCTTCAATAAAGCGCCAGAAAACCAGAAGTGGCGCTGTGGCTCAAATGGTAGAGCACTCACCTTGAGCTGAAGAGCTGAGGGACAGTGCCCAGGCCCAGAGTTCAAGCCCCACGATGACAAAAAAAAAATAAATATAATGAAATAAATAAAATGAAATAAATTAAAAAGACAAAATTTCAATTGATTTTTTCCATAAAGTTGAAGATATATATATATATAATAGATATTATGTATCCTTCTTATCAGATATTAGGTGTATATGTCTATATATATGTACACACATAATATCTGTATTGTGTTGATATACACATATATAGAAACACATATGCATATATAAAATACACACATAATATATGTGATAATGTGAAGGTTTCTCAGAAATATGAAATATCATATGTATGTTCAAATATATGTAATTAATATTACAATAACCATTCACTGATACTATCAGGATAATTCCTTAACTTTTCACCTTTTCTTAAATTTTGCCCTGCATTACTCAAACACTAAATTTTTAGTCTCTTATAAATATTTATTATATAGCACATTCTCTCAAGTCAACTATTCTATTTCAAATAAAGTTCAGCACTTCTCTGACTATAAATGTCTGATTTCCTTGTTGTAGGATTGTTTTTCTATTATATCTACTGTATTACAAATATCATAGACAAGATAATGACTTTGAAACAATATTCATTTTTTGTTTCAAAATAAAATTAATGTGGTTATTTGACTGTAATTAGAGTCTAATTTAAAATTCGTAAAGTATTCATTTGTTTAATTTTTGCCTTGTATGCATTGTACCTCTAATGCTCACTAGTGCTCCTCAAAACATTAGATTGGATATTTGGAAAATGGCAGTTAACATCTCTAGTCTCATGAAGAAAATACTCAGCCATCATACATACTGTGATGATTATCATAGTACTTAGAACAAGAATAAATTAATATAGCATTAAGAAGAGTGTTAGACAGAAAATAAAAATTTAAATTACAATTAGAAAATTGTACAAAGATATGACAATACACTGGGCTCCTGTCGCACATACCTATAATCCTAGCAAGGGCAGGAAAGTCTTTGAGACTTTCCACCAATTAACCAACCAAAAAGCTAGATAGAAGTCAATCTATGACTCTAGTGAAGGAGTACTAGAAGCTAAGATACAATACCCAGGCTCTGAGTTCAAGCCCCAGTTGCAGCAGGAAAAGAAACAAATAAATAAGATAAAAACAAAGGTTAATAAGCACACTTAAATACACTTGTGCTTCACAGCCTAAATAGACTAGTCAGTAGGCTGAGATTTGAGGGTAGAAGCTGGAAGTCAACCTGGAAAGAAAAGACTGAAAGAACCCATTTCAACTTCAGTTGGAAAAATCTAGCCTTCACATGTGTTTCATATGGTAAAGTGCCCACAATGATGAAGTCTAGGGAGAGCATGGAGCACTATATTCAAATTCTGGAAGGAAAAGAAGGGGAGAAAAAGGGAGGGAGATGGAGGAGAAGAGAGGAAAAAAAGAAAGGAAAAGAAAGAAAAATGGAAAGGGGAAAAAGGTAGAAAAAGGAAAGGGAAAATAAATCAAAACAAACAGATAAAAAAGAAATAAGCACAAACCTGTTTTTTGTTTTGATTAACTGGATATGGATTTTTCTTTGGTTATTCAAGAGCAGAATTTTAGGAATAGATTTTAAGAAGATGGTAGATGCACAACTGTTGTTTGATGAAGATAATTTTTGGCTTTTAAGTATTTTCCGGCAAATAATACATAAATATAAAGCAAATATTGATATCTGGCAAGAACATATTGTATATTTGAAGTCACTAACTCTGATGACTATTTCAGTTGGAAGAATTAACAGATGATGATGGTAATGTTATTATTCACTGATTTCTGAGGGTTATAGTATGGATTTTACCTTGTGCAAAGAGAGGATTGAGTGAAGTGTTACTTGTGAATCATTACCAATCATCTTCAGCAATTAAAGGGAGCACTTCTAGGTTTGTTTCTTTCACTCTATTTTCAGGGTAATTTGTGTTATGATTTTATTGTTTTATAATCAAGCAATTTTATAGACATTTTAAACAGACACACACCATCAGAAATAACAACAGAGAGAGAGAGAGATCCACAGTAAAATAAAAGTGCAATACTGCCTATAGCAGAAACTGAAAGAAATACTTTTTGAATCCTGGGGTAGTACTTTCTCCTCTCAGTGTTTTTCTCTTCTTTTCTTTTTTTTTGGGGGGGGGGGTCCGATTGTGGGGCTTGAACTCTGGGCCTGAGCGCTGTCCCTCAGCTCTTCAGCTCAAGGCTAGCGCTCTACACTTGAGCCACAGCGACACTTCCGGCTTTTTTTTTCTTTTTGCTTATGTGGTGCTGAGGAATCGAACCCAGGGCCTCAGGCATGCAAAGCAAGCGCTCTACCACTGAACCACGTTCCCAGCCCCTCTCAGTATTTTTCATTTGGCAGAGTAGTTTGAATTTCATGTGGCCTATTGTCCATATAACTCAAGCAAAAAAAAAAAAAAAATGAGCTCTTTCTGTTTAGTTATCTAATATTTTTCATCCTTAAAGTGGATATTTTTTTCCGGAGAATATACTCATTGAAATACCGTTTCCAAATGGTTACATTTGAATATAACAATTGTAATGTATTTTAATATATTTTTTTTCTGATTTTATTTCAAAATAGAAAGTACCATTGCTCAGACGAACTGTGTAAGAATTTGGGATGAAGAGCTACAGACACTGGAGAAAAAAATATATATATATTTTGGAAAATTTCATTTTAGAAGTGAAATTGATTTTTTACTCCTAGTCTTTCACTGTAGCATGTCTGGAGCATTGAAAGACAAGGCTTGGTAGAGTCCCCCAATCCATATGCATGGCTTGTCAAGGGAGGTAATGGCGTGAACAATGAGGGGAGAAAGGTTGGGACGTGACTCCCCAAAAGGGAGAGGGTAGCATTATACTTTCAGATGTCTTTAATATCCACTTGAAAGTGCTGTGCAAATGTGCTCAGTGGTGGTGGAATCTCTTTGTCGTTCTGTGAATGCCACTTGTTTCTTGCCACACTTGCTATGGGGTTTAATCGGGAAAAGTTTATCCCGGGGAATTCCTGAGCAGAAGGTTAAACTGATTTGTTTAGCATACATCTTTGCTTTTTCAACTTAAATGTTGCTCTTGTGTAGACATCTTTGCTAGATGTGATTTTAATTGTGAACAAACATGTATTCTTACTTTTCGGTTGCCATTTCATGAACAGAAAAAATGATAAAGAATTTATAAATGTTTCTTTTGCTGCAAATCAGTAGGAAAATAACAAATATCTCTTAATAGTATTGAGATCAGAAGAGCATCTTCCAATATGTAGGAAATACCAGCTTTACAACAGAAAAGATAACTAGTAATTTGGAAAGTTAGTTTGATAAATAATGTGAAAGTTATCTTAGGGTAATCTTATTTTGTCATCTCTAACACCAGTGAAAAGGAGAGATAAAATTAGCTTAGTTATTAAGGGATTTAAGCAAACAGATAATTAAGTCACTCTACTATTGCTCTAAACTATTTGAATTACAGAATTTAGCAGATATTGACATTTTGATTTATGTCTCCACTTAACATCCTCTCTTTTTGGATGCTCAGTAAAGAAATCTCATTGTGCTCTATTATGCCTCACAAGGCAGCTATATAATCCTTATTCAGTGAACAATTTTAAAACCTGAAGATCACAAGAGCTGATAGAATATTTGAGCTGCTATTAGCAGTAGTGCATGCCAAACCTCCGCTTCTATATGCAACCTTTCCTCCAATCTGGGTTTCTCATTTCTTTTTTATTTTATTTTTTTATTGTAAAGGTGGTATATGTAGTGGTTATAGTTACATAAGTCAGGTCATGAGTACATTCCTTTCCCACAATTCACCCCTCGCTCACTTCCTTCTGCTTTCCCTCCACCTCCCTCACTCCCCTCCACCACAAGTTGTAAAGTTCATTTCCAGCTTAGTGTTTAGTTAGTAGCACTGTTGGATTTGTTCACCCTTTGTCCTTTGTCTCACTATTTCTGTGACTCCCCTTCCCTTGCCCAAATCAGATAAACATCTACAATACAAAGGGTACTGAAATAAAAATTAGTGACAACTGGAAATGAAAGTGTGTTTGGAGGGGGGCAAAAGGAAAAAGAAATAACCATATACAGTACACTAAGAAAACAACAACAACAACAAAACCCTCTTGTTTTCACATCTTGTAGCTCATTTTTATTAACATCATTTTATAAGGTCATATGCACATAGCTATTGTGCTAATGTGATCCTCTGCTAATAATTCTATGCTTCCATTAGAAAGAATGGCATTGTCCCATTCATAAGGAAGTGGAAAGACTTGGAAAAAATCATATTAAGTGAAGTAAGCCAGACCCAATGAAAACGTAAGATACCTGTTTTCACTCAATTCTTTACAAAAACTTCCTTTTCAATTTCTAAATTGCAATACTTTTGTATTTCTTAATATTGCTATTTGAAAGAATGGAATTTATTTTAGATATTTAATCTACTAAAATAACTGAATTTATTTTTAGATACCTTGAGCACCTGATAGTTTGTTCTCCAGATGTTGTTGTTCAATTTGGTTCACATAATGGGGAATTAAAAAAAAAAGTTGTCATGTTGTTTTTGTCATCTTTTTGAAAGCAAATATCTTGAAAAATCTTTATATGATTCCCACCAACAGAATTCGAAAATTAGCAAAATACCAATTGCTTCTCTAATATTACTAGATCTTCTATACAATCTTGGTCCACACACACATGGTTCTATCCAATTACTTCTATGTTAAAAGTGAAATTAAAATTTTATTTTCTTATCAGTCTCCAGTAAATGAAGGATAAAACTATTTTTAATTTTAAAAAATTACATGGCAAGATGCCATTCCCTTGTGTAGCTTGTTAGTATTTTCATTTATAATTGATGAAGCAGTACCAATTTTCCATTTATAATTTTTTTTGTTTAAATCACCCTGTGGAGATATCCTCCAATCAAATTAGTTTAGGCAATCAAATTATTTAGATAACCTTACCAGAAACAATTCATTACAAACATAATATGGTAACACATATTAGGAGAAAATTGTATACAGTAAAATTGTCTGTAGGGAATTGAATACACATTAATGCATAAAATACAAATGAAGTTTCTATATTTTTATTGTAAAGATACTGTACAGAAGGGTTACTTACAGTTACATAAGCGACAAATGAATTCTTTATCCAAATGAATACTAGGAAGTAACAACATGGGTCCTGGGTATAGGGGAGTGCACATGGGTGCAGAGGGGAGGGAAGAGGCTGCAGTCTTTACATTCGATGTGCAGTATGTAAAAACTGAATTGTGTAATGAGGACAGAGATGGAAGGGGGAAATGTGGGAGAACAACCAAACTGGTGAAATTGGTCAAGACACATTGTACTCATAACGAAACGGAACTGTATCCTTTTTGTTAACAATTAGTTAATAATAAGAGAAAAGCATCAAAAAAACATTTGAAAACACAACTTGCCATATTTATAGTGTGTAAATTATTAAATTGAAATTTCTCTCAAGGCACACAGAAGCTTCACTGTTGTGACACTAGTCCTGTGGCCTATCATAAATTTTGAACAGGGTGAATGAAAGTTTGAATTCAGCAAAACAAGTTTAGGTTGAGACTGTAGAAGGTATGCAGGGGAGAGGAAAGTTTAATTGTGATAGTTATGTCTGTGTGTGTGTGTGTGTGTGTGTGTGTGGTGTGTTTGTGTGTGTGTGAGTGTGTGCTAGGCCTTGGAACTCAGGGCCAGTCAATGTCCCTTAACTTTTTCTAGACCAGGCTGGCATTCACCTACTTGAGTCACAACTTCACTTCTGAGTTTTTGGTGATTAAGTGAAAATAAAATTCTCACAGATTTTTGATGTCACAATGGGTTTTTGATGTCTCAGTGGTGATAAGGTCACAATAGAATTAGACTTCACAAAGACTTTGTTATTTCAAAATATAAAAACATAATAATATTTTATGTGATGCCATACTAGTTATTAGGTGACAATTAGTTTGAGATTTCACAATGTGTTGGTAATGTCACAATATCATGCCAGATCACAATTGTCACTAACTCACAATAAGTATATGTTAACAAAGGAATTGTGATGTCTCCAAAGGCATGTGTTGTCACAAACGTAATGAAGTCCAAACACATGTGTGATGTCACAATGTGACACAATGTTTCATGATGTCTGGCAGTATGATGTCACAGTGGATTTCTTATATCAGTTGACACACCTGAAACATTACAGTTGAAAACATTATGAGCTCACATATAGCATAAGATTTCACACTGGCAACATGTCAAAAATGTAATGAGAACAGGACAGGTGTGTGATGTTACAGTGTTTTAGTGATATCACCATGGCGATGTGATATCACAATGGTTGTGCAGTCTTCATGAGTTTGTGATATCACAATGACTTTGTAATATCGCAGTCACGTGTCCAGGTTCCATTGCTACTAGTTCACATGCCTGATCTCAATTGTCATAAACTCATAATGCGTATACAAGTGCACAATGGGATTGTGATGTCTCACAAGGCACTTGTCACAAATGTGATGAAGTCTCAACAGGATTGTGATGTCACAATATGACACAATTTTCATGATGTCTGGCAGTGTGATCACAATTTTCATGATGTCCCAGTGGATTTCTGATAGCACATGCCATATCTGAAATACTATGCAGGCAAAAACAGATTTTGAACCTACAAAGAGCCAAAGATATCACAATTAGTTGGTGAAGGCATACTGGCGATGTGGTCACAATAGGTTTGTGGTATCACAATGGGTAGGTGATGTCACAATGACATGCAGAATCTCAAGTGTAATTAATGTACAATTAGTATATGAGTTCACACTGGGAATGTGATGTCTCCAAAGGCATGTGTTGACACAAATTTGATGAAATCCTGACAGGTTTGTTATATAACAAAGTGATGCAGCAGTCATGACATCTGGTAGTGTGATGTCACAATTTTCATGATATCACAGTTTGTTTCTCATATCATATATCATACCTGAAACATTATGATGTTGAAAACAGACTATGAACTCACAAAGGGCCTAAGATATCACAATGCCAGCTTCTCACAAAATTTATGTGGACAGGACAGGTCTGTGATGTCACAGTGTTAGTGATACCACAATGGCAATGTGATATCACAATGATTATGAGGTCACAATGTTTTTCTGCTAGCAACCCACATGCCATATTGGAAAAAGAATGAAATCACAGAATAGGTTTTCACAGTATGTCTATTATGCCACAATGACAATGTGTGGTATTAATGCTATTATGTCATTATAGTTTTGTGATGTTACAATGAGCTGATGGTGTCATAATCATAATGTGATGTAACATTGGTGATGATGCAACAAAGGTTTGTGATGTTCCAATGGCATGTCTGATCTCAATATTCATTAGTCCACGATGAGGTTATGGGTACACATGGACTATCATTTCAAAGAAGGGTATGTGTTTTTTCAAAACAGCTAAGATTTCACGATAGTTTTGTGATGCCACAATGTGACTTTGATGTCACAGGGGACCATGAAGTCAACCCCTTATTAGCTAGGATTGAAGGTGTAAGTCACCAGCACCCATTCTTCATCTATTATTTCTTAAGGTCTTAAGAACCAGCCTCACTTACGGTTTAGAGAGATTATCTATTTCTCAAAAGTTCAGCATCATGAAATAGAGAGCACTTTGAATTAGTTGTGTTTCCAATCATGTGATTTCAATGTCTCATAGCACTAAAAGAAATTTTACAAAAGCGAAATGTTGCATTAATAGTTTCTTTGTTTCAAAGCTTCCTTACATTTTCCACATTCAAAAACCATTGTGTGAATGTGGTTGCCTTCTTAGCATGTAATGTCTCTGATCAAAATACAAGTGCCTTAAAAAATGCTTCATGATATGAGCATTTAAATATTAATTTTGAAGGAGGAAATCTAAGTCTTCCTGAGTACATTGTCCATGACACATAGGAAATGTATTTAAATTTCAAAAACAATTAGCATAATTTAGTGTATTAAAAGGGTAAAAAGTGATTTGATCCATGTGGGAATGAGAACTGTAGAAATAATATAAATCATTATTCAAAAGTAGGAAATAAACCTATTATTTCTCCCGTTCTAACAGAAATGCCATTATGCTACCCACTTTCCAAGCAAAATAGTTAATTTCTTTTTCTTTTAAGTTGTGAAAATATTGTACAGAGGGGTTACAATTACATGGGCAAGATAATGAGTACATTTCTTATCAAGCATTGTTACCTCCTCCTTTGTTTCCCCTTCCTATCCCTTTCCT
>NW_012267237.1:14510435-14581385 GCF_000151885.1 Dipodomys ordii | reverse complement strand
GTCAAAGTTGTAAAGTTCATTTTTCGAGTAATTTCTTCTTATAGAGGATGAAGTCCTAATTATTCAAAGAAAAATTCTAATTTTTTTCTCTTCTTAATATTATTTTTTTAAATTTAAAATTGATTTCTGATATGCATAATAGTTTATAATTGCTTCAATAGGATTCTTCTAATAGGATTATTTTTCATTAATGCCATTCTGCTTAAAATTCTCAATATGAGTCCAGCAACTGGAGTGAATGTGATTGAGGAAAATTATAGGTTATTCCCATTTTTTCCAAGTCATATTTCCTAACTGGAAGATTAAAGTTACCCTTAATCCAGGTAAACATTTTAGAAGTTTTACTGGGGGGAGGGTGGGGGGAGGGAAATCTATGAAAATCTGACAGCATCAGCAACTTTGATCTTTGCATCTTTAGAAATCTCACTTTCTGGAAGGTTTCTGCTTTCCATATAATCCAGTCCCGTGGAGAAAGATAAAGCATTCACAGAAGCAATAAATATTTTCCTGAATAATATTACCTTAATATTCAACTATAAACAAAAAGAAAAGGCATGGTTGAAATAAATTACCTTTATTTTTGGAATTTCTTAAGGGAATATATTTTTTTAACTCCATACAGGTAGCACAGGAGAAATAAAATACCTCCTAATGACATTCTGAGTGTAACGCTATGTATAACCACAGAGAATAACTACCTAAACAAAAATGTGCATTTTTGTGTGTGTGTTTCAGTGACATTCAAGAGTGAATGAATTTGGAGATACAGTTACAGACACACATTATTTTTTTCTTTTTCCATTCAAGTTATATGGTTTTAGTTTTGTATTTCAGTTTCAAATTGCTGTTACTAATCTTTTTAATGTATGCTTTGTGATTTGTGTTGATAACTAACTGATAACAATTTAAAAGCACCCGTGATCCTCATGAAATGTTGACACTTTACTTCTTTCTTCTACATATGACACTGTGTATTATTCTAAAATGAATACATGTACAGAAGCACACAAGTATACCTGAACATGCACATGGATATGTGGAGATATAAAATACCTACTGGCAAAATGTTTAATTGCTGCATTAAAAAGTCTGTTAAGTCCAAAAGTTGCTAGAACTATTCTTCAATTTACAAGGTCTGTTTAACTGTTTACAGTCAGGCTGTATTTCATCTAACCTTTCCAATTCATGTATGCAAGCTAAATGGAATGAATACAGATTTGCTTTATTTCAATGAACTTGTGCCACACATTTGAGAATGTATTTTAAATCAAAAGAATCACAGAGTCACAGTCTCCTTGTAACTCAGTCTATGCCGTGAAAGCTGAACGGCCTACTGAAGTTCCATGACTGTTTTCAACATGTGACATTGACAATATGCCATCAATTGACATCTGTTATCCAGTGTTCCTTTAGTATCAATTCATATAATTGGCCTGGTACTTTTGAATCTCATTATAGTTTTAGAATTTTAAAAGTCACTTTAGGCTCATTTTACATTAGGTAGTCTAGGCTTGTGAGTTAAAAAAATTGTCCCTAATTAATGAGGTTATTAGGAACTTTTTCAAGATTATTCTTATATATTCTTATATCTGAAATCTAGTGACATTTTACTGTTCTGTGAATAGCATGAACAAAGGTCACAAGCAGAAAAGAAATTACAAGTTTCATGACTTCTATTTGATATGAGAGAGTTGTTTCTGTAGCTATACATTATCTCACATAGAGCTTTTTCTCTAAATCTGCTTTGAAGGGCATGGGCATAACTTCAGTAAAGCACAGGATTCCAGATGAATAATGGTTGCATGAATAAACATGTGATAGAATTAGCTTGTGCAATGGGTATGCTGTTACTAGATGCTGAGGGGGAAACACACAAGCTGCTTTGTCCTCTGCACAATACTATCATAAAAAATAGGTTCGAGATTTTCAGTAGTTAAATTCAAAATCCTTAGATATTTTTTAGAGTTATGCATACAAAAATTTGAACCTAGGAATATTCTTTAAGTTCCAGGTAAAGCATAGATTTTCCTTCAACTACTCTGAGATACTTTCAGCAGCAGGAAATTGTTGTTTGATTTACAGGTTACTGTGGCTCATTTGTGTGTGTGTGTGTGTGTGTGTGTGTGTGTGTGTGTGTGTGTATGTGTGTTTATATTAGGGCTTGAACTTAATCACCTCAAACACTTATGTCTGGTGCTATTCCATTTGTGCCATACCATAGGATTTGGCTGGGTCATTTTGTTTGTTTTGGGAAAGTATCTCTCAGACTTTCCTACTTTGGCTAGCTTTGAACCTCCATAATTAAAAATGAGTTTACTGAGTAGCCAGCTCTATAGATCATTCATACAATCAATGGAGAAATCAATTGGTTATGCATGAATCAGTGTTAAAAAGAATTTCTTAAAAAAGAAGATCATAGAAGCTATTAAGACAACTCAACATTATTAACACAGGTCACTGAGCATTCACAGACATCTATATATTAAATCACTGTCTATTACCTTTGCAAAACCTTCAAAGTAAAGAAGGGATCAAAAACAGAAAGAAATGTATATTGTCTTATGAGACTGTAAACCCCGTCCATCAACTGTACAATAAGAGTATTTTAAAAAATGTGTGTTGTAAGGAAGTTCAAAATAAACGTCATGGATTTTTCTTTCCTGATCCTTTTTTTCATATGTCACATTTGCTTCTCCATTGACATACTCTTGTGATGTAATTACTTGAGTTTGCATAATTATGAATAACATGTTGTGAGAAGAGTTAAATGACACTTTACCACATATACATTAAGCAAGTCACTTAATATCACATTAAATAAATTACCTTGTTAATTGTTGACTGCATAGGAGAAGAAATATTTTAGGCATTTTCTCTTAGTGCTGTCATAAACTGATGACAGAGCATTTGGCAGAGATGATATCTATAAGGAAAACCATTCCCACGATTAATACAATGGGCATTCTCAAACCTTTAGAATTTTTGAATGAAAATCTGACTATATTTTCTGAGTTCTAGATTCAAAAAATACATATATTCATACATATGTATGTATACTGAAATATTGGAAGCAGATAATTGTTTTTGAGAACAATACTTTTATCAGTTTCCTGAGGAGTTACTTTCTTTCCTGTGCAATTAGTTCACTGTAAGAATATTTGATGAGGAGCTCGTTTATAAATCATTACAATTTCTTTAGTTTGGAATAATAATTAGAAAGCCCAAAGACATTGTTCTGAAATGCTTATTTTGAGAGATGATACACAGGAAATAATTGAGAGAAGACAGTTATGGAGGCCCTGATTGGCTCCCTCAAGCCAGCTGTGTGGGCCCAGCCTGTGGGGAGCACACCATCAGCCCTTCACCTCTTGAGGGCTCACCGTCAACTCTTCAATGAGGGTTGTGTCACCATTTTGGCTTCTGTCACTGACTTTTGAAAGACTGCCTGGGCCCAAAACAAATTTAATTAGTTTGTATTTGAAAGCTGAGTATTAATTAAATTTCTTATCCTTGAACATATTATCCGATTTTAATAACATTCTCACAGTACCTATTTTTATAGGAGGCATTTGCTTATTTGGTGGGAAAAATTGTATTTTATATTTTTGTTTTGTTCTGCATTACTGAAAGAAGCAATAGTTCTTATGTAGCATCCTTAGTGATGATGCTTTCAGAACGTTCAATTGCGTTGGCCTCATCAATTGAACTAATCTAGAGGATTATTACAATACTCTTGAATAGTAAATGCAAATCATTTGGAAAACATGCATTAGAACAGTTTGTCTCCCTGAAACCAGTGTTAGACACCCACATTTCACGTTAATTTCCGGACAATCTTTTCCTTACTTTACCCTCAATTCTTTTCCCTGCTCATTCTCTATTTTATTAAAACAAAAATAAACATAAGGAATAGACCCACATTTATATACTTGTAATAAGTGGTGGAAAGTAAAACATGAGACGATTCAATGGTTATTCAATTCGAATGATTTTAAAAGTGGCCATTCAGTGCCTTTTGCTTGCTAGAATAGTGATCTATCACTTGAGTCACTCTTCATCCCTGGGTTGAGGTTTGACATAGAGTTTCACAAACAGACAAACAGTGCTACTTGGGCTCTCCTCCAACTATAATCCTTCCCTCAGCCTCCAAGTACTTAGGGTTACAGGGATGAGCCATTTGTACCAGGCCTAATGCTATTAATACTAACTTTACTTGTCCTTTGCTACTGTTGAATTTTTTGTGGATATCTAAAATAACAACTATCTTAAAGAGTAAACAAATCTAGACTAAATACTCTACTAGATGTAGTTTATGATTATATTAACTTATCATTTCTCTATCACACTTTGTTTATAGAATCAGAATATGACAAACAATCCAGCAAAACTTTCTGCAAAACATAGAAACATCCTTCTGGTTATATAAGACTTGAGAATTGGAAAAGTACATACTACAACGAAGAACCTAAAGTTTAAGTATACTTAGTTTCATTTAAATTTTAATTCAAATAATCAAAAGTACAGAGTGCTTACTATGATGGTTATGAAGAATAGAGCAGTGTCACTTCTCTGATCATCAGTGCCTTCAACCAGTGAATTACAGTTCCTTCCCGAAAAATCAGGTGAAGTCGTCAAAATGCTAGGGATTCAGTGATGGTAGGAGCGTCCTCCTATCTTTCCAGAAACTGACCCTAAAGATGTTACAAAGAGTCATATAGTGTAAACTCTGGTAGGAAATCTAAAAGGAAACTATAAATCCAATGAAAAAACCTGAGAGGGGAATCCAGACCATGTGACCGAAATTTAAGATAAAAGCTGGAATATCTTAAGAAAAGATAGATAAGCCACATTGACCAGTAGCTTTGATGCCAGAGATTCAGGAATAATTTTTTTTATCTTTTTCTTTTTTTTTCTTTTTATTATTAATAAGTTTTGTTTTTATTTTGAAAATACTGTACAGAGGGGTTACAATTACATGAGCAAGGTAATGAGTACATTTCTTATCAAACATTGTTGCCTCCTCCTTTGTTTCCCCTTCCCATACCTGCCCTTCCATACCCCCTTCCCTCAAAAAGTGGTAAAGTTCATTTTTCCACATAACGTCTTGTACATCTCATTATTGCAATGGGTCCACCTTTATCCCTATTTAAACAATATCTTTCCCTTCCCCTCCCAAAATTATACCAACATGAAATACAGTGAAAACAGGGGTTATATTGTGGGGTAGGGTCATACAAAGCAACAAAAAAAATCACCTGATAAATATGTTAGAAACAAAAAGCAAGCAAGAAAAACCACTTGAGTCCTTAAAACCTCCCATGCTCCTGGATTGGAAGGATCAACATTGTGAAGATGACAATACTTCCCAAGGCTATCAACAAATTCAGGAAGATTTTGCTACCCACAAAAATCATAATATACAAAACAGCCTAGAAATCAACCATCAATACCTGTTTCACATTTTTTTTTTGTCTGTGTGGAAAATGTGTTTCTGGTCAGTTGTTCTCAACTTACGTTGGTGAACAGTCACCCTCAAGAAATGAGCGAATGTAAACAGTGTTTCTACTAGTGCATCCGTGAATTTTGTCTCCCAATTTTTTCTTATAGTGAGAATAGAGGACCAAGTCATAATTCTCAACTCAGTGAATATTTTGTGATCCATGTGCCATAATTTATAAATGCATGGGCAAGTAAATGACTTCCATGTTTCTGTTCACATCCAAAGGTCTAAAATATTAAAAACGGGAATGTAATTCACAATCTGTTGTAGGAAAACAGAAGTAACAATTGAAATGATATTTAACCACAACAATATTTGAGGATTATACAAAAATCATTTAGAATTACTAAAAATATTTGAGAAATTATGAAATAAAATATGAAGTGTATTTACTTAAAGGAAAAACAAACTGTGCTTGACATTATTAATGCTTATCTGCCATCTGAAGAAGTGTCTCAGAGAAGTTAATATTAATACTTTAGAATTTTACATATACCTTCTCTGAGTCAAAGATTTTACATGTGTGTATGTATGTCAGTGTACACAAATGGACATGTGTATATATAACAGGTGTGAAGATACCTTCAACATTATCCATTGGTTAGAGAGACTACCCTTTGTCATGAAAAGATTGTCTGTAGTCCTTTTATGAATTCCCAAGACCCTTTTACTACTTAAGGAAATAGCTTAAATACTTGCAATTTATTTATTTATTTTTTAAAAGTCAGGATGGGGGAGTGGGAACCTTTGTGTGAGTGGCTTAATAATCCTAGCTACTCAGGAGTCTGAGACCTGAGGAGCATGTTCCAAGCCAGCCTGAGCAGAAAAGTCTGCAAGACTCTTATCTCTAATAAAACCATTCAGAAAAAAAAATGGAAGTGTCACTGTGGTTCAAGTGGTAGAGCAAAATGGCTTAGGGTCAGCATCCAGGCCCTCAGTTGAATTCCCAGGACCAGCCAAAAATAAATATAAATAAGTAAATAAAATATCTTTAGATCAGCAAATGGTTAAATCTTACTTAACTAATAAAATAATTTGATTGATGAAACTTACTTGGATCATTTAGTATTTGTGCAACTACATATTGTTTTAATGTTTTGGGAATCATAATAAAATATATATTTATGAATTTAATAATTGTCAAAATTAAAAATAGCCAAGTTATTTTAGGGCTGCATAAATAGACATAGGAGAATTATATTATATTACCTATCACTTTATGGCCACTAGAAGCTTTTAAGCATAGGAATTTCTCTTAATTCAAAATGTTCTTATGTGTTCCTAAAAATAGATAACAATATGTTATGCATAGTAAATATTTAAATTTCACTGTCTTATTTGTACTAAAATCAACAGCGCACTACAAAGAAACCTCTAAGGAATGTTTAACCCACAGGAGTTCAGAAGCAATCTATTTGCCAACCTAAATAAATAGTTCTAATTTTAGTATATTTGAAGACAACACAAAGCCAAATCCTTACTGCTGTCATGTTCTATACAATAGCAAGCAACGATATTTGCCAATACTTTCAGCATGATGACAATTCTCTTCAGGTACAAATTTCCTACTGTTTAGTAATGATTGCTGTAGCATTTCTATTTTGTTAATATATGCCTGGAAAGATTAGAGGAAAACAACTGTAGCATTGAAGCTAATTTTCAATAACTTGAGCACACAGAAAGGAAAGGGGAAGGAAATCAGACAATCTAGAAAATGATAGGTAAGGGGCTGAGAAGGTGGCTCAGTGGTGGTAGAGCGCTTGTCTTGCATGCCTGAAGCCCTGGGTTCGATTCCTCAGCACCACATAAGAAAAAAGAAAAAAGCCGGAAGTAGCACTGTGGCTCAAGTGGTAGAGCGCTAACCTTGAGGTGAAGAGCTGAGGGACACGCCCAGGCCCAGGGTTCAGGCCCCATGACTGAACCCCCCCCCCAAAAAAAAGGAAATTAAATGATAAGTAAAAACAGTATTCTCAATCTCTTCTTATGGCTTTTCTATCATGTATATACTAACTTTGCAAAGGATTTTCCCCCAAATCCTGATTTTATTTGGTGACAATAATTTTTCTTCCTGACCTCATCATTACTTTTCCATTTCACTTTATTTTGAAGACATACAATTGATTTGTTTTTAACTCCTGGTCATACTCCAAGATGCTCAAGGAATCTCATGAGATTCATAATTTATGGAAGGCACTAATATGAACATTTCATTTCAACAGCAACAGTTCTAGAGCATGCAAAAAGTACATTCTCAGTGTACAATTATACCTAAGGAGTCAACTTAGCAGAAAATTCCCCTTTTGCCCCTCGTTTAGTTTGTAAGTATTTAAGGTATTTCCTGAAGTAGGAAATGGGTCTTGAGAACTCATAAAAGGACAATAGACAACCATTCCATGACAAGGGGTAGTTAACCTATAGACTACAGTCAAGGTATCTTCACATGGAGTTATATATTGTTTCTTTAAGTCTTTGTTCATCAACATCTATTACACTCTTTCTAAAGCAAAGAGGTATGACTTTCATTAGAATTAAATCTTTCAGGGCTGGTAAGGGGGCTCAGTGGTAGAGCACTTGCCTTGCATGCCTGAGGCCCTGGGTTCGATTCCTCAGCACCACATAAGCAAAAAGAAAAAGCCAGAAGTGGCTCTGTGGCTCAAGTGGTAGAGCGCTAGCAAGAGCTGAGGGACAGCGCCCAGACCCAGAGTTCAGCCCCACAACCCGAACCCCCCCCCCAAAAAAAAGAATTAAATGTTTCAAAGCCGGGTGCAGGTAGCTCATGCCTCTAGTCCTTGCTACTCAGAAGGCTGAGATTTGCAGATTGCGGTTCAAAGCCAGCATAGGAAGGGATGTCTGTAAGGGTCTTATCTCTAATTAACCAGCAGAAAACCAGAAGTGCTGCTGTGGCTCAAATGGTAGAGTGCTAGCCTTGGAGCTGAAGAGTTGAGCGACAGCACCCAGGCCCTGAGTTCAAACCCACAACCAACCACCACCACCACTACAACCACCACCACAAACAACAACAAGTTAATTAGTGTTTCAGTGTCACAAATTATAAAATCCTAGTAATTTCCAAATTTAACATGAAAGTCTTTGCATAATTTACCAAGATAACAACATTCAATATCTTTCAGTGTGTATCATTTAGTTTGATATATCTGTACTTCCAAAAAAATGGTAATGCCTATGTGAATGTCTTTTGTTACTTTTATATTCTGTGTCATGTGTAGTCTATAGGGAATATACTGATTCATTATAAAATGCTGGATACATGGGTGCTAAGATGGAAATCGCTGAGTGGTCATGACAAAAGAATAGAAAAGGAATAGATTGGAAGTGTAGAAAGAAGAAATGGGAAAGACAGGAAAGACAAAAAGGTATAGAGAGATAGAAGGTGAATTGTGATATGGATAACCAAAACGTGAAAAAAAATACTCTATTTTTAATGATGAACAGCACTTGCCAAACACAGCTTGAGTTACCACAATGAAATTGAAGGTCATCTCCAATGCCAGCAAATTAAAGGAATCCATCTGTGTGTCTATAATAGCTGTTTGAAATAACTCCAGTTAATTTTCCATAGACTAAATATTTCCATAAATATCTAAATGAACTTGAGACTTATTTTCTTAAGATGACTGGAACATTTAGAGTATATTATTAGTATCTTCTGTGCCTTATACTCTCTGGAAAATGTACTTAAGTTTAAGATCAAATACTAATATGGTCATGAGTAAAAATGTACTCTAAATGGGCCAGAGGAATGATTAATACTCTTGTATTTGTATGTAAGTTAGAAGAATTCCTTGTATTCTACTATAAAAAACAAACATGATGACACATAAAATCAAACATATTTGAAACAATGGTTGGATAAAATAGAATAAGACAGATAAATAAGATCATAGCATCTAGGGATCCTAAACAGCTTTGCAAACCATCCCGAACAGAAACCAGGAGCTGGAGGTTCACTCATACCATCCTAGCTACTCAGGAGCCGCAAAGCTGAGGAGTATGGTTTGAAGCCAGCCGTGGTAGGAAAGCCATTAGACTCTACAATTAAATACCAAAGCAGCCAGAAGCGGCGCTGTGGCTCAAATGGTTGAGCACTAGAGGAGCAAAAAAAGCTGAGAGACAGCACCCAAACCTTTATTTTAATACCTAGTTTGGGCGCGCACGCGCCCACATACACACACACACACACACACACACACACACACACACACAGAGGCACACATACAGAACAGTTGTGTTATTTTCATATCCATAAAATATATAGGTTCATCAAAAAATAGAATTACGTTTTTATCCTGAATTAGTGCACTTGGGCCTATAGTTATAGAAATTTAAGTCAGCACATAGCACAGATATATGGCTATTATTTTTTCATAATATTTCCAAGATAATTATCATACTGTAAACAACAGGAGTAAGTTTGCAAGGATAATTTCATCCTTCACTGATGACAAATGATACATATTTTAGGAACATAATTAACTCATGTAAGGACATCTGCTAAGATAGTATACTGATTATTAAATGAAAACTTCATGTTGAAACATGGATTTCAGTAATGATATAAATTTCATTGAACAATTATTTTAATTAACTCAGAAAATATTATAAAGAAGTGTAATAAGGTTTTACTTATGTTTTCATTTCTACTTTTTTCTTCTAGAAAAATTATATCCATGTAAAAAATTATATCCATGTAATTGTTTTGTTGCTTTGTATATCCCTCCCCCATGGTATAAACCCTGTTTTCACTGTATTTGATGTTGGTATAATTTGGGGAGTGGAAGGGAAAAAACAAATTGTTTAAATGGGATACAGATTGACCCATTGCAACAATGAGATGTACAAGATGCTATGTTGAAAAACGAACTGTACAATTTAGGCGGGGGTGTAGGGGATGTAGTTGTGCAGGTGGGAGGGAAGGGATGGTAGGGGAAAAATATATTGATAAGATAAGAAATGAATTCTTTGGCTTGCTCATGTGATTGTAACCCCTCTGTACAGTAATTTCACAATAAAAAAACTTATTAAAAAAGAAAAAGCATATCCACATAATAGAGACATGTATTTGAATACTGGAAAATAGTCAATACTCTGGAAATATTACAGTGGCACTTAAAAATTGAAATACAAGTAGGATGTCTGTGGCTTACCCTGTAATCCTAACATCACAGTAGGCTGATGTCTGTGGATCCAAGTTCAAAGCCATCCTGAGAAGAAAACCCCAGTAGACACTTATCTCAAGTGAACCACCAAAACTCTGAAATTGGATAAGTAGCTCAAGCCCTAACTTTGAGCATAGAAACTCAGAGAAAGAGCCTGGCCCCTGAGTTCAAATCTCAACACTGGCACACACACACACGCATGCACACACACACACACACACACACACACACACACCCCACACACTTACCAAATAGTCATTTTAGTTGGAAATTCATGTGTTCTTTACATCTTTATTGAATCAGTGATTCAATAAAAGGACCACACTGTGGTCTCTCAGGGCTGCTCATTGATGCAATACAATTACCTGAAGTAATGTTCACAAAGTTGTCATGGGTCCATTAAGATTTACTTTAGGGGTTGGGAAGGTGGCTCAGTGGTAGAGCGCTTGCCTTGCGTGCATGAGGCCCTGGGTTCGATTCCTCAGCACCACATAAGCAGAAAAAAAAAGTCGAAAGTGGCACTGTGGCTCAAGTGGTAGAATGCTAGCCTTGAGCTGAAGAGCTGAGGGACAGCACCCAGGCCCAGAGTTCAGGCTTCCCCCCCCAAAAAAAGATTTATTTTATATGAAAATCTTACTTCCTATCCTACCTTATTATGAGTATAACCTACCTGAGCCACTTGCTTGAAGAGTTCTGCTAATGATTATTAGCTATTGTATAACAATAAGGCACATACAATGCCACACCTCTAGTAGAAATAGGAATTTAATTTTTTCACACAGATGTTGTTAATCTTTGTTCAAACAGCATTGGTATAATATTGTAAATTTGGAATAACAGAAGTCCTTCTGTTGTTAGAATAGTAATTGATTATGAAAGATTAACCACATGCCTAAATTTCTATCTTCCAATAACCAAGAAAGGATGGAATTGACTGGTCAAATGCCTTTGCTGTACATTCAATGATTTAATTGGGTTATTTTTTTTCAATTTTATGGCTAGGTTTTAAAAGTTTACTCTTACAAGGGTCTCTACTGTTCCCTAAAATAATGTGTTGTTGTTGTCAGCATACATTAATTGTCGAAAGAGAGGGTTTAGGTGCACTATTTCCCTCTGCACTTTCTACCTGTACTTTTATCTTTTTCATGCCCTTACTGTTCTTCCTTCTCTCTCTTTCCCTAACATCAACTGTCTCTATCAATTACTTTGATTTACGATTTCAGGCTTTAATTAAATTTTAATTCTTACTGTTCTTGCCTACCCATTCTCTGAAATTAATATTTTCGGTCTCAAACAAAGCATATCATTATAAATGTGAAGCAGGCTCCCTATGTACACACATAAATTACATATATAAATCAGATGGGTATAAGTTATTATATATGAATTTTGAGGATAAACATACTTAATCATCTAGCTCAATTATTTTCTTAGTTTGTTTAAAAAATTAAAAGCACAAAGATCTGTCTATAATGAGATATAATATATTACTGTCATGTAATATATGCTATGTGTTATAAAAATATATTAATCAAATATAATTTATATTAGGTATACATATCTGTATACCTGCATATCAATTTAATATTAGATAGATATATCTGTATTATACAGAGAGATACATTTAATATTTCCATTAGTTGTAGATATATATATCTATCAATATTAAATTGATCTATTTATAATGTAGATAGATATATCTGTGTGTCCATATATACATGGAAATACCTATAGATATATAGGTACATAACTAATAAGTATAAATATTGAAGTTTTCTTTATATTTATGAATATTTCCATTAAAACCAATTATGTCTTAGGCCAGTGAGACTATTGGGGAGGGGAGAGAATGGGAAAAGGTTATGAAAACTTAGTTAGAAAGGAGTAAGACATTCAGAGTGCTATTACAATATGGAATGATTATTAACCATAATAGCATCTTTTTAATTGTAACTCCTCTGCAGGGTATTCTCACAATTAAAAAGAAAGAAAGAGAGAAAGAAATAAAAAAATGAAAGGAGGTGCTTATGTCTGTCCTGATTTAAGCACACGATGTATACACTTATTGAAATATTACAGGGCACCCTTAACTAGTATAGTTTTTGGTTTCAAAATAAATTCATCATCATCATCATTTGTTCAGGTCTATCCATAATTCTCAAATGAGTTTGAAAAAGATATATTTCTGTTTGAGCTTGATTTATATTGCTCATCATGATCATGTACAGATCTATCAATTTTCCTATAAAAGACATAATTGAAAAACAAAAGGGTAACAATGCCCAACAAGAAATGCACTCACTACCTTACTCATGTAACTGTAATTCCTCTGTACATCATCTTTACAATAAAATAAAATGTAAAAAATAAAATAAAATAAAACAATATCAAAAAATGTGAATGGTACATACATGGAAAGGAAGACTGTTTAGGAAGGTATGGATATTATGGAGTGATGAAAATTAAAGGAGTTTATGAATACAGATATGAATATAGCACAATGAAACCTGCCAATGCTCTATGAAAAATAAAGAATGAAAGGAATCATATCAATAAGTCTTAATGTAGAATATTGACAAGATACATTCAGCAAAGATTTCCTATTTTGTACTACAAAATTTCCATGATATTATTATTCCAAAACAAGATTTTATACCAAGATTTACAGAAAACAATATGAAGATAGAAATAAAGTTGTGGAATTGGTCATCATTTTAGAGTTTCTAAAGAATGTGATAAAGCCAAGCGCCAGTGGCTCACACCTACCTTTCTAGCTACCCAGGTGCTGAGATCTGATGATCGTGGTTCAAAGCCAGCCCAGGTAGGAATTTAATGAGACTCTTATCTCCAATAAACCACCAGAAAACTGGAAGTGGTGCTGTGGCTTAAGTGGTAGAGTGCTGCCCTTGAGCTGGAGAGTTGAGGGATAGCACCCAAGCCCAGAGTTCAAGCCCCATATATGACAAAAACAAAAAAAAATGTAGTTATTTTTATTTTTTCCAGATTTAAGCAATGTTCTCAGTGTAATTTAGCTGCTTTTGCTGGAATATATATATATATATGTGTGTGTATATATTATTTGTGTATAATTATATAGATGTATAATTTATGTGATTATATGTATGCACTAACATTTATCTTAACATATAAAATGTAAAAATAATATATCTACATTGTGTATATTTAATATATTGTATCTATGACGTATATGCAATTTAATTTTATGAAATACATCCTATTTTTGCACATATCTCACATAATAAACAATTTGAATCTTGCAAGATTCTTTAGTATTTAATTTTAGTATACAGAATATTTTATGTTCAGTAGTAAGATTATAAGTTATTTTGAAAAGTGCTTCAAAAATAGATTTGATAGAAAGTTGCATAATATAAAGTTGACCAATATTTGATTCAACTATTTAAAATAATATCAGTTCCAATGATAACACTTGTTCTGGATCTTTCTGTTTTAGGTTAGTCCTCTCCAAACTGTTTCAAACTGCTTTTCACAATTAATATTCCCCAAATAGATTTGCCTCTGAGAATAGGAACCTGTAGTTTTTAGTTGTATGTGTTTTAATAAAACATATAAATACTTTAATAATAATAAAATAATAAATAACAAAAACCCTAATATCTATTATTATTATGTTTTAACTTGTTTATAAGAGGGCTAAAGGTGACAATCACATCATTTTGCTATGAGACAGAGATTTGTTTACCTGGATCCAGTTGTTAAAGACAAGCTTCAACTTAGCCCAGATGATTTTTTTTTTCAGTTAGTTACATCAGTTTATATATCCAGTGTATTTTGATCACTGTCATTCCTTCCATTATTCTGCAATTCACCTAATCACTCTCATAACCTCAAGTTATACCTGATTCTATTTACACAGGCCTCTTGACAGCAGTACATGAAAAGTCTTTGCACTCAAAAAATAATGTAAATTAATGGAGCAAATTGATTTAAGTATGAAGATTTTGAGAACATAATGGAAATGCCATAAGTCTTCCAAAAGCTTACCAGAAAAAGAAAAAAAAGCTTTCCAGACTTTAAGCAAACATCAACTCTAGATTGTAAGGAAATTAAAGATGTCAAAGCACAAGTAAAGGTTTTGCTATGTAGAAGAAAAAGGAAAGGCATCATAAATGGAGAAAACAATTCCCTGCAGGATAGAGTAGGTCAGAAGACACCATTGTGTTATGTGCCAAAAATATGTAGTGTTCTGATGTTTAGGAATGTGTGTTGATAACTAGTAAAAGATGATGTCAGGCATGAAGAGCAGAATATGCTGCTCCTCATTCAGTGAAAAGGCATTTCCTGTGTTACCATATACTTGAATACTAGCTTTCTCTCTGTTATTTTATTTTTGTATATATTTTGATTGTAAAAATACTGTACAGAGTAACCCTCTTACATGAGTAAGGTAATGAGTACGTTTCCTATCAAGCATTGTTACCCCCACCATTGTTTTTCACCTATTCTTCCTTCCCTCTCCACCTCCTCAAATCCTTCCTTCAACACCAAGTTGTAAATTTCGTTTTCAACATAGTGTCTTGTACATCTCATTGTTACAGTGGTTCAGCCTGTATCCTTGTTTCAGCATTTTTAAAAATTTCTCTTCCCCTACCCATATTAGAAAAATGTATATACAAGCTTCAGGGAACTGAAATCAAAAACAGTGAAAAAAGAGGTTATACCATGGGGGAAGAACATAAAAGGGTCTCATATATAAAATAAACATAGTTGTGCCGGTCTCATATCTAAAATATACTTAGAACTCAAAAAATTAAATCCCCCAACAACAAATCCTAAGATTAACAACCATGTGATGAGCTAAAGAATTAGAGATTTCTCTGAAGAGGAAATAAGAATGGTCAATAGACACATGAAGAAATGCTCAACTTCTCTAGCCATAAAAGAAATGTAAATCAAGACAACATTGTTAAAATGGCTATAATCAAGAAATCTAGTAACAACAGATGCTGGAGGGGATGTGGCCAAAAGGGAACCCTACTCTCTCTACTGTTGTAGGAGTGTATTCCAGTTCAACCACTTTGGAAACAGTATGGAGGTTCCTCAAAAGACTCCACATAGAGTTCCTCTATGACCCAGCAATCCCACTTTTGGGCTTTACTCAAACTATCACAAACAAGGCTATGCTAAAGCTACCAGTACAACTATGTTCATTGCAGCATTATTTACCATAACTAAGATATGGAACCAACCCAGATGGCCCTCAGTAGATGAATGGATCAAGAAAATGTAATATGGATCAAGAAAATGTAATGGAATTCTATGCCTCCAGTAGAAAGAATGACATCACCCCATTTGATAGGAAATGGAAAGACTTGGAAAAAATGATAATTAAGAGAAGTAAGCCAGACCCAAAGAAACAGGTCCCATGGCTTCCCTTGTTTGCAATAACTAGTGTATGTCTAGGAAAAACAGAAAAGGTGAAAAGCTATGTTCATATGATCATATATAATGATGCTCAGCAAAATGAACCTCAGGATAGAGACACAAGCAGTTTTATGTCTCTTACTTTAGAGGCATTATTACAGTTTCTTCCAAACCTTCTATTTTGTACCATTGTTTGTTAATTGTCTTTATTTTTTATCTGTTACCTTTCATTGGCAAGACTATTATTGTTTAATTATCTGTGTCTCTCAACTTTTTCTTATGGCGATGCAAACCTGAAGTAAAGAAATTTGGAAAAAGGAAAGTTTTATCATCACACAGTTTTGAAGGCTTTCATGCAAAACTAATCAACCTCATTGCTTTGGGCCTGCGGAAGCATAGTGCCTGGCAGAAGAAATCCATTCATCTCACATCTAGGTATGGAAGAGAGAGGAAAACACCTCTGTACCTCCATCCTCTTTAGAGGAAAAAGCACTGACCTGAGCATCTCCTAAGAAGTCTCAACTCTTGAAATTTTCCACCACTTTCCAAAAGGGGACCTGAGGACTAAGCATTTCATACATGGGTTTTTGGGGTCTACTAATCCAAACTATAGCCCTCTCCTGTGGCAGGGTAGGGGGGATACATATATAATCTTGTGTATCAGTTAGAAACAAAACACACACATTAGAAACCAAGGATATAAAATTTTGGAAATACATACAAACTCAGAAATTAAAATAAAACCCCTCAGGATCTTAACATTTAATATCATGGTACTATATTTATCATGCAGAGTAGAATAGCAGAAACAAAAAAGATCTGCGGACCAAGAAGACTTAGTACTAAGTGATGGTTTTCATTCATCACTGTGCTTCTAATATATATTACCCTGATGGTTTAGGATATTTATTTTCTCCTCTAAATATTAGGAAATAATAAACGAATACAAAAATACTTTGATTTTCTATTTGATAAATTTAGCTTCATAGCAGACTACCTTTACCAAAGCATTTTGTAATCTTCAATAACATTATCCACAGGGGGGAAAATGTCAGTATTTCACCATCTTTACTCTTTTGGGGCAATCTGTGGCCACCCACATTGTTCTGTGGAATATTGTCAGCTGCAGTCTATATGATCTAAATCATAGTGACTGATTATAAGTAGGCTCAGCATTTAAAAGATTTTCACTTCCTAAGCTGCCTGTAATTTTCTGTAGCTCAGAAAGCGCAAAATACAATTTGAAGAAATTTTATTTTTTGATGAATTACTATCCTTGGCCTGGTAAAATATTGGTTGCAGAATCTGAGTTGTTTTCTTCACTCTTGGTGTGATTTATTGGGTAAGAGTCCACTTGGTAGCCCAGAATGGTTTTAAACCTTCTGGTTGCCTATTTGCTCTCAAACTGCTTATCCTTCAAACTTCACCTACAACATTTTGGAATTGCAGACAATCCCAAATGTAATACTGCAACTATCTTATTCTTAGCTCCATGCCGAAAATGTGTGAGATTTTTTTTTTCAAGATGTGATACAGATATATTAGGTTTATATCTTGGAAAAGGCCAGTGAATATTACAAAGATTTTAAAGAGTCCTGGATATTTGGAAATATGAGTGCCACTTTATGAGTCCCACATGTGTTGAAGAAAGCTAGTACCATGATGAACACAAGGGAACTAGTAGAATAATGAGATAACTTCAGAAAGTAAATTGTTACTAGCTCATAAGAGGATTTATGGTTAATAATAAATGGTCATTAACTTTAGAATCTTCATCAAGGATGAACCCTTATTTTCATTTTTTTCAGATTTTTTAATGTCATATAATTGTTACTATACCATGATTAGCTCCTAAATGGTACAAAGGACAGTAAGAAATACAGATATACTTAACATGCATGCTTTAGCTGAAAAATGTTGCTTCCTCAAATATACACTCTTTGTAATTATTATTTCCTTGCTCATTTGTACAAGTATTGTATTGCACCACATATCACATTAACATCCTCATTTTCACCTTGATGCATGAGCGACATTTTAATGCTGAGAAACACATAGAAGTCACAGCCATTTTAATCAAATGCATAATTTAGGCAAGTATGTGAGGACATTTCTATACACATTAATATTCTTTCCTGATGATGCTTTTCTGTATTTTAACTAGTTAAATAAAGGAAGAACTAACAAAAGGGAGAATAACTGATTCGATGGATCAATGAACCAAGTTTATATTTTGCATGTCACCACTGTCACTGTGGGAGTTTGCAGTGTGCAAAAGGAATGCCTATTTTAGACTATATTTAAAAATAAAACTGAAAACTGAAGAGGAGTTGAAAAAAAGAAACATTCATATACTGCTGATTGGAAAGTAAATCCATGTAGCCACTATGGAAATCAGTATATGAGATCCAAAATAAATGAAAATAGAACTCTCCTATAATCCTGCTATTCATTCTTGAGTGACTACACAAAGAATGTAAATCAACATTCAAGAGATATCTGAACACCTACATTCATTCGCACAGAATTTACAATTCTCAAGATACAGGATGAGGCACGTTTCCCAATTCCCATGATTAGACAAAGAATATGTAATGCAATGGGGTAATCTTCGGCCAAAAAAGAGGAACGCAATAATTGTTTTCAGAAAAGATACATGGAATTGGAGGTCAGCACATTAAGATTAAGTGATACAAGTCAAGGTCAGCAGCAATCACAATAGTGTGTGTGTGTTTGTATGTATTTATGCTAGTACTGAGGTTTGAACTCAGGGCCTGGGTGCTATCCCTGGGCTTTCTTTGCTCAAGATTAGCACTCTACCACTTGAGCCACCGCTCTACTTTCATTTTTTTCATGGTTAATTAGATATAAGAATCTTATGGACTTTCCTGCCTGTACTGGCTTCAAACCACAATCCTCAGATCTCAGCCTACTAAGCAGCTAGGATTACAAACATAAACCATCAACTTTTTTTGTTTTTTTTTTTGTAAAGATTTCATATGAATCTAGATAATTGAGAGTACATTTAGATTTCATGTGTATCTAGATAATTGAGAGTACATTTATGTATGTTTCTGATCTGAAATTACTCAATTAATGTAAGATATTTAGGTTGTTAGGACTAAGCATTACATAATCATAAATAATCTAGTATGTATAATTTTTAAATGTGCATAATTTTGAGGATTGAAATTGAACACCCTAATGATGTTAGAATATTGAATATTATATGTAATTGATTTGGAAAAGTTACAGCTACACATTCATCTTTATTTTTTAAATCTTAAAAGTCTCACAGTTATTTATTTTATTAGTGATATATTGTCGGGTCTTCGTCCGTCCCACAAAAGACGGACGGGGTCCGAGGAAAGGTAAGTGCGGCGCTCGCCCTCCCGTTTCCTAGCCTCCCTCAGCCCAGGAGACAATCAGACACAGCAGGGAGCCAAATCCAGCAGGTAGAAAACTCTTTTATTAACAGAGAGCAGCCCCTTTTAAAGACAAAAAGGGTGGGTGGTATGGTAAGGGAGGAAGAGGAACCAATCACTGTCAAGGTCACACCCTACCATTCACCTGAGCCTTCATGGGCTGGTTAGGCACCGATGGGCAGATCAATTGGGGTCTGCCCACTCTACCCTCTCCCAGAGCCATCTTGGCTGGCCATGTGCTCTACAGTAAATTAGGCTCTGCCCACTCAACCCCTTCCCAGCGCCATCTTTGCTGCCCATGTGCTCCACAATATATCATATAATTAAGAGCAAGGAGAAAATTTGCATGATCTACTCCATACATGCAGGATTTTTGTTTAATTTAATTTACCATCTCTTTATGTCAAAAGCCCTAAAGAAATAGGAATCAGCTAATCACAACCCTACTTAACAAAGGCAATATAAGACAAACTTAAGACCACCATTATACTGAAAGTGAACAATTGCAAGCATTTCAAAATCAAATATAAGAAAATCACTTTTTTTTACTATTTCTCAGCATAGTCCTTGAACCCTGAGTCCTTGAACCCTAATGAAAAGGAAAAGAAGATTTCAAACTACCGCTATTTGTAGGTCATTTGATATTACACTAAAAGACTCACAAAACACCAGAAATTCCTCAGATTTGATTTTTAGAAAAGCTTAAAACTTTCAAGAAATACAAATGTACAAAGTAAACAAACTTTGCTCTGATGAATAGATTTGTTGTGTTTTAAAGTATGGTGAAATAGGTATTGTGATTGAAAAAGAGAGCTCTCAATGCAATTATTTGGATGTATAAAAATCAAGTACAAAGAACAACATCAATTGCTTTATTATTTTCTACTTTATATGGCCTTCATTCCAAATCCCAACTGATTTCTAATTAGGGAAATTCAAATTGCTATCGTAATTTCATTCTATTGATCTACAAAAGACAGATTGAAGAAGGAAGGACATAAGTAGAGGTTGAACCACAGCTGCATGCTCTGCATACTGTGGTCTCTTCCCTCTACTCAGAATATTTCCCTATAGGTGCACATAACAGGAAAGGCTAGACATTTTCTTCATGACAGAAAACTCAGATATCAAGGGTATAATGGAAATATATTAACCTCCTGTCAAAAAGTAGTTTAGAAAAATAACTAAGTGTCCAAACAATTCATTTTTGTATTTTACATATTCAATAGAAATGGGGTGCGGGTTCTGAAGGCTTAATTAGTGACTAGATAGATTCAAGTGAGTGAGAGCCAAGAAGAAACTTTTGTGATATGAAAACTCTTTTTTAATGAAGAGATGTCTCCTTATTTTGTAGGGGTCTTAGCAATTCATGGCTTCTGATATTTTGTATAAAGTAAAAATAATGATATGCAACAATGTCAAATCTATTTTACTAACTTCACAGGAAAAGAGACACATCAGTGAGAAAATATTTCTTAGTGGAGCACTATGTATACAAATCAGGGTGTTTAGTGGAAAGAAAGGGTAGAAAGTGAATTATGTCACTGTTGTTCAATCACACTAATATAACCTGCAAAATACTTCTTTGATTTTGAATGAATAAGCTGCCATCTGCACAGAATTTGTTGGTCAAACCAATAAGATGCTGGGATAATAAGATCACACAAAAATATTTTAGTAGCTTTTGTCAAAACGGCTGTGATTAACTACATAGTTTTTATATCTCCTGTGTAAATAGAACTCTAAATAGACTAGTAATTTACATTTGTAAATTAGAATGTAACTTACATGTTCCTAACACTTTCAATGTACAATTGTATTGAGATCATGAATAACCCATTGGAAAACCTGCTTTCAGAGAAAGGAAGAATAGGAAACACAAAGCAGTTATTAGTTTGGGAAGAATGGAAGGTTCCTTGCTCTGGCAGGGCAGTTAATTCCTGTTAGACCATCTGTTAGTGGCTGGATTTGCTCTCTGGCAGGAGTTACATTTTTCATTGTCCTCTCTGGCCTCTGGATCCTTCTTCTGGAAGGCTTATTTTTGTTCATTATGTGCTCTGTCCACATGTGAAGCTGGCAATAAACAGATGTCCTTTTCAGTCACTGAAAAGCTTGAAATGGCACATACTGATTTAGGTTTATTTGTTTGAAGAGATGTAGGGTAGACTTGGAATATTTTTATTTGTTTACTTTTTGTTTTGTCTTATTTTTATGCTTTCATAATAAACTAATAAAAGGATAATTTTAAGATAATTCTTTCATATCTCTCTTTTGTATTACCATTGTTCCTGAATGTGAGTGTGTAATCATGTTGAATCTGAAACTGTAAGGTTTGAAATGTTATACTGCCTACTAAAATACATTAAGTGAAAGATAGGCAGATAAATAAGTAGAAAGAGAGATGGATATATAGATATAGATAGATAGATAAATACATACATACATACATTCATATATATATATATACATAGATACATAGAGAAATGTATGGATTTAGAGAAATAAAGAACAAATAAATCAATAGCTGTACATGAACTCACAGACATTCATACAAATAAGCCAGAAGAAATACCAGATACTGATCAAATATTTTAAAAATTCTTTCCATTTTTCTCAGAGAACAGTTCAGTGGTGTTGATTTTTTTTTATTTTCTTATGTCTCAAAACTTGATGTACCAACTAATCACAGCAAAAGAAATTCTGTGCTTATTAATTCATAGTTATATATCTTGAAACTCATAAGAAGATGACTTAGTGTATTCCTCGGTAGTTAAGAGAAAATGTGTGTACCTTATTCTGAGTTGTATCTATATCTCATCTGGTAGGGGAAAAAAAACCCAACAAATTGCATGGCAGTATTCTAAGCATCAAATCATAGGGGGAGGGTAAAATAAAATATTTGAGTATAACTTATTGCTTTGAAAAAAGTAGACAATAGACTCCTTGATGTTTATCATCTAAAAAACAGGAGGTAAAGAAATAAAAGTCTCTATAATTATAGAATTTAAATTTTGTGTCTTTTGAAGGCAAAATTACCACGAAGTTTATGAATAATTTGCTAATAAGCTTGGTAAATAAGCAAGTTAATCTAATAATCACAATATTTAGATTTCATTGACACCTACCACTTCATGTCATTTTGGCATGCCTAAATTAAATAAAATATTTTTCAAAAGAGGATGCAGAGTGAAGGAGACACTGGATATTTTATTGATCGTGATTTCCATTGTTTTCCTCAGAAGTCATAATGGTTTATATGGAGAAAGACATGAGATCATAGAATTTGCTCAGGCTCTACTTTGAGAGCCAGTAGTTAGTCTTGCTTCATTATAAGAGACCCCAGCAAGTAATCTTTCTACACAATAGTATTCATTGTTAATGGACCACTAAAGAGGAAACTGCATTTTTTTTCCAGTGACTGTCTTTCTCACTTCGTTAGTTACTTATTTAATAAAAATATTTTATTTACACTTTTTAAGCAGTGTTCCAAGGAACAGCCATTTATTATTATTATTTTTATTTAATATTGTCAAAGTGATGTACAGAGGGTTTACAGTTACACAAATAAGGTAAGGAGTACATTTTGTGTCCAAAATTGTTACTCCCTTCTCTCACTCCCCATACCTTGTTTCCCCCTTTTCAAGTTGTAAAGTTTATTTGCAATGTATTTTTTTCATAGACTATCCAAGCAGGTTTATTTTTATTTCACAAAGGAACAACAGATAAACAGTGTATACATTACAGCTGAATATTTTAAGAAATAGAGAAATACAGTTCTGTGAACATAATCCTTTGTCTCTATTTTTAATTTGACCTAGTGCTGTGGTTTGGACATAATTTGAGTGAACACCAAAAGTTCATGTACTAGAATCTAGTATACATTGTAGCAGTGTTGAGGTAGTAGATGACCAGCATAAGATATTGATGTTGCATGTTTAACATACAACATCCACAATAGCCAATTTTTCACAATTACATTTTTGTATATTGATGGTAGAGAGATAAATCCACATTTTGATCCTATATGGAGCTATTTACCAGATAAACACTTTTATCATGCGTGTATGTGCTAAACCACTGAGCTTTTTACATTTTTGCTATGTTGTTAATAGACAATTTTATAGTAATTAAAAGTTCAGCAAAAATTACTCAGGGCCTCTCTCATGTTTAGTATGTGCTATACAACTGAGCTATCTAAATACCTTTTTTTGTTTTTGTTTTGGGGAGGTCCTGAAGGACAGCACCCAGGCCGGAGTTCAGGCCCCATGACCTACCAAAAAAAGTTATGTATGCAATGTATTTTCTTATAAGTGTTACTGCTGCACTGGTTCACCCTTTGTCTTTTGTTTCATGATTTTATTGTTCCCCCTCTCCCAAATCAGATAAACACACATACAAGACCAAAAATCAAACAGTCACAACAGGGATAAACTTAAGTGTGTGTGTGTGGGGGGGAGATGAAAGAAAAAAAATAACTTCACATAGTACACTAAAAACAATATCATCATCAACAACAACAGAGAAAAAAACTCTTTTTTTCCATATTATGGAGTTCATTTTGATTAGCATCATCCTATATGGTCAATAACGTGTTCAACCACTATGGAAAGCAGTATGAAGTTTCCTCAAAAGACTAAACATAGAGTTGCCCTATGATCTAGCAATCCCACTCCTAGGCATTTACCCAAATGACTACACAAAGACCATAGTAAAGCTACAAGCACAACTATGTTCATTGCAGCATTATTTACTATAGCTAAGATATGGAAACAACCAGAAAATATTCTATAAATATACACTGGAATTCTCTGCTTCCATAAAAAGAATGGCATCACCCCATTAGGGTGGAAAGACTTGGAAAAATCATATTAAATGAAGTAAGCCAGATCCAAGAAATATAGGCTCCATAGTTTTCCCCATTAATAATCTTTAATATATATCTAGGAATAGCCATTTAACAATGCCATTTATAAACATAATTCATCTGGATCAATGCCACTCTTTTCAATTTTATGTCAAAAAAATGAACTTTACAACTTTGGTGAGGGGTGGGTTAGCATCTGAAGGGATGGTAAGGGGAAACAAAGGAGGAGGCAACAATGCTTGATAAGAAATGTACTCATTACCTTGCTCTTATAATTGTAACCCCTCTGTACAGTACTTTTCACAATAAAAAATAGAAAAAGAAAAAAATGCCACTCTTTTCAGTGTTCTCATCCACTCCTTTCTTATCCAACCCTTCCTTCACTCTCAATTTTTTAGGATAAAATTTGAATGCTTCACTGCACTTTCTTCCTCTTCTTTTCTCAGTCTCTCTCTCTCCTCTTAACTCTACCTCTTTTTATGAAAGTACCTGTTTCGACTGGGAAGGTGGCTCAGTGGTAGAGCGCTTGCCTTGCATGCCTGAGGCCCTGGGTTCGATTCCTCAGCACCACATAAGCAAAAAGAAGAAAAGCTGGAAGTGGTGCTGTGGCTCAAGTGGTAGAGCTCTAGCCTTGAGCTGAAGAGCTGAAGGACAGCGTCCAGGCCCAGAGTTCAAGCCCCATGACTGGACGCCTCCCCCCACCAAAAAAAAGAAAGTACCTGTTTCTTGGTGCTTATTCTATTCTATTGAGTGCTGACAATGCTTTCCTAAGGAATTATACTATTTAGTTGTTTTGTAAATCTATCATATTTCTGTCAATACATTTGTCAGCATGTACATAAAACCCAACATACTTAGTTATCTTAATTTTGTATTCCATTTCCTTCTAGCAGGTGTTAATTTACATGATATATTATTCAACTTTATTACAAACTTTAGTGAAAGAGGCATTAATATATATAAATATAATTTTCATAACAATGTAGAGCTTAGAACTCTACAATTAAGGTATTAACAGAATTTATTTATTTAATTTGTCTCATTGTGCCTTGTAGATATTTGCCTAATCCCCTGAAGTCCATGTTCTTTTTTCTGTGTTATAATTTGTTCTCCTTACAAAAACACTGGTTATTTCACATTATGAATCACCACATGATTACAGTTTAACTTGGTTATATCTGAAAGTACACTGTTTCTAACTACAATCATATTGAGACACTGGAGACTCAGATTTCAACATGTAATTTAGAAACCACAACAGCCATTGCTTGTAACTTAATTACAACTTCAACAGCAGCCAGTCTGAGTTATGAGAGAAAACAGAAGATCATTTTTACCATATTTTCTTTCTGCATTTCAGGGTCACAACATTTCAAGTCTGTGATTTGAATCCTTGCCATCTGTTGTTGGATAATTTCCATCAAAGCAAGGACACATTCTGTTGCTTGCCGCAAGACACTTAAAATAAAGGAAAGCTGTATCACTGGAGCATAGTTTAATATGTAAATGAAAAGTCCCTCAATTAAACATTTTGTAAATAAGATTAACATTTCTCACTTAAAGGTTGAGAAGTAAGGCACACAGAATAAAAACTGGCTGGTTCTGTGTCTCAAGTGACACAGATTCTTATCAATTCTCCACTATTAATTCAATTTCTAAGATTAGCCTAAGATTTGCATTGCAACATTTGGAAAAAGATGATGATTAATAACATATATGTATATATACACACGTATTCATTACGTTAATATTTCCAAAAATGTGTATCTACCAAAAAACTTTTTATATATGCAATTAATGATCTCTTAGCAGTCAAATCACAGTTAGCTACTAGGAAAGTAAGTGAGTGTGCCCTTTGTTCTGGGTGGGTAAATGTTCAGTTGAAGAAGAGAGGATAAACATCAATGGTTGAGAGCTATTGCACTCAAGATTATGTAATAGGGATAAGAAAAACAACATAGTATTTTTTTGTTACATTGATCCAGAGTGAATCTAAGGAAATTAAGAGAGGAAAAAAAAAGATTTCAAGCTGTCCACAAAAGGTAGAAGCCAAGTAGATATTTATGTTAGGATGTATGACAGCCAAGAGGAATGAAAGGAGACTTCAACATATTTCCATTTGTCTTGTTTGACAGTGTACTTGTGCATATGTTGTCTATGTGTTCGCTGGAAATCATACTAACTTTTATAATGTTGCTATGGTTATTTTAGTTCACATTTTCTGTGGCTATAGCAAACATTTCAATACTAAAAACTGAAATAAAATTTCAATTTAAAGAACTCATAAGTCCGTTAATATTGAGAGTTAGGACTGAGAGGTGTTTGTATGTCCTTGTCTTTTATCCATTTTTGGGGGGGGGAGGGATGGTGGGAGAGCTGTTCCTTGGTTGTTCTTGCTGTGATTACGTAGTTCTCTGTTTGTGGACAGCATTTGATTCTGGTGTCCTGAATCTTGTATATACATTTTTATAATTTGGGAAGGGGTAGGGATAAAACAAAATGCTTAAATAAGGATACAGTTTGACCCATTGTAACAATCAGATGTAGAAGACACTATGTTGGAAACGAACTTTACATTTTCATGGAGGGGGGAGTAAGGGAAGAGGAGTTGGGAGGTAAGGAGGGAAAGGATGGTAGGGGATAAACACAGAGGGAGGTAACAATGCTCTATAGGAAATGTATTCATTGCCTTACACATGTAATTGTAACCCTTCTGTACAGTATTTTTACAATAAAAATATATATATGAAAACAACTCATAAAATTTATAAACCAAACCATGATTTCTACCACCTTTAATCTTAACTTCTGTAACATTAATTCCTCTCTCAAAAAAAAAGCATAAAGGAGTCATTGGAATGTGGCAGAGACAGGAAGTGGGGAATGAGTTGAAAATGAGATGAGCTGCTGTCCACTTGCCAACAAACCAAAGATATGAAAACCAGAGCTGGGGGCCAAGAGTAGAGGCACGCAGATCCTCAGTTTCTTCTCCTTCTTACTCTTTGCCGACTTCTTCTCTCTTCACACTACTTGCTATATTAAAACTATCCAAGGAAGCCTTTATGGTCTGTTCTTCATTATTTCAAACTGTTCAGTTATGTAACACACAGTCTCATATATCTAAATGTCATGCTTTCCACAATTACTCCCTCATGTTATCATCTTTATGATACTTTAGAACCATATACCACATTGCCTATGCGACACACTTTTGTGATTATGTTAGAGGAAGTTTATATTCAATAGGTTTAAAAAAATAAAAAGACTCAGCTCTAAATAATAAAATTTTCTTCCTCACTTTTTTTTATCCAGACCCTTAGGAGAACAGAACATATAAGATATTAAATGTGAAGGGATTTTATTAGGGCATATTAAATTCCTGTGGCTGCCATAACAAATTACCACAAGCCAGGTAATTTAAAGCAAAAATAATTTATTATCTACTATGGGATGAAGGAGTGAATCAAGGAGACGTCAGAGCCTTATTGCTTATGGAATCTGAGGAAGAAATTGCATTTCTTGTCTCTTCTGGACTATTGACAAACCTTGATTTTCTTGGATTCATGTCTTTGTCTCTATGATCATACTACCTCCTCCTTTCTCTTCTCCTTTTCTGACTGGCTTATATTTTCTTCCCCATTTTCTCTATATTGACCCTATCCATTAGAACTAATAACATAATCTGGGCTGTTTTGTTTCTCTCAAAATCTTTAACTGAATTACATTTGAGTTTATATCTTAAAATCAAGATATTAAGATTGATATATGACATTGGTCATAATTACACTGAGGATTGTGGACTACAGATTTCTGAGCAAAATGACTTAAGCTCAACTTTGTGTGATGTATTTTTCCATGAGTATTTATTGTGTTCTTGGCATCAATTGTTATTTTTTTGCTGTTAAAACAGAAACCTCAAACCAGCTTTCCCTAAACCTGGAGAAGCTTTTGACATAGTTAAATATAAACTGAAGTGATTTTTTTCTTTATATGAAGCTATTAAAATAAATATAAACACATTGTTATTGGTAGCATTTTTTGTAAATATATAAATAAGAAGTTTTGATGTTGAGATTAGAATTTATTATTATAGTAGTTCAAGATCTATAGTTTTGTGTATAAATATAAAGTTTTGAGCAGAGTACCTTTATTTTATTTTTTTTGTTCAAATAGCAATACAAAAGTTTAACAATCTATAGACTTGACTCATTAAAACAGGCACTGCATTTAATTTCTCTGAAATAAACTATTATAAAATTATAGTGGCTTCAAGGCCAACATATCTGTAGGGATATATGGAGCAAAGACCTGGATAATGAATGTCTTCAATCCAGAATATGTATAAATTTACACCAAAGCACATTTCTGTCTATGTGTATGTTTATGTTTTCCTAGCAAATTAACAAATCCTATCTAAAGCTGTTTCTGAAAGGTTTGAAAATTAAGCTTTATTTTTAATAGAAGTTAGTATTTCTGTTCTCACCCCAATTTTATTTTCACACAGACAGAAGCAAATATATGTTTACATTGATATTTCAAGCAAAACTCATATTTAGTAGAATAGATATTATTTATATTTTTATCTCAAAAGGACAAGAAATACTATTCACTCCTCTGTAAACTTAGGTATTCAGTATATGTGAGAATCTTCATAATAAATTAACCTCAACTTTCTAAACATTATATGTTCATATATAACATATATTCAAAACCTGTCAATACATGACCTATTCTAATTCTGCTCATCATTATCCCAATAGGTCTTTTTTCCTTACTCGCCAGTGGCTCATGCCTGTAATCATAGCTCCTCAGGAGGCTGAGATCTGAGGATTGTGGTTCAAATCCAGCCTGGGCAGGAAAGTCCGTGAAACTCTTATCTCCAATAAAAAACCACCAGAAAAATCATAAGTGGAGCTATAGCTCAAGTGGTAGAACACTAGCCTTGAGCTGAAGAGCTCAGGGACAGTGCTCACACCCAGAGTACAAGCCCCATGACTGACAAAAAAAAAATGAAATGAAGAAAAGCTGGTATTGTTAAGGTCATATTAATCTATAATAAATTAGCTTTTAATGCACAAAACATTAAGTCCACCCCGAAAGCTCATCACTTTTCATTTTATGTATTCAGGTAAATGAATCTGTGAGACAGATAGCCACCTAGGAAGACATCAGTCTTGAATGCCCAAATGTAGCATAAAGGAAATGGACATGAGCTGGAGCTTACAGTAATCTCAGAGGATCTTTATAGGCATTGGCTTAGTCATAAATTGGCAAAGAACCTTGTTTGCCCTCAGCTGTCAAAGACCATAAGAAAAAGATGCTTAAAATGTTTGAAAAGCCTTAGTGGACGGTCGTTTGTTTAAACTCCAACTATGGTATTTTTTTATGATTTCCTCTTCTTGGAAGCATTACAAAATAAGTGTTAACCTTTCGTAGCAAGTCAACACTCTTTCAATAATTTCAAGAATTTATCAAATTTCATTTAACAGTTATCAGAAAAGATATACTGGAGATATTTAACTTTTAGCTCCTTTTCCAGCAACACTTCTCATTTAGCCAACTCATATCAACACCCACACAGAGTCTCTCTCGATGTGATTAAGAAATAATTCAATAAATTAAATGATCAAAACAAAGCTTGTTGCTCATAGCTGAAATACAAAGCAATGAGAAAGGATTATATACATTCAGGGATTGTCCTCAGAGGAAGGAGCAAGTGAATGGAGAGAAAGAAAGAGTAGGGTAGGATAATGATTTCCACATGTTAATGATTTTATTTTTATTATAATCACTATAAAACATGAGTAATCATGTAATTACCTGTATTTCATGTTTTCCTTTATGGATCTATTATAACTTGAGAAAAGAATGTATGAGTTAAAGCCAGGTACCAGTTCACACCTGTAATCCTAGCTGTAATCTCTGGAGACTGAGATCTGAGGATCACAGTTCAAACCAATGGCAGGAAAGTCTCTGTGACTCTCACTCCAATTAACCAGTAAAAAATCTAGAAATGATGATACTGATCAAATGATAACCAGCCTTGAGTGAAAATTAGCTAAGCAATAGTTCTCAGGCCTTGAGTTCATATCCCAGTTCTGGCACACAGTTCATACACACAAACACATGCCACACACACATGAAATGTACACATATACATGCAGAGAAAAACAAAAAGAAAAAAATTTCTTGAGGGGCATGCACAGAGGAGCAATGTTTGAAGAGTGCATATGTCCTGTTCAATGTGTGAGCTGATTACCTGTGTGGACCCAGGGCACTTTTCTCTGAACATCCATTGATGTTCAGAAATGAAGCTTTGGCCACATAACAATTTGCCTGTAACATACATTCGAGAAAATCACCTTCCTTGGCACATTTCCCTTCATTATTTTGGGAAGTCTTATTAAATTTATTAAACACCCCTTTTCATTTCTGCTGTCATACTTCTAGTGGTTGTTTCTCCCAATCTTCTTCACATTGTAGTCAATCTATATGTTGTATATTAATTCTCTTCCATTACAATACTTGTGTCCAGAGTAGAGGAAACCTGATTAACCCTAAAATATTCTCAGTGTCCCCAGAATTTTTATAATTCCGTAGTCAATCTATCTGTGATATATAAATATATGTGTGTGAAAGCATATGCGTGTGCTTTTGTATATATATTTAAATGCTTATGCATGCATATGAATGCATATTTGTGTTTATATTTACACATATAAATAGATGCACAAATACATATATAAATATTCTGTAGATGTAATAAATATATAAATACATGTATAAATTTATGCATATGTGTACATTTATGTACATATGTATAAACAAAACATATACATACATTTATAGAAACTATATATGCACATTTGTGTGGTTAAGTGATATATATAAACAGATATTTAGTTCATTAAGCATGTATAGTAATCCACTCTTCAAATGCATGTTTTTGTATGGCCCTTCCTAGCATAGATTTTAAATTAAAGCTTTTATTCACTGAAAACTATATTTTTGTTGTTTCAAAGGTAGATAAGAGAGGAAGTAATGCTGTAGCACAAGTGGTAGAGCACTAGCCTGGAGCTGAAGAGCTGAGGGACAGTGCCCAGGCCCAGAGTTCAAGCCCCATGACCGATAAAAAAAAAGTAGACAACAAAGATTTGAAAGCAAGTAACAGAAATGAAAATATGAGTAATATATCAAATCCTTAACCACTAAGTGTATTGTTTGAACATGAAATGTCCCCAGTTGATACATCTTGAATGCTAAGTTCCTGTTGTAGGTGCTATTTTGGATTGTTCTGGAAAAGTTGGGAAATGGGCCTAACTGGAGGCAGTAAGTTACTGAAGGAGAGCTAAGCTTTTATGATTACAGTTCATGTTTTGTGTTCTCTTATATTCTCTCTCTCATATATTATCTCTCATATTGTCTCTCATTCTCTCCTTTTCTCTCTCCCTCTCCTCCCTTTCTTCTCTCCCTGTCTGTCTTTCTCTCTCTTTTCCACCCTCCTGTCCACAGTTGGAAGAATAGCCTCCTATACCTCACATTCTCACCACTGCGATACTCTACTCAAGCACATGGAGCAAAGCAACCATGGATATTGCACTGTGTGTCCATGAGGGAAAAGAACCTTTCCCTCCATAAGTTGCTTATGTCAGGAATTTTGGTCACAGCTTAGGAAAAACTAATGCAAATGAAAAACTAATGAAACAATCAAACCCATACAATGAGAACTCTGTTCCCATAATTCATGATCCAAACCAAGAATTTGATAGATAATGTACCTGTCACCATAAAATACTTTTTGCTAAGTTTCGACAAATTTTTAATCAAAACAGAAACTATGAAATGTTACAGGTTGTTCCAATTGAATAAAAGGAGGTCCAGTCACCAAAGTTAAAAAAAAACACTTTGTAGAAATAACATATTAAACAAAACAGATAAATAAAAGATCACAAACAGAGATGAATTTTCATCTTGGAAGTGAATACTCAAGAATGAAGCCCAAACTGAAAAATAGAAGTATAAGCTGATCTTGTCTGCTTTCCATTTGTGTTCTTTCTAGGATTCAAAAAATTCTAAAACAGTGAAATGTCACTCATGTCTCTCATGTACTCTTTGGTACATAGAATTTAGAAGAATCTCAGTCAGAGGTTCCTAGGCAAAACATTAAGAATTCTCCATCTCAACCAATAAACCAATAGCACTCGAGATTTCTTGTGATCCCAGACACACCAGAGAAGGCATAAGTAGGAGAAATAAAGTCTGAGATAAGCCTTAGGCAAATATGTCAGAACCTACCTGAGAAATAAATATTGCCTGGAGGTACAGCTCAAATGGTAGTGTTCATGTCTTTTGCAACCACTAGAAAAAAATATAGCAACATTTAACTGCTGATTTTTTGACATATTAAAAAATAAAAATAGTTTTTAGGCCAAGACAATATTACTTATAAGATTTTTTTGAGGCAGAGTTGACATATTGCTGAAGATGAATTTGACTCCTAGGCTCCCATGGACCATTACAAAGGCAGGAATTGGAATGGACCAGAGCTTACCATAGAGAGAGAGAGATGAATATCATTTTCAAATGTTCTGAAGTTGGAGAGTCAATATGATGCTGCTATTCTAATTAAAATTTGATGAGTATATATAAGATGAAAACTTTCCCACAAGAGACAGACAGACTAGATTATAGTGATTCAGCTACATAACTTCTTATTTTCTTATACTAAGATCAATGGCCTTTTTTGTATTCAAAAGTACATTGTCATAATTTGTCATTTTTATTAGCATAGTGGGTATAAAAGAGAGCAACTCAGAAACATATCCTACAGTATTTTGTATATAAGCCTTTTGGAAACTCATTTACATGCATATGAATATATTCATTGTGCTGGAAGCCAATTATCTAATATTTTCTAAGTTGTCCAAGGCGATATGCCAGGATTTTTGTAAGTTATAAGCATAACGATTTTGACAGTTAAGAGCTTAGAAATTTCTGTATTAATTACTTTGTTTACATAAAATGAGCTTTATATAATTTGTACATTCTTATTACACACATTTCCAAAATTGCAGAGCAATTACATAAATTTCTAAAACAGTCTGAGATGACTAATTTAATTTAACATGGTGCCATTATATCACTGTTTATGTAGATTTATTATACTTAGAAATTGTAGTTTTAAGAGTCCATGCAGTTCTAAATAATTAATATATGTATACACATAGCAATTCTAATATGAATACATTTACTAATGTATACATTACTGTATTCATGTTAAATAATATTACTGAAAACAATAAGTTAAAAATACTGTAATAAGTAAATATGGAAAATATTTCACCAGATAAAATTAGATTGCAAAAAGACATTAAAAAATTAAGCTTTGCCAACTCTATTGTTTTCTTCAGAGGGAGATATAATAAAAAAAACATTGGAGAATTAATGATTTAAATACAGAAAATAAATCTTACTTAATTTACAGGTTTTAGAAGAAGAAATAGTATGAATAATGCTTAAGAATTATTCAAAAATGTTTTGTTGGAGTTTCTCTTAATTACTTTCCAGAGAGGTTTAAATGGTGAGAGAAACTTCTCTTCAGATTTATGATTCATTTCCTTTACCCAGCCATATATACATGCATCCACTACATTGTAGCATTGCATTAGTGGTGTTCTATGGATAACATTGGTTTCCAAACATTGAGTGGGCTTCAGGGTTTGCCAAAATATCACATATATTTTGCATCGAGATCTACACAATACATGGAAAAGGTGTACTGGTCTGTATCTTTGTTTCTCTGTTTAAGGTTAAGGAAATAAATCAGAACCAAAATATTTAATTCACATAAAAGACCTTCAACCATTAACAGAGGTAGGTTCTGATTAATTTTATCAAATTTATTTTATTATTTCATTTTACTCTGTCCTTTCCTCCTGTAAAAGGGCCGATGACTATCTCATACATACTTGGAATGTCTTGGAATTGAACTCTTGTGATATGGATTTCTTTTTCTGGGAATAAGATTTGAACTCAGTATCTGATGCAAAGGATGGCACTTGATGACCTGGCCACTCCTCTAACTCTTTAGGAAATTTTCTACATTTTTTTTCCTGTTTATCTCAGGATTAATAGAAGTAGGTAAAATGGAGGTTCTACATCTGCTAATAACCTCCTTCTTTCTCTTGTCCCTTCACACAGCATACTTTTAACCACAACCCTGTCTCCATCCAATTTATCTTTGACACCACCTCTTTCCATCTGTTCATATGTTGTCACGTCTTGATAACCTCTTTCTTCCCCACTAAGCGTTGGGATAGTTCTTATTTCCCATGGCTGCATTACCTTTACTACTGCTTGTAATCCTCCATGACTTAATTTTACGTGTACTAGTTTTTCTCAGATTCTATGGCATTTATTTTTGCAATACTCAGTTTCACATCAGATTCATTATCATCCTAAATTAACAGGAAAATCTATAAAACAGTAGATGAATGTGTTAGACGAATATATTGGATGAAAAGAAAATCATATTCTTCTGTTATAGTTGAATCACTTTACAAGTCAAACTTACTTATGGAGAAAGCTTGTCTGCATATAGGTACCATTACAAATGGTGATTTAGAAACATAAATATTTTTAAATGCACTTTCTTAGCTTGTAGATGTAACACATATTAAGTATTTTTTGAAATAAATGTAGCATAGTACTCCAAATGCATAGTAAAACTTTCAAAATTATATTGCTATTTATTTTCTGCTTACATTTAGGAAAGATTAGTGGTTTATCTGAAATAAAACTGTGGCATAAAACAGCTAAATATATAAAATAAATATTCTTTAAAGTGAATCATTTGTAGAAATGATCTTCCTGTTATATTTGGATCTCATATTAGTGGCCATTTTAGGAACTTTAAATACTAATTCATTATTATATATTGATAGCAACCTAAACCAAAAGTTTGGTTTCCTCTAGCTTTATGTATTACATGATTTTACTTATCAAAACTACTTTCTCTACTTCTGTCTGCAGTGGATGAATTATGACACTGCCTCTTCAGTTAATGGTAGCATTCTAAACCATTCATCATTAACCAAACAAAAAATACTACATAAATATCTGCAATGAAATAGTTTTCAGGCAGGCTGGGGTAATATATGTGATATATATTTATCAGAGGAAAAATATGAATTTTAAGAATGAGGCAAAAGTCCTTCAGCTTATTCCCTTCGAAGACATTAACGGATTTTGTCTTGAATTTCAATGCCATTGGAAGAACTATTGATTTTCTATGAATATAGAGTATTTCTACAAGTTAAAACACCTTGATTCTGAGGTAGTACTGTTAAATAGGAAATGCAGTGGTTGGTAAAACTGTTACTATTATAAAACTCTTGCCTTGATTTTTAAAACATAATTTCCTGAATAAAATAAATATATTACAATTGGATAGCCCACTATATATATGTGCATGTGTAAATACATACACATTTTAAATCATGTGTATGTGTGTGTATGTATATACACATGCATATATATATATATATACACACACATATATAGCGGGCTATCCAATTGTAATATATATATATATATATATATATACACTCAATGAACTCTAAGGTTACATTACATGCTCTTTTCAATATGTTTTGTCAAGGCTCTGCAGATGATTAGCTAATTAAAATATCTTACATTATTCAGTCATTAAGAAGAGTGAAATGATAAAGAAAAACACAATAGGTTTTCTTTCCCTTATGGAAGTTGGGAGAAAATTAACAAATAAAATTATGATCATCTACATCAAAGAAGGGCACAAAGTGAAGATGGTAAATGAAGATAAAAGAGGAGAGATGGGAGAGAGAAAAGAAAAAGAGTGATAACATGATTAACAAGGGCTGGTGGCTGAAGCCTGTGATCCTAACTGACTACTCTGCAGTCTTAGATCTGATGAACACAGGTGGACGCAGCTCCAGGCAGAACAGTCTTCTCCAATAAACTTACCAAAAGCTGTAAGTGGGGTTGCGCCTCCAGTTATTTTTGCTTTAAACAAAAAAGGCAAGTGGGAGCAATAGGAACTGAGTTCAAGTGCCAGTAAAACACAGAAACACACACACACACACACACACACACACACACACACACACACACATATACACATAGAGCAAAACAGAAACAGAATATGATCAATGCATGTTAAATACATAAATCAATGGGTCATGATGTAAACCCCTTACTATTTACAATTTAAATTACAACATAAAAAGTATAAATACATAAAATCCTCTATACATTTTTTGTTTCTGAGTAAAATAATATTAACTTGCTAATTAACTTCTATAAAAGTTCCAACAAGTTTCATTAATTTAGCAATCAGAATTGCAGCATAATATAAATTACATACATAATAAACCATATCTATGAAATTCAATTACATATTAGTGTTCTTTATTGCTTGGAATTAAGTCGATTACTTACTCTATTTCCTTTTTGTTTTAGTAACAGATGTTACAATGTATGTTACTTGTGCTCTTTTAAACAAATGGAATTTACTATTAAATGCTATTGATACCTGAAAGCATTTTTGTTGGCAATTTTTATGAAAAGAGAGGTATTGACATAGATTTGCTTGATCTCAGGATTCAATGTTAGCACAGGACAACAGATTATTTTCCAGGCATTTATGAACTACCTGGATATATTAGAAATGTTTGGATGAACCGAGTCCGTAGGAATAAAGCTGATGGTACTTGTCCATGTGGTCACTTCTTCCTTTTTCTCCTTCGAGTCAGGTACAGATGAGGAGGCACTTGGCTCTTGTTAAACTGGAAAGCTTCCCAATCCACCAGGAAAACTCATTTCAGAGTAAAGCTGGCACGGTTCATGACAGTGTACGTGAGATGTATGCCATTGGTGACCTTGTTAAGCTAATTAATTGACTAAACTTTTATAAATTCTGGATCCATCACTGATACCTTTTATATAAAAGTTTTCCTACACAAGAAAAGTGTCATCATTATGCATGCAAATTTGTGGAGAGAAGAATGACAGTATGGAAAGAATCTAAATATACTGTTTCCTTGATATTATGGAGTTAATGCACAACCTTAAGAAAAGAACCCATAATCTCTCTGAGAGTACATTCAAAAGCCACCTTCCTTCCACTCATTACGTTTAGGCACCTAAAGTCCTCTTATAAGCAGGCTGTTACTGAGTACATTTTTTTATTTTAAAGGTAGATTTATCTCCAAAAAATTAATGCACATATTGCATAGGACAAAAGATGTTCATTTTAAAAGACTGATTTTTAAATAGTTTAGTTGACATTGACAATAAAAAACTAACCTTGATCAAACCATGGTCAAGTTAAGTGTACTTAAAATGGTTGTTTAAAATAAAGAAAAAAAAAGCAAAGCAATAACTGAATGGGACAGATTCAGGTCAAACTCACTTCTTGTTGAAAAGTAGCATTTTAAATCATGTTACTCTACTTTCCTTATAAATAAGTAAAATGATTTTTTTGACAATCTAACAATAGGCTATTTAAATTCTCAAGGTTGAAAGTATGCTATTTTAGAAATATTATGCTAAATTCAACAGAATTTTGCTTGACTTAATTTCTGAAATTTACATGTAAAAATGTATATAATGTAGGTATATTGACATTTAATATTTTCCCATTTCTAAATTTTGTGTATTTGTAGTCTAAATTGTTTTTAATGACATTTCTGAGTTCAGCAGTTTATCAAATATTCCAATTATGTTCTGTAATTTTCAAAAGAAAAAAGATCTTTATTAAATTCTTCAGCAATTAAAGTTTTTTTGTGGGTGGGGTCAGGTTGTGGGGCCTGAACTCTGGGCCTGAGCACTGTCCCTCAGCTCTCCAGCTTAAGGCTAGCGCTCTACCACTTGAGCCACAGCGCCACTTCCGGCTTTTTTCTTTTTCCTTATGTGGTGCTGAGGAATTGAACCCAGGGCGTCAAGCTTGCAAGGCAAGCGCTCTACCACTAAGCCACCTTCCCAGCCCCAGCAATTAAAGTTTTGAGAGAAAATTTTACTCTACAAAATATTTTATTCATATGATTCATTCTAATCTGAGCAATATTGTCATATTTTCTTGGAATTGTTTTTTGTTTTTTGGTTTTTTGGGAGAGCCCGGTCGTGGGGCCTGAACTCGGCCTGGGCACTGTCCCTCAACTCTTCAGCTCAAGGCTAGTGCTCTACCACTTGAGACACAGCGCCAGTTCTGGCTTTTCTTCTTCTTTTTGCTTATGTGGTGCTGAGGAATTGAACCCAGGGCCTCATGCATGCAAGGCAAGCGCTCTACCACTGAGCCAACTTCCCAGCCCTCTTGCAATTATTTGTGAATTAAGCTAATGGATCCTATTTTTCTTATCACTCTCCTCTCCATTATCTTTACAGTTTCCGTCAATCAGTAGTCTGGTTATTTTTGGTATCTTTGCGTGTAGTTCTTTCCTATGGCAATATCTCTGTTTATCTTAAGGGTGGTAGCTAATTTTTACACCTACTCCTACATTTATTTGTTTCTAGTGATTTTAATTTTCTTATTGCTATTTATTAAAGAACAGATTATTTTAAATATTTTATCAAGCCATTGATGTATATATACTGCTGGTTTATGGGTACATAATGTTTTTAATTTGCTTCTTCAATAAACCAAGATTTTCCATTGAATTAGCCCCATTTTATTTCTTTATTGATTCTATTATATTTACTAATATGGGTCCAAGGTAGTATTTGACCAATTTCCTATTTTTAAATTCATGCATATGAAACACTTTTTTGTTAAGAAATACTCAATAATTTATCCAAAGAAGTGTGTGAAATTTTTATGAAACATTAAACCTTTATAAGGTATCTGTGTATTACAGAAAAAAGTATTGTAAATATTTATTCTCATGAAAACTTTCAAATTTACTTACAGTTATCATCATTTTTTCTATCCAGAATTCTTCATGCTTCCAGATACACTCTTCTTAATTTTTTCTTTTATTTTTAAATCATTGTTGTTATCTACAATTAGTTGTAAAAAAAGGTGTTACCACTTAACAAAGCATCTTTTACAATTCATCTTGATCAAAGTTATCCCATTCAATATCCCTCCCCAACCTGCACCTTCCCTATTTTGTCTTAATTTTGTAGGATATATGATGAATTCTTTTTTTTATTTTTTATTTTTTTATTTTTTTTAAATTTTATTTTATTTTATTTGTGAACAAACTGTACAGAGGGGTTACAATTGCATGGGCAGGATAATGCGTACATTTCTTACCAAGCATTGCAGCCTCCTCCTTTGTTTACCCTTCCCATACCTTCCCAGCCTCCCCCCTCCCCCACATCCCAATCCTTCTCCTTTCCCCCTCCCCCCCACACCCTTCCCCCCCCCCCACCGACGTTGTAAAGCTCGTTTTGGACATGACAACTTGTATTTCTCATTGTTGCATCAGATCCACCTGTATCCTTAAACAACTGGTTTTTCCCCATTCCTCCACAAGTTATACTGACATCAAATATAGTGAAAGCAGGGGTTATACTGTGGGGGAGGGACATACAAAGCAACAAAGAGATAGTCTTATAAATGCGTTAGAAACACATGTATGAAAGAAAAAAACATTAAATTACATATCTAAGGGTTCATTTTCCTGACATCACATTATCTGACATTTTCCGCTTGGCTCATACATATACTAGATATTGCAAATAAGGGAAACCATGGGACCTTCCTTCTGCTCATTACCTTACTCATGTAACTGTAACCCCTTTGTACAGCATTTGTCGGTTGTGGTGCTTGAACTCTGTGCCTGGGCGCTGTCCTTCAGCTCTTCAGCTCAAGGCTAGCATACTACCACTTGAGCCACAGCGCCACTTCCGTTTTTCTAGTGGTTTATTGGACATAAGGGTCTCATGGTCTTTTCTGCTTAGGCTAGCTTTGAACCTCGATCCTCAGATCTCAGCCGCTTGAGTACCTAGGATTACAGGTGTGAGCCACCGGCGCCCAGCTTTGTACAGCATTTTTACAATAAAAAAGTACCCCCCCAAAAAAAGAATTTACCACCATGAGACAGTCCCTAGGAATAGCTGCACTGTTGTTATTTTGTTTTAGCTTGCAGTCATTGCACATATCAGTTCGTTGAGACGGCAATGTCTCCTCCATCTCATAATGTTCCTGATTTGTGAAGCAGCATTGATTCCATATTCACGTGCATATGACAAAACAACTTAGATGTATTTTACAAATGATTGGCAGTTGTGATAACATTAATATGTGTTTGCAGTATGCTATTGAACAGTTGCTATTAAAACAGTTGAACAAACATAGTATAATAATTTTATGTGGATCTTAGATATAAATTACATGAAATATACTCATACATATTATATGTCAATATTTTTCAAATATTTCACTTATTATTAAGTAGTATACATATATTATAATATTAATATCGCAAGTATTTAGTCATGCATGAATACATTGTAAAATATTCATCTTGGCATGCAAAACTGCTGAGGTATTAATTATCGCTATTATTAAAATGGTGTGCACTTTTATCTTTTCTTGATATGAAAAGTTGAAAAGCAAAACACAGACATAGATATGGTATATTTATATATATGTATATATATCACATCATACACACATATATAATAAACTAAGAAAAGGCAAAATGAAGAGAAAATCTGATATTACTTCAGTACAATGAAAATACTTGTCATTCAAATATAATAAATAGTATTTATTCTTTCTGTGCTCTTTTATAATGCTCTCTTGATGATATAATTGTATGTTTCATTTCAAGTAGCAGGCAACCAATTCTGGAATTTTAACTAGCTAATGTACATATTAGCAATACTCACAGAACAGAGAATTAAAGAATACATAACATTCTAGACAGTACACTTTAGGAAAGAATCCATGCAGGATTTTGTGTCTCACAACCAGCATGTCTGCTTATGTCATGTGGTTGGTCCGTTCCTTCTAACAAAGTCCCAACTCTGAAACACTTCTTACCTAAATCGATGAAATGAAGGGGATAGATAGAATGAAATCAATTAAATCAAGGGCACGTTTTACCAGAACAAAGGATGTGCAGAAAGGAGAAACTTCCTTGGCAAAATGAAAAAAAAGAACAAATCAACAACCAAAAAATATAAATCAAGATTTGTTTTCCCTTATATTACTTCCTGGAAATAACGCTTTGAAAGGTAGTATGGAGGTTCCTCAAAAGACTCCACATAGAGCTCCCCTATGACCCAGCAATCCCACTTCTGGGCATTTACCCAAATGATCACAAACAAGACCATACTAAAGCTACCAGCACAACTATGTTCATTGCAGCATTATTTACCATAGCTAAGATATGGAACCAACCCAGATACTCCTCAGTATATGAATGGATCAAGAAAATGTGGTATATATACACCGTGGAATTCCGTGCAGCCATCAGAAAGAATGACATTGCCCCATTTGTTAGGAAATGGAATAACTTATATTAATTATATAATTATATATATATTATGTTATATATTATATTATATATAATTATATACATATATAATTAATTATATAAATATATAAAAATTATATTAAGTGAAGTAAACCAGGCCCAAAGAAACATAGGTCCCATGGTTTTCCTTATTTGCAATAACTAGTATAAGTCTGAGTCAAGCAGAAAAGGTCAGATAAGTTGATGTTAGAGGAATGAACCCCAAGGTAAGTATTCATTTTTTTTTTCCTTTCATTCAGTTGTTTCTAACATATTTATAAGATGATTTCTTTGTTGCTTTGTAAGTCCCTCCCCCACGGTATAACCCATGCTTTCACTGTATTTGATTTTGGTATAATTTGTGGAGAGGAAACAAATCGTTTAACTAGGGATACAGGTGGACCCATTGCAACAATGAGTTGTACAAGTCATTATGTCAAAAAATGAACTTTACAACTTTGGTTGGGGGTGGGGGGAGGATCGGTTAGGGGGAGGGGAGGAGATGAGAAGGGATGTGAAGGGGAAACAAAGGAGGAGGCAACAATGCTTGGTAAGAAATGTACTCATTATCTTTCCCATGTAATTGTAACCCATCTGTATGGTATTTTCACAATTAAAAAAATAAACAAAGAATTATTTTTTAAACTAAACATTATTAAAAGAAAAAAATTCCCATAAATCTGTATGATAAGCACTGCTCATTCCAAATTAAGAGAGTCAAACCAAGATTGAAATAATGAAGGCATGATCAAATAACTTGCATAATAGTACAACCAGCAATTGATCAATATCAAATGAGAAATGATTCTACATGACATATGGCTTGCTCATACTCTATTACACTGTATTCACAAAAATATTACTTTATTTTTATTACTTTAATTTTCTTTTTCATTACCTAAATTTTGAATCTGGAAGTAGTGTACAGACAAGATTACTACCTCATCAGATTTATCTATGCATTCATTTATCTATTTTCCAAACATACACTTTAAAGTCAAGTAATGCCAATAACTATTTACCAAAATATTAATAACGTTAGTTGTGATCTATGTGTTAATAAATCACTCACTCAAAATGAGTGAATGACTCATTAACTAATTAAACTTAAAAATTGCCCCTTTATTTTTTCATTAGATACACTTTCTTAAGATTGTCTGGATAATCCAGGAAAAGAGATTATCCATCATCAATTTATCTACTTGCTTACCCACCTTCCTCTTTACAGTTCCTACTATTTTTTAACTCCATGTGGGTATTTTCTAGACCACTGGATGAGTCTTCTTATATTTCAAGTTATTTCAAAAAGTAACCATTGGATTTATGTATGTATGTATGTATTTTATTTATTTATTTATTTTTGGTCATGGGGCTTGAACGCTGGGCTTGGGTGCTGTCCCTCAGTTCTTCAGCTCAAGTCAAGCACTCTACCACTTGACCAAAGTGCCACTTCCGGTTTTCTAGTGTTTTGTTGGATATGAAAGTCTCACAGAGTTTCCTGCCCGGGCTGGTTTTGAACCGTGATCCTCAGATCTCAGCCTTCTGAGTAGCTAGGATTACAGGAGTGAGCCACCGGCGCCCGGCATCCATTGGATTTTTGAGTGAAAAATATCATTTATATTTCCCCCTTTCCCTTTGTCCAATAACCAATACTTTCCTTCATGCTAATATATTATACTTTGTTTTGTGTTTTCCATTTGCATTGATAAAGTAAAGGGAACTGGTAAAATAATGATTTTGAACATTTTTCTTTGTGAAGAAATGGTTAAAATAATAGCCACAAGAAAGCTATTGAATTTCTGCAATTAATTGTAAAATCAAAGTTATGCTGGGTTAATTTAATAACAAAATTTCTTTCCAAGGAGATTTAATTAATTTGGCAAGATAACTCCTGCTTTAAGCATCCATCAAATTTTGTTCAATTTTGAACATGTTGTGACATTCATTGCTATCTATTTATCTTTGCTTATTTTTTGTGCATAATTTATCTACTTAAGGACTATATGCTCTTTGAAAAATGTCATCGTGTTTGATTTATCTTGAGTAAGCCAGTAACTGAACATCTAAAAGTTATTTAATAATATCATTTCATCAAAATCTCTCACTGTCAAAATTGCTTTGTAAATAATAAAGTCAAATGTATCAAAGTAGAGATGAGACAGTTTTATAAATCACTACCATTTAATTATGAAATCAATTTGTGGGTATTTGAAGAACTGCTTAGATCCCTAGTATCTGAAAAACGTATCTGCTATTATGAAGACAAAGAAAAATTTAAACACACGTACTGTATATATCTCTATTTCTAAATATCAGTTACAGCCCATGCTTACTACCAAAGCAAAAACTATTACATAGTTCAATAAAGAAGCATTCTTCCCATGCTATGAACTCAGTCATAGTAAAAATGTGGAGCTTTTTCACTGTTATTTTATATTGTAGTTTGAAGTGTTAATTTAAACTTACAAGAATGCCCTTTGTGATAATTCACATTGCAGTAAATGCTGACAAAACTTTTAAGTCATTTATTTTTGTTGCTGACCTTATTTCTTCAAATTCAGATCTTAGAACTCTTTTACCATAATGTCAGCTTGTGTACAAATTGTGATCTCAACAGAAACCATTTACAAAATTATGCAGATATGATGCTAAGGTGACATTGGTGCACTGTTCAATTTGTAAAACTTTTCATTTAGTGAGTCATCATGCAGTGGCTGTGATTAGCTGTCTTCTAAATACCAAGAAAATGTTTGACTTGAATTTCTTTTCGCCTCATGGTGAAAACAACCTGGCTCTATTCATTTTGCCTCTGTCTAAATTGGATTTATCATTTGTAACTACTTTTTAATAAACATAAATCTTTCTATTTCTTGCCATAAATTGTCATAGAGAGAAGTCCTATATGGATTATCAAATGCTAAAGGATCATTACAAATCTATCATGAGCTTGATAAATTGTTCCCCAAGACAAAATGCAAAATTACATTGTATATCAGGGCTACAAAACAGTGATGCAGGAAGTGGCACTATGGCTCAAGTGGTAGAGCGCTTGCCTTGAGCTGAAGAGCTGAGGGACAGCACCCAGGCCCAGAGTTCAAGCCCCATGACCGACCAAAAAACAGTGATGCACCCTGCCATTTCTGTCATTATGCCCCAATCATTACACTACTCAAGGAAGCAACATCCCTTTCTCTCAATATTACTTTTAAGAACATGCAGCTTCCCTTTGTTCCTTCTTTCTTATTTCCTTTCATAAACAACTTGCCCACAATAGAGAATAATCAAAATGAAGCAAAACAAAAATACACGATTACATTTGTTTTATATAATGGGGAAAAATCACAGAAAAACACACATGCTTACCTTTTGCCTAGACTGTCAAGCAGGAAAATCACCACCTCTGTATGCTTTAGAAGCTGTGGTATCTTTAGGGGCTAGAGTGGAAGGAAGAATTGCAGAACACAAGGATGATCTTGTCACATAGCAACATGTGAAAAGGACATGTATATAAATACTTCCTAAGAAAACAAAATTTATAAATGACTCTAATAGGGTGTCTGTCTGTCTCATTTAGTATACACTTTTTTGTTATCTAATAATTTATGATCAGATTTATTTAGATGGCTTGAAGGTGATGTTGATAATGACTCTGCTTATATGAAATTTTGTACAAGTTGGCATAAGGCTTTAGTTCCCTAAAGATATGTTTTCTTAAAAACAGAAATAAAGGAGAGAAAGAGAGAGAGAGATACAGCAGACAGAGAGAAGGAGGGAAGGAGGGAGCGATGGAGAAGGAAGGAAGGAAGGAAAGAAGGAAGGAAGGAAGGAGAAGAAAAATACTTTCAATATGTGGGATTCTTGTTTGACTGAGCAATTATTTTAGCAACAATAATGTGTGTGAGTAAGAACAGCTAGGATCTCTTTCTTTAGGAAAACAAATCAAAGGTACCAGTGTCTTTAAACAATGCCATTTAGGAGGCTGAAATCTAAGGAATGTGGTTTGAAGCCACCCCAAGCAGGAAAGTTCATGAGTCTTTCTGTACAATTATTCACAAAAAAGCTGGAAGTTGAGCTGTGGCTCAAGTGAAGAAGTGTTAGCCTGAGCAAAAAATGTTAGGGTCATGCCTAGTCTTCGAGTTCTAAGCCTCAGGTCAGAATAAACAAACAAAAAATCAACAAAGACTAGCTGTGCCAAAATTTGTAAAAGAGGAAAATATATCAATTATATACATAGTAATTAACTTTAAAGATACACCAAATATATATAAATACCCTCTTCCCACATTACAAGCCAGTTGGAATATCACTTGTTGCTCTTTTCCAAACTATATGTTTCTCAGTGAATTAATAGCTTCTTAAATATAAAATTATTTGATAAATGTTAAATGAATTTGGAAAACCACATGGAAAAGATCATCTAATTTCTCTTGTAAATTTAAGAAAGCTATAGGGGTATTATATCATTTATTTTAGACCTATTTTTTATTTACAACATATTATTTTAGTTAGGTTATCAATTTTTCTCTTAGTCTTCTCTAAATTTTCCATTTGAAAATATTAGTTTAGATCAATTATTAATTTATGTCTTATATTATGATTGGCAGGTTATTTATGTCTTTGATTTAAAAATTAATGTGTAAAATTGTCTACAGAAATATATTTTATGCAAATTAGATAGCTTACAGTAGCTTAAAGTTTTTGTAAAAAGTTATTACATAACAAGAAATCAGTAATGTAAATTATTGAATTTACATATACAACAACATAGTGATTTGTTGGCTTGGGAAATAAAATATAAGAATCTTGTTTTAAATCATAACTAAATTTTCTCTGCAGCAATTTTTTTACCCTTTTATAATTTACTAGCAAGCCCTCGAGCATCTAACACTGAACATTGAAAGTACATATACTATTATGTTATGCAGGATTATTTTAGTGACAAATCCAAATTTATAATTCTCTAGATTGATAGGAAGGTGCTAAACATGGAACTGACCGGACAACACCAAATTTTGTCAGATTCACTCAGAGACCTACATTTTACCTTTGACATTTTATAAGAAACTCTCCCCATCAGTGAGGAAATAGATAGATAGCATATGCAAACAGTGGCTTACTGGCACAGAAAAACATTTAAGGTTTAGCTATTCGGGGCATCTCAGTCACAGAGTTAACATTATTGATCATGAGTTCAAAACATTTATTTAATGAAATATACATTAAAGTACCAAGTAACAATCCTTTGTATTCTTATAAGATCTGACATTTTATACAAGGTCAGAACACTTTTACAAGAAACCAGGCATTTCTAAATAGAAACTTTCATCATGACAAAGTCACATTTGCACCTCTATTAAGCCTTATACCCTTACTGGTAGGCTGTTGTACCGATGATTATCATACTGAAATGCAATAATGTGAGTTTTTCTGATTGTTCTAAACATGATGGGAATTTTTTTTAAGATTTTTACTTGTTAATGAAAACAATGCAAAATTAAGTGTTTTCTATGTGATCCATTCCCATCAGAAAGAAACACTTTGCTTATCAATCCAAAGATTTTACTTTTTCCTAGAGTTAATATAATGGTAGGCTTGTTGACTATAATAAACAAAAGAAAACATTGATTTATATATTCATAAGCTTTTTCTCATGCTGAGTAAAATATTTATATTTTTGCCCTAATTTGATTCCTTTTCCTATCCATTCTTCCTCCTAACTTTTCTCCTTCTCTCCCTCCCTTCTCTCTAGCTTCCTTCCTTCCTTTCCTTCCTTTCACTTTCTACAAATTACGATGATGAAATTTTATGGAATAGCTACTATCATCTGTTTGAAATATTAAGTTAATAATTGGCAGGAACATGAATAAGCAAGCAATCTAGACTCATTCAATATTTTCCAATATATCAGGTTTTTTTTTGTTTTTGTTTTTTGTTTTTTTTTGTCATACATAGGGCTTGAACTCTGGGCCTGGGCACTCTTCATCTCAAGGTTAGTGCTCAAGGCTAGTGCCACATCTGGTTTTCTTGTGGTTTATTGGAGATAAGAGTCTCACGAATTTTCCTGCCTGGGCTGGCTTTGAACCATGATCCTCAGATCTCAGTCTCCTGAGTAACTAGGATTACAAGTGTCAGCCAATGGTGCCCGGCTAATATATCAGTTTTAAAATAGTTTTCAGCTGACCATCGAGATAGAAATAAAGGTCTAGGCAAACACTGAAATTCACATAACTGACAATAACCCCAAACTCTTGCTTTCTCTCATGGGAGCACCCTACCTAGAGAGCTTTCTTATTCTTCTTATTTTTTTCCTGTCATGTTTGCATTTGCCTTGTCAGTAGTAAATGTATTTTCAATCTGTATGTATATATATATATATATATATATAGTAAAAATACTGTACCAGAGGGGTTACAAGGTAATGACTACATTTCCTATCCAGCATCATTACTTCCTCTTTTGTTTTTCCCCTACCATATTTTCCCTCCCTACCTCTCCAACTTCTCCCTTCTCCCTACCATTGAAGCAATTAAATGTACAAGACACTATGTTGAAAATGAACTTTCAGTCTCTTATTAAAGGAGAAAAGTACAAATAATACCAGTACCCACTTATGTGTTACAGATAGATACATAATCAGAAATGAAGGCATATTTCAGCATTTTTCTAAATTTCTCAAGAATGCATTGCAAAATGAAACTATTGAAGCATTTGTGTTTCTTTTTTGTTTTGTTCTGTTGGTCAGTCAGTCATGGGGCTTGAACGCTGGGCCTGGATGCTATCCCTCAGGTCTTCAGCTCAAGGCTAATTCTCTACCGCTTGAGCCACAGCACCACTTCTGGTTTTCTGGTAGTTTATTGGAGATAAAGTATCATGGACATTCTTGTCTGGGCTGGCTTTGAACCAAGATCCTCAGATCTCAGCCTCCTGAGCAGCCACCAGCACCCAGCTAATGCTTTTTTTCTTAATTTTTTCAGTTGCTACTGGTAATTTTTCCCATGACAAATAGATGTTTCTCCTCTAATGCAATTGCCCCATGTGTAGTCTAGTTATTGTTGTTTAATCATTTCATAACTTAGATAATAATTTCATCTTTAAAATACATAATATAAACCATATTTGTGATCTATATATATATTTTAAAATAATAATGAAACTATAAAAATATAGAACATGTAAAAATACAAACAGAACATAACACAATTAGGAACAATTACCAATGTGTCATTAGCCATTATGCCTGTGCATGAACACGCGAGCACACACATACACACACACACACACATTCATTGACTGAATCATTGAAGTACAAAGGACAAATTACATATGGTAAATATGTACAGTTTTAAAATCACAAACCACCAAGACTGTTAATCATAGCTACTTCAGATGTTGCAATCCAGAAGACTGCAAATCATGGAGGAATGGGAACTGGATTGTGCTATAATGAGAATGGAACAAGAATTCCCTTTTCTACATCAACTTTTTAAATGTATATTCATTTTATTTAACATTGGTATAATCTGGATAGACATTTCCTAAATGTATACAAATACAAGTTGTGAAGAATTATTCAATTAATAAACAGAAGTTTATCATCATATTCTAGTTTAAAAGGCTATTATCACAAATTCAAAAAATAAATAAATTTTGCCAGACTAGGAAGACCCATACTCTTCTGGTGAAAACAGTAAATTAGTACAGCCATTACAGAACCAATATAAAGAGCTCAAACAATTAAATATATAATCATTAAAAAATCAAACAAATTACGATACCACACAATTTCTCTGATAGGTGGAAGCAAAGAAAATTGATCTGAAAAAAGTAATGAATAAGACAGTGGTTAACAGAGGCGAGGAAGTGAGGTAGAAGGAATCATAGGTAAAAGCTTGTTCCCAGGTTTCAAAGTACAGTTAGAATAGTTGGAGAAATTCTAGGGTTTTTAACATAGCTAGGGTTCACAGTTATTGGTTTTGGAAATATGGCTAAATGGTAGCATGCCTGCCTAACAAATATGAGGCCCTAAGTTTAATTTTTGCTACCAACAAAAATGTATCAAAGTTATTTTATACGTAAAAACAACTAGAAGAAATGATCCTGCTATTCCCAGCACAAATTAATGATGTATAAATGAGGTGATAGATAAGCCATTTATCCAAATTTACCATTACACATTTAGTGCATTTATAGAAATATCATACTGCCTTACAAAATTCTATAAAAATCATTGTTAATTAAAAAATAATTTCCTGTACTTTCAGTATAAAATATATGGTGAAATGGTGAAATGATAGTTTTACCCAAATGGGATGAATTGATAGAAATAATATGTCTCACTAACCCTCACAGAACTCATGTTTGTTTTTCTTTAATTACTTTTTATTGATATCAGTGCTGTAGGGTTATTCCTAGGTAACAGTTCCAGTTCCCAGACATCAGGCTCTATTTTAATCTCCAGTGTTACAGAGACACATTTTATAAAAGCATTATGACTTTACAATAGCAGAATCCACCTTTGGCAATAAATTTTATCCTCAAAAAGAAAGATATCACCCACTTCGCTTCTACGTCAAATTACAAATTTGTTTAGTAATGAGAGTCAGCACTACATCCAAATGAGGCTGTCATCTAAAATCATTCACCAAAGTGAAATTAATCAAAGCTGAAGTGAGTGTCTCAATGTAAATCACCCTTGTGTTTATAGGTTTATATGGTCATGACAGAGAGTATGGTACATGGATTAAATATGGGCAATTAGAGCATGACAGGTACAACGTGGATGCTAGTTCCCTTGAAACTTTCACAACATTAATCAAGCAAACTAAAATTCCAGTGTTTTAGACGCTCCCATTATAAAATGGTTATCAATCCGCACCGTGAAGACCAAAAGAAATACCTCAAAGGAACAACAGTTGGGAAAATTAACAAACTTTACATATATATTTACTTTATTTTGGAATTTAAAGTATATGAGGCAGCTGATAGGATTTGAAATACTCTTAATTTAAAATGTGCAATCATCTTTTCTATCTTTAAATAATATTTTACCATAGTGGCATTTATTTGAGCATGACGCTTAAAATTAGAATGTGGAACTGCACCTCTTGATAGCATTGCTATTTCTCATTCCTAAACAATTTCTCATGTAGTTTAGGTATGATTTCCTTCCTTGATGTTGAAAAATAGGAATCTCTAAGTTCTTGTTCATTGTCAGAGAAAATGGAAGACAATTCTGACCTGCTATTAAGAATTCTGTTCTGATTTGTATGCTATTTGCAAAATATCCTGTTCCTTCACAATTCACTTTCTAGTCATGTAGTAAATAACAATTTTCACAAAACCACTAACTACAGAATTTCTTTTCTTCTTTCATCTTTCTTTTTAGCTTACATTAGTTCCATTGGGGCACAGGGGTTACCATTTTGAGATTACAATTTATCTGTGCTACACATTCCTCCCAATCTCAGGCTCTTTATTATCCTTTTGCTAAGTCTTGCTCCTTTCCTAAGCCATTTCAACAGGTGTCATTATTTTATTTGTATTCATGCACTCTACTTTGACAAAATTCAGCTTCATTTGCCTGCTATAGTACCCCAAACCTATTCTGTTAAAACCACAGCATCTGATCCTTTCTCAAGTCTTCCCTCTCCCTCCATTGTTGCTCAACAGATTCTGTAGGCATTTCTTTTGCCACCACAGGAGAAAAGGTGATTGTTTGTGGGGGGTTGTGGTACCAGAAGGGAGGATAGAAGAACTTTATTCTATTTTGGAAGGCATTCTTCAGACTTCGAGTCGCTAGGATTTATGGGCTGAAATATTTTTCTTATCTAGTCAAACATCTTGTCAATTTTTCTTCACTTCCAAGGAATTTCCTATAACAGGATTCACACTGGCCTTTGAGAAGCTACGACATTTTTGAACGTTGAATCAAGGAACACTTACCAATTTAGATCAGTGGATTTTCAGGGCTCAGATATAATAATCCTCACTTCCTACTAAATTATTCTATCTTTAATGATGTTTTAGGAGCATGAGATAAAAAAAATTTCCTCTTTTTTGATTCATTTGATATATAATATACACAGATCCCTCTCTTGCTTTCTCTCCCTCCCTCTCCCCAAATATGTATGTGCATGTATGTATGAAAATTTGTGCTTTTCATAAATCCATGGATTTAAATACATATCTCTAAGAAGTTCAATTTTAAACAATGAAAGGAAATTGGGACCTTTAGATAACGAAGATAGATGAGACATAATGATAAAACTTTTGTTTTCTGAGACATAATTCTTGTATATATGTGTACATTTTCCTGAAAGAATTTCAGAACTTGATGACAAGAGAGATTGCAAATTCTTATAATTGTTTTGAATTTTTTTAAATGAATAGAAAACAGGATTCTCAGTGGACTCTAAAAAGTTAGAATGAGGAAAGAAAAGAAACTTTGAAATGTACAAATAAAATTTGAAATGTACAAATAAAATATACAAGTAATAAAAATAATGTTTAAAACTGTAAGAGCAAAGCACCAAGGAACATATAAGGATAATAATAGATTTTTCTGCAGAAAGTCTAAGAAGTACAATGGCATGAATGACATGATAGAAACCATACATGAATGCAAGTGAACACTTTGACATCTTCTCACAGATCTTAATTATTTTTTTATGTTTAACTACATGCAATATTTGGTAGTATTTAAATATTACAGTGGCAAAGAGCAAATAGTTGATATTCTCAGAGAAAAAACAAAAAGACACTAATGTTTAACATTAAAATGTTATTGTAAATTATAGAATTTTTCATTTTTAGTTTTGACACTTTTCTTCAGTAGACTGGCATTAAAAATGTACAGTGCATGCATTTGTATAATGCATATCATAGTAAATACATGTTTCAAAATAGTGGATGATATTTACCTAGCATTATAGAAATATAGATACATAAATAAACATATACATTCTTAGAAAACAATGCCTTGAAAGAAAGTAATGGAAACCTTATTTCTGTACTGCAGAAAGTGGTACTCTACTAGCAAATCTCAGGATGTTCAGAAAACACACAGCATATAAGCAAATGTAGAAGGGAGTGGACTGGCCTGGAATCTAAGTAATTTAAATGACACCATTCAGACCTACATCACAGCAAATTATGCATAGTCAACAGACAGATTTGGCCGATGGGCAAATGATGTATTAGTAGCTCTGTTTTGCCAATGGTCCTTAGACAACGAGATTTTATGCCTTAAAATTGAGTTTGCGCCCTTTGCTACCTGAGGTCTCGGATGCATAAACTTCTTAGCAGGTCCATGTTAAACTCTTCTCTTCTGCTCCACCGCCTCCTATGACCATCTCCCAGGCAGAGTTCTCCAGCTCACTGCAATATTATTATCCATGGTTTTCAAGTGCACTGGGTGGTATGGTTTCAAAGGAAATGGGTTTCCTTCTTAAAGATGGTACTGGGTACAGTTCTCTGAGGGATAGAAATTTACAAGGCATCTTTCTTCTCCAAAGTCAGCCTTCCACGACACATTCCCACACACTGCATTTCAGGCTTGTAAAATCTGTGGGATTTTCCGGTGTCTAGGCTTCCAGGACCACCACATCCACTTTTTGGCTGTGACTTTGTCTTTTCTGTGCACCCAAAGAGCTGGGTTTATAGGGCTCTTTCCTAGGTGGTGGTGGTGGTGGTGGTTGTTGTTTTTTCCTTCTGTTTTTCCATGGGTTTTCAGTTTTCCTATTTCTGTAATTCCTGATTCTTCTTCATCTCTCTTGGAAACTTAATGTGTCCATTCTTCATGACTCTGATTCTTTTCATTCAGAAATTCATATCTAGGGAATTTTTTCTGCCATGTTTGATGCAGGGCTTTTGATAAGTAGAGAATACTTTCATTGTTTTTAAATATAAAATATTACAAAATAATTTTAAAATCCAATCTTCTCACTAAAGATTTGCTTTATATCAACCTTTGTGAATGCCTTTCATTTAAACAGATCCTGTGCTTTGTAAAACTGACTTTGAGCTAAATCTTAATCTTTTATAACTGTAATATCCCTTATTATGTCCATAGCATTTGATTCTGATATCCAATAAATTTTCTTAAAATAAATATAAAAGTGTATAACACAATTCTGTGGCAGATGACTCAAATGATTCATAGATGGCTTCAACTCTAGTGCTTTGATTAATCTTGAGAAGAGTTCGTTTTGTGACCTACTCATGAACTGTACCGAGAACTTGAATTCCTTTTCTAGCACTATGAAAAAGTCTGAGTGAAATTTATAGGATTTTCTTCCATTATCTTTTTTTTTTGTTTCATTGTTATTCTTTACAAGACTCCTAATCTCAGCATGACAGAAGGCTCATCCTGTCAGATTGCAGCACTTTCTGCTCAATAATTATTTTACTGGCTGAAAACAACTTCTACAATGTAGAATTGCTTCTCCCTTTTCCTTTCCTTTTATTTTACTTCTTAACCCTTCTTAGCATTACTTTATTTCCCACACATACACACACACACACACACACACACACACACACACACACACACACACATATACAAGGAAAGGGCCAGTAATATGAAAAGAATAAATAACTATTCATAGTAACCACTATGTAAAAATATATAAAAGATGAGAGTTGATTCAAATTTACTGTTATTGCATATAAGCATAAAATAATTTAGCCTTCTGAAAACTTAAAAAGAGTCCTCAATAATAGAATGGAAAAAAGCCCATTGAATATTCACACATAAATATGTCTAAAATACTATCCTAATTATGTCATAGGAAGAGGCACATGAAATAGTTTGATGGATTTAATTTTTTATAATACCTTTTCAAATAATAAGTATTAATAGAAAACCTTGAGTTTGGTATGGCAATAACATATGGTTTAATTAGAGAATTAATTGCATATCTTCCCAAAGAGAAATATTCTATGAACTAATTTCCTAGTACTAACTCTAAAACATAAATAGTACCTCAGCAGTATTAAGTGTTCCAGCATTGAAGCTCCTGATAAGTAAACAAGATGTTTGTCAAATTAGTCTATTCTTTTATGATACATAAGTGGCCAAATTTTAAATTGGATATATATTTATAAAAAATAATAACTGTTACACTGTAGCAAATATCTATAAATAAATTTATAGTTTAGAATTCATAGCCATCACTTAAATTAATTTTTCAGGCTCTTATGCTTAATGTCACTATATTGTGACATAAAATTCCTTAGAAAAAATACTGCAAACTAACATTTTATGTGATCTGTTTTAAAAACACAATACTGGCCAGCACACTGTTTATGTGTGGGTTTTCTTTTGTTATTTTTGTTTGCTTCTTTGCTTGATTTTGTCAGTCATGGGGCTTGTGGTCAGGGCCTGGGCTCTGTCCCTGAGCTCTTCCATTCAGGGCTAGTGCACTACAATTTGAGCCACAACACCACTTTGGATTTTTGGTGGTTAATTGGAGATAAAAATTCTCATGGACATTCCTGTTCCAATGAGTTTTCAACTACTATCCTCAGATGTTAGCCTCCTGAGTAATTAAGATTACAAACATGTGCCACCAGTGCAAGGTTTTTTATTTTGTTGTTTGTATTTGTTTGTTTGTTTTAAAATGGTCCATGGATGACTTTGAATGTGCTCTGCAACCCAGCTGCCTTCCGTTTCTGATTTTTCTGCCTAAGCCTTCTGAACGTATAGACTTCCAGCATGCCCCATGACAGCTGGTTTTGATTTCCACAATGAAGACTCTAATGATGGTTTTCTCAATGAGTGGAAATTAGTTAAGACCTACACACATTTTGAACAGTGGTATTTTACAAAATCTGACAGAACCTCACTAAATCATTATTTAACATGCTTCAGCATTGCAGTGGCATGCTCCTTTGAAACACTAAATGTTTTTGTTGTTTGTTTTGCACTGCTTGGGTTTGAACTCAGGGACTTTCACTGGCTAGTTACACACTGTATCATTTTGGCACTGTATCATTTTAGATATAACACCAGTCTTTTTTGCTAAAATTTTTGTTTGGTGGTGGTGGTTCTGTTTTGTTTGCTTTTTTTTTTTAAGCCACAGTCCTGGGGCTTTAACTTAGGGCTGGGAGCTGTCCGTGAGCCTCTTCGTGTTTAAAGCTAACACTCTACCACTTGAGCTTCAGCATCACTTATGTTGTTTTCCTGACCAGTTTATTGGAGACAAGAGGCTTGTGTTTTTTCCTGCCTGGGCTGGTTTGAACCACAATCTTCAGAACTTAATGTCCTGACTAACTAGGATTATAGGCATGAGCCATGGATGCCTGGCTTTATGATGTTAAAACAAAAAATCGATTCTCACGTCGTTGTCCTTGATTTTGTTTTTAACAAGGCTGGCCTCAGACCATGATCTTTCTAATCTATGAGTCTGGATTCCCTCTGGATTAGAGAAAGGTGTCATCATTGTCACACTGTCATTTTAATTCAACTTATCTTCTGCTCATATAAGATTAAGAGGCCAGAAGAAATGTTACAACACCACCATCATTTAATTATTTGTTCTTAAAGGAAATGCCACAACACACAAGTCCTATTGACTCAATGGCTGGGTAGCGTTGTCAACTCGTTCAAGTTCTATTTCTGCATCCAGACTTATTACTCCTTTCCTCAGCTTCCAATGTATGTTACTCCAAAACACTCAAACTCTGTCATGGTTAATTATTTTACACTTTAAAAAAAATTGGTCCTATCCTAGACAGTGAAATCATTGAAAATGAAAATGTGGGAAGCTCAGTAATATTTCAATACTATTATACTTCCATTGAAAATATATATCTTCTTAACTATACTATTGCATGTTAAAGCTAAAACACAACTTTTTACCTGAATCCCATATCCAACTTTATTTTAAAACATTATTTAACAAGAAACTCTGATGGCTGATGCCTGTAATCTTAGCCACTCAAGAAGCTAAGATCTGAAGATTGCAGTTTGAAGGAAGCCCAGTAAGGAATGTCTAACAGACTCTCCTGCTTAATGAACCACCAAAAAGCTGGAAGTAGAGTTATGGCTCAAGCGGTAGAGCATTGGTTTTGAGCCAGAAGCTCAAGGACAACATGCGGGGCCTGAGTTCAAGTTCCAAGACAGACAGACACACACACACACACACACACACAAACACACACACATACACACACACCACATACTGACATTTTACATGTAAGTTAGACTGTGCTACTTTTGAGATTTTGGACTCAGCATATATTTCTATAAAAACAAAACCATTCTCTGCTAAATTTCAATTTACTCTGTAAAATATAATTATTTCTTTTTTCCTTACAAATAAAAATGCAAATTATTTATCTTATTCAATTAAAATATATTTAAATTATCATTGATATTAGGCTACACTATTTGTATAAACATTTTTTTTTCTTTAGCAGTACTAGAATTTCAATTCAAGGCCACTCATTTCTGAGGAATGGAAATTACATGTGTGTCATGGATGTAGCCATTTAAATTTATTTATTTTTTCGATAGAGCCTCATGATTTTAGGCAGAGCTGCCCCCAGACTGTAATCTTCCTATTATGACTCTCATGGAGCAGATACAATGTGCACAACCAAGTGTAGCCTATATATTGAAATGAAGTCTCACTAATTTCTTACCCTACCCAGCCTGTTATCATAAATTTTGTGATATGTCATCCTGAATAATTGTGATTACAGCTGTATGCTACCACATTGGGTATTTAGGAACTTACGAATGAAATTCACCAAAAATATTTTGCTGATTATTAAAGTTACTTTAATTTTCATGATGTGTATCCTTTATGAATAAAAAGTCAAAATCCTAATCCATAGTGTATTTTGAATTATAGCCATTATGAAGTTATTTTCTATTTTTTCATTAAATAATAACAAATCCATTTAAACAATGTATAATAGTAGTTGAATTTTTTGAAACCTACATTGTATAAATGTCTATATGTATATGTATATATGTGTTATTATATGTATATGTGTTATTTAAAAATACCTCCAGTTTTAAAATGTATGTTCATTTATTTGTTCACTTTTTAAAATGTTTTCAGATAGCTTTAGTATGGTCTTGTTTGTGATTATTAGGTTAAATGCCCAAAAGTGGGATTGTTGGGTCTAGTGGATTTCTATGTGTAGACTTTTGAGGAACCTCCATACTACGTTCCAAAGTGGTTGAACAAGTTTATCCTCCCACCAACAATGCAATAGGGTTCCCTTGTGTCCACATCCCCTCCAGCATCTGCTGTTATTATAGTACTTGATTATAGCCACTCTAACTGGGTGAGGTGGTATCTCAGTTTTGTTTTGATTTGCATTTCATTTATGGCTAGGGAGGTTGAACATTTTTTCATGTGTCTATTGGCCATCCTTCTTTCCCCTTCAGAGACGTTTCTATGTTTATTGCAGTATTATTTACCATAGCTAAGATATGGAACTAACCCAGATTCCCCTCAGTAGATGAATGGATAGAGAAAATGTGGTGTATATATACAATGGAATTCTATGCCTCCAGCAGAAAGAATGACATTGCCCCATTTGTTAGGAAATGGAATGACTTGGAAAAAGTTATATTTAGTAAAGTAAGCCAAGCCCAAAGAAACATAGGTCCCATGGTTTCCCTTATTTGCAATAACTAGTATATGTCTGAGACAAGCAGAAATGGTCAGATAAGTTGATATTAGACAAAATGAACCCCAAGATAAAGATTCAAATTTTTTCTTTCTTGTGATTGTTTCTAACATTATTTATAAGATGATTTCTATGTTGCTTTGTATGTCCCTCCCCCATGGTATAACCCCTACTTTCATTGTATTTGATGTTGGTATAATTTGGGGAGTGGAAGGGAAAAAAACAAATTGTTTAAATAGGGATATAAGTAGAAGATTTACAAGATGCTATGACAAAAAATGAACTTTACAACTTTGGTGGTGGTGGGGTATATGGTATTAGAGGGCAGGGATGGTAAGGGGAAAAGAAGGAGGAAGCAACAATACTTTATATAAAAAGTACTCATTACCTTGCTCATGTAATTGCAACTGCTTTGTATGGTATTTTCACAATAAAAAAGAACTTCTTAATTAATGTTTTATGACCTACTCACTCACATGTTTTTAAAGAATTAGCTACATAAGTTTTTCAGAGACATAGAGAAACTCTTAAATGTTGGCAAAAAATGGACAGATTTAGGAAAAAAATAGAAAACCAAAGCATCTTAAGACTGACTAAGTATGAAAGGCATAGTCAAAGCTGGATAAGATGCCCCATAGCTGTAACCTCAATCTTGAAGGACTGAGAGAAGACCCAGAGTAATATGAAGCCAGATTTGGCAGAGACTTCAATGAGATTACTTCTCCAAAAATGTGCTGGAACTGTAGCTCAAGTGACAGAGTGCAAGCTGAACAAGACTAGCCAATCAAGGCAGTGATGTTTAAATACTACATATATATATATATATATATATATACACACACACACACACACACACACACACACACACACATACATACATAGATAGATAGATAGATAGATAGATAGATAGATAGATAGATAGATAGATATAGTGAAAATACCATACAGAGGGCTTACAATTACATGTACATTTCTTATCAAGTTGCCTCCTCCTTTGTTTCCTCTTACCATCCCCTCCCATCTTCACCCCTTTGCTCCCCCCACCCCGCGCCCACCCCCCTCCACCAAAGTTGTAAAGTTCGTTTTTTCCCACGTAATGTCTTCTACATCTCATTGTTGCAATGGGTCCACTTGTAACCCTATTTAAACAATTTGTTTTTTCCCTTCCCCTCCACAAATTAAAGCAACATCAAATACAGTGAAAACAGGGGTTACTGATATAGAGAAAACAAAATATAAAAGTATTTACAAATTTCATTTCTTTTTTCTTTTTTTTTTTCCTTTTTGTCAGTTGTGGGGCTTGAACTCGGCATGGGTGCTATCCCTCAGCTCTTCAGCTCAAGGCTTGCTCTCTACCACTTGAGCCACTGCACCACTTCCAGTTTCAGAGTCTCATAGACTTTCTTGCCTTGGCAGACTTTGAATGGAGATCCTCATATCTCAGCCTCCTGAGTAGCTAGGATTACAGGCGTGAGCCACCGTACCTTGCTTACAAATTTATTTTTTCAGAATTAGATTAGAGAATTATACTGATGCTATCCTGAACTTGAAGAAAATAAATTAAAATTTTGCAAGATAACAATAAAACTGAAACAGTAAATCACAAGTAAAATGAAAAAAATCAAAGGATATATACATATATATATATATATATATACTGATGTGTGTGTGTGTATATATATATGTATGTATATATGTAAGTATGTGATTGTGAATGTAGGGATAGATCTATCTACCTACCTCTTTCCTCATGCACAGTACCTTACATTTAAAAACTAAATAACATATATGTGAAACATAGAAATTATCATTTCAGATTTATAAAAAAAATAAATATAGGGCTGGGAAGGTGGCTCAGTGGTAGAGCGCTTGCCTTGCATGCCTGAGGCCCTGGGTCTGATTCCTCAGCACCACATAAGCAAAAAAAAAAAAGCCGGAAGTGGTACTGTGGCTCAAGTGGTAGAGCGCTAGCCTTGAGCTGAAGAACTGAGGGACAGTGCCCAGGCCCAGAGTTCAGGACCCACAACCAGACCCCCCAAAATAATTAAATATAGTTTATTTTATAATATTTACAAGAAACTACCATTTGGAGGCTTTGCAAGGCCTCTAAACAGCCACAAATCCAAAGACAATTACTTTATTAGACCAGTCCGGCTACCAAGAAATAATGTGTAGCATACAAAATATAAGAATCAGACACTTGGCCAGGCTTCAGTGGCTCATGCCTGGAATTCTAGCCACAAAGGAGGTTGAGATCTGAGGATAGCGATTCAAGGCCAGTCCAGCAGGAAAGTCAGTGAGATTCTTATCTCCAATTAACCACCAGAAAACAGGAAGCAGCGCTGTGGCTCAAGTGTTAGAGCACTCACCTTGAGTTGAAGAGGTCAGGAACAGCAACCAAGCTCAGAGTTCAAGCCCCAAGATTGAAAAATTAAAAAAAAAAGTAATCGGACACTTATTTATGACAGTTCTGGATGGTGGAATTTGTTAAGGGCACTGGTAGATCGGATTGAAGGAAGTCCTAGTTTCCCATAGATTACATAGTGCCTGGTATGTTCTAGTGGTGGGTTCCATACTTGAGATGGTATACCACGGTTCTCTGAGGTTTCTTAGCAGGGTTCTGATCCCATTCATGGAATCTGCACTTAACAACATCTTAATATTCCTCAAGGATTAAAGCTTAGAGCTTGAGGACAGAGCATTCAGACCCTGGTACTTACATTTACTGGTTGATAGCTTATGTGCCAGGCTCAATGCTATCTCTTATTCCCAGGAGTGGAATACAAGATTCACGATGTGTCTTGTTCCTATAGACTTATGTGTCACTGATAGTTGTCTTACAGAATAGACATCTTATAGCATTTACAAAATGAAGCAAGTAAATTCAAAGTAGTGTCCCTATAACTTAGATAATAAGGCTATAGGTTAAAGAACTTATTTTGACCACTTAGAGTAATAAAATAAGCAAGCCGTAAGGAATTTGACTAAAATATTCTTCAAGTATAGAATGTGTGTATATGAGCATATGTGTATGCATAGTACATATGTATGAGCATTCACTTAATTTTTATGCAGTGTGTTCATAAAACTATGCTCTAAAAATACATCTTTGAGTTTAAGCTTTAAATAGCAGATTTCAAGTAAAAAAAAAACACACACACACAAAAAAAAACCTTTTGTCACCTAAACAAATAGTGTGGCACTACATTGGTTCAGCAGATAAAATGACTTCCAACATCAGAGATTAAATGAAGCTTAGTGTATACACGTTTGAATATGTACCATAAGCTCTGTGCCTTTATCAAGCATAAAGAATGTTGCTCTCCCTTTGACTCCTCTACTTCAGTCTGACAGTTGTAAAAGAAGCCACATGGTCGACTTGGAAAATTGGGTGGTGTCTGCATTAATGACAGCTTGGTAAGGCAGTCTTGATGCTTAGTCTATCAGCACTATGGGAGTTCTGCTGCCTATAATCTTGGTGCCATTCTAGCTTTCTTCTGACAGATCACCTCCTCCATGATATTAGCTTTCTGACTTTGTCCCTTGAAATGAGTTTCTCTGGAAACAAGCTTCAGATAGGCTCTGTGAAAGCCAGAACATGCTAAAAGAAAGCCCAGAATCCTACAGGCAGAATAGTTAACACCTTAGCCTTCTTGTGAATGCAGTTAACAGCTGGGGCCAAGGCTGCAATCTCCACGAAAGAAATCGATCTAAATTATTGAAATCCACACCAAATAAGCTCCTGTTGATTCTATTACTAACACCATTACATTAGATATTTTAAAGTTTTAGTGTCAGAATATGATAATAATAATAGTATAACACTACTAATCTACTACTAATAATTATGGCACAAAAATACTAATTATGATCATATGCTTCAAATCATCTACAGGATTTGAATAAGCCATAAGTGAGTGTTTATGCAGAACTCTCCTGGGATTTTATAATCAATCACAGACCTTATTTTTTTTAGATGAATACCTAAGGGAGATTTTAAGCTCATTTTAAACATGAGGAATTTTTATGCAAAGTTTGATTTCCAAACTGTTCAAAGAAATATTCCTTGGGAATGGTGATAGGAAATACAAATCTAGCTCTCCTTGCAAAAATAGACCTCTCCCCCACATTTTTTGGTTCCTTTCTAGTTACCTACAGGTAATGTGAAGTATGCACACTCCTCTTTGTAGGAAGTAACAGTTCAAAGAATAGTGAAGATATAAAACTCCCCAGATTTAAGTTGTTTGACTTTTCCTGACCTTTTCCAGCAGGTTGTACAGTACATTAATAGATCCTTTAAAATGGCTCATAGTGGGCAATCAACCTCTGATCACCTTTCAGCTGTCAAGGGTTTTTGTAGGGCCTACCATGTTCATAGTCAACTTTTATGTGATGCATGGATTCCTCTGGTTTGTGTGTGTGTGGGGGGGTTAATGTGTATAGAAAATAACTTACATATAACAATTTATCTCCATGTATGGAAAGTTACTAATGAAAGTTTGTTTTAATTTGGGACCACAATATATCAATCAAGAAAAGTAAGATTGACAGTATGCCTAGTGAGGAATTTAAAAAAATAAGCAAAATACGTAAAATAAATTGGCAACTAATCTAAAATGTGTGAAACATGTACCTTCTCAAATTGCAATAAAATGACTGCATATGAAGGACATGAAAAATGATGTTAGAACAAAACATATTACTAAGCTTTGCACATTAACATTATTATAGCAAAGGAAAAGAACACAAAAGAAAAAAGAAATCATGGGGCTGGGAAGGTGGCCCTGTGGTAGAGTGCTTGCCTTCTATACACCAGGCCCCGGGTTCGATTCCTCAACACCACATAAGCAGAAAAAGTTGGAAGTGGTGCTGTGGCTCAAATGGTAGAGCACTAGCCTTGAGCTGAAGAGCTGAGGGACAGTGCCCAGGAGAAGAGTCCAGGCCCTATGACTCACACACACACACACACACACACACACACACAGAGAAATCATATAACACATTAAAATCAATAACAACAGGAAGTGATGATGTGGCTTGAGTGGTAGAGTGCTAGATTTCAACAAAAGAAGTTCAGGGACTATGTCCAGGCCCTGAGTTCAAGCCCCAGGACTGGCCAAAAAAAAAAAGAGAGAGAGAGAGAGAGAGAAAGAAAATGAAAAAGAAAAATAACAACAAAGAAAAACTCCTCGTTTCCATGTCTTAGAATTAATTTCACTTATCATCATCTTATGTGGTCATATGTGCATAGCTATTGAACTATTCTCCTTATTTGCTAGGACTATCCTAGACATATACTTATTACAAATTAGAGAAACCATGGTATCTATTTCTTTGGGGCTGGTTTACTTCACTTAATATGATTTTCATTCTTTCTGATGGAAGCATAGAATTCCATTGTGTATATATACCACATTTTCTTTTTTTTTAATTGTGAAAATACCGTACAGAGGGATTACAATTACATGGGCAAGATAATGAGTGCATTTCTTATCAAGCATTGTAGCTTCCTCCTTTGTCCACCCCCCACCAAAGTTTTAAAGTTTGTTTTCGACATAACAACTTGTACATCTCATTGTTGCAATGGGTCCACCTTATACCACATTTTTTTGATCCATTCATCTACTGAGGGGCATCTGGGTTGGTTTCATATCCTAGCTATGGTAAATAATGCTGCAATAAACATAGTTGTGCTGGTAGCTTTAGTATGCCTTGTTTGTGTTCATTTGGGTAAATAAATGCCAGAAGTGGGATTGCTGAGTCATAGGGGAGTTCTATGTATAGTCTTTAGAGGAACCGCCACAATGCTTTCCAGAGTGGTTGAAAAAGTTTACATTCCCATCAATAGTATAGTAGTAGCTTCTCTCCTGGCCACAACCACTCCAGTATCTGTTGTTGTTAGATTTCTTGATAATGGCCATACTAACTGGGGTGAGGTGGAATTTCAATACTGTTTTGATTTGCATGTATTATATCCAGAGATGTTGAGCATTTCTTCGTGTCTATTGGCCGTTCTTATTTCCTCTTCAAAAAAATCTCCCTTTAAATCTTTAGCCCAATTATTAATGTGGCAGTTGTTTCTTTAAGGATTTGTGGGGATTTAATTTTTTGCGTTATAAGTATAATTTAGATATGAGGCACTGGTCTATTGTATGGCTTTCTATTGATCTTACTAGCTATGTCTTTTGCCATCCAGAAGCTCTGCAGTTTAATGCAAACCCATTGTCCAAATTTTCTTGATTTGTTGTGATTTTGATCTGTGCCAAGGAGTCCAACTGTTTCTCCTACTCCTTGCTGCAATGTTTCCAGGTGAAAGCAGATACGCTGGAAACCAGGCTCCTTTCAACAAACTTACTTGGCCAGGTAAACTTGAAATTGGTTTTATTAAATAAAGAATATTTTTATTTCAGTAAACTTTTGGAAAACTTCCTATTATTCTTTTCTAAAGAAATGAAAAGCAGGTGGACCCATTGCAACAATGAGATGTATAAGACGTTATGTCGAAAAATGAACTTTAGAACTTTGGTGCAGGGAGAAGGGCGGGGGAGGGGGAGAAGGGAAGGGGAAACAAAGGAGGAGGCAGCAATGCTTGATAAGAAATATGCTCATTACCTTGCCCATGTAATTGTTACCCCTCTGTACGGTATGTTCACAATAAAAAAAAGAAAAAAAATTAAAAATATAAAACACTTAGATTTGTCTTGATGCAAGGAAGTACTTTTAATTAGTTTTAAGTTTTCAAAAATGGAAATTAAAATGAATATTTGAAAAGATTATAAATAAGTGTAAATGATTCTATGTATTAAGGTTAAAAAATGTGTTTAACATATCCCAATGCTACAGCACAGGCTGAATGAACAAGACAATTTTTGTCAAAAATTTAGAATTGTAATTCAGAAAAGTTATTGAGATGAGAATGATATATATGACTTAATAAGGTGTGTAGATAATTCCACAAACAGAATAGAATTTTCCTCATTAAATTTCAAAAAGACTGTGTGCATAATTATAAGGAAAGACCTGGTTTGGGAGTGTCTTCTTTGGAAAGTATGGCAGGTAGCAGGCTAGATTTGTCTTCAAGCTCAGTGTGAGTCATCAATATGATATGGATGCCAAAAGAAAAAGAATCTGGAGCCATTTGAGCTGTATTCTTGTTACACTGCCCACATCACACTAAGGTGTGATCATTGTGTTAAAAATGGATAGTTCTCAAAGGAGACTGGCAATTTTAAAAGGTATGCTAATTCAAAAAAAATGGCTCTTCTCTCATACTTAAAAAGGTTCATAGACCATAATGAAAATAGTCTAATAGCTTATCTCACAATTCTCTAAAGGTTCATGGACCATACTGAAAATAGTCTAATAGCTTATCCACAATTCTCTGGTTATTATAGTTAAGAAATAATAAAGATGGGCTGGAAAGTTGTGGTAGAGTGGTAGAGTGCTTGCCTTGCATGCATGAGACCCTGGGTTCGATTCCTCAGTACCACATAAGCAAAAAAAAAAAAAAAAAGCCAGAAGTGGTTCTGTGGCTTAAGTGGTAGAGCACTGGCCTTGAGCTGAAAAGCTGAGGGACAGCGCCCCGGCCCAGAGTTCAGGCCCCACAACTGACAAAAGAAAAAAAAAGAAATAATAAAAAAAAATTGAGATTGGGATATATGCATGGACACATGCAAAGGTACACATATAAACACTTTTTCATATAAACACATTTTGCCTTCATAGATATCATATCACATTACTCCTAAGTTATTCTGTCACATAGACAATATGACGAGTACAATTTTACAGTTATATAATGCTTTATGTCAGAATCTCACAACTTGGAAATGATGTAAACCTGTGTTACATTCTTGCTTTGTTGTGTATTTTCTTAAATGTATCCTTTAGTATCTGAAGAGTGAAGGCATTTATTTGTCAGTGCTCCAGGAATGAGTAAGCAGTGGGCTTATAAATACCTACCTCTAAAGATGTATACTTGCTTTCTTATGTTATTGGGATTTTGTATCACCATGTTTTCGAATTCTCACACTACCTAAGGACCACGTGAAACCTGTTAATTCAACTACAGATCAAATAACCAAATTCATTTCAGTATTCATCTTCAAATTAATCATATTAACATGGTCATTCCTTTCTTATTGATCTTCACACAAATAGGTGGCAAATACTTGACAATTTCAACTACAACTTGGAAAACAAAGCGATAATCAGACTTGTAATTTTCTGTAAAAGTTTTTAAGTATCTTTGTGACCCAGGAAGTAGAGGTTATTATTATGTACAATACAATGAGAAAACCCACATGTGTTTCTTAAATAGATTAAAATATTTTATTTCATTTAGAATATATATACACATATATGTCAGCTAGCTTTGCCATCAAATGTTTGAGGCCCAATTTCTGCCTATGACAAGGAAATTAGATTTCAATGGCATTGTAGACATTTTCTCATCATGGTGTATTATAGCTTTATTTCCTCTGAGTAGACAATTATAATTCATTTTCAAACCCTTCTGGATGTTCCTCAGGTGATTTATGATACTAGGCTTGCCCCAATGCAATAATGCTTTCAGTATTTATAAAGTGTCCAGACTTTCACCTACTAATTACCTTAGATAAACTAAAACATCATATCACTAAATAAAAATGAATCTGCAACTTATTTCATTATAAATCTGAGCAATTAATTCAGACAATCTATGTTAGCACACTTCCTGTTCTTGAATACTCCTGAAAAATTGAAACTGAATATCACCTATGTTCACCTTAGTTTCAGAATACTTGAAAATATGTACATGGAAATTAGGCTTTGGATAATATAGAAATTTTCACCAAGCTAGATGGATATGACTTCTTCATTTGTAAAGACCATTTATTCTGTTATATCTTGTTTCAAAAACTTTAACTTCTAAGATTTATTTTTGTCTGATTTAAACTTGTTTAAAAATTGTGATAGTTGAATGACTGGATGACGTGAAATCTTCTTGGGTTATCCTCTGTTCTACCTTGCTAATGCTGAGTGTAGACATTTGACAAATCACAAAGGAAGCACGACTGCTTCCCGAAATCTCAAGAAGAAATGGAAATAAATGTTGATGAATAAAGTGGGATTTACTAAAGTCCTACATTCCTACAAGATTTGCAGACAAATAATATCTGGATGATATTTTCACATCTCTGAGATATACTCTGTGGTTTTGTGAGTTATAGCACTCTGGTCAATTTGTGATTAACTGGGCTCTCCTCATGCCACTCTGCTGAGGGGGGAATGTTTGTGACTCTCCATTCCTTGCATTGAAACTCAATCCCAAAGATAAGGATATTGGGAGCTGGGACCTTCAGAACATGATGAAAGTTAAATTGGGTCATGTTTGTGAGTCTATCATGAGCTATGAGAGAAGGAAGGAAAAAGAAAGAAAGAAAGAAAGAAAGAGAAAGAGAGAGAGAAAGAAAGGGAGAGAGAAAGGTAAAGAGAGAAAGAGAAAGAAAGGGAGAAAGAAAGAGAGCAAGCAAGCAAGCAAGCCAGGCGCTGGTGGCTCACACCTGTAATCCTAGCTACTCAGGCGGCTGAGATCTGAGGATCATGGTTCAAAGCTAGCCCCGAGCAGGAAACTTCGTGAGATTCTTATCTCCAATAAACCACTAGGAAATCAGAAGTGGTGCTGTGGATCAAGTGATAGAGTGCTTGCCTTGAGCTGAAGAGCGCAGGAACAGCACTCAGGCCCAGAGTATAAACCCTATGACCGACAAAAAAAAAAAAATAAGGAAGGTGGTAGGAAGGAAGAAAGGAAGAAGGAAGGAAGGGAGGAAGCAAGGGAAGAAGGAATGAAGCAGAAACCTACTCTTTCTTTGAATACATAAACCAAGGAATGAACATTGGAAAATGAATTCAAAAGAAAAGTCTATAAGCGTTCAGATCACACTGGCACTGTGACCTAGACATTTTCATTTTCTAGAACATAATAAATAAATCTAAACTGTTGAATACACCATGTATGAAATTATCTTCTGGCCATTTGAGCTGATTGAGAAGTAGTCCCTGTCCTCTGTCTCTGTAAATAAACAAGAGATAAAACATACCTAAGCTTGAGGGCATTATGATTACATGAAGAAAATCTTCTCCTTTTCTTTCCTTTTGAAAAATTGTCCTACACTGCAAGTATCTTATTAAACAATATCTACCCAAAAGTTAAGAGCTGAACGGGAAAAATAACTTTCTTCAGATAGAGTTAGACTTGAAATTGTTCAGAATCTCCCTCATTATCACTCAGTACAAACACTTCTATTCTGTCTCATCTTGAAGCTGTGTAAGTGAGAACATTAAAATAATAAGTTAGCCAAAGCTACTAAAAAGAAAAAAAAACATTTGTTAATTTGAATTTGTATTTTGGTATTATGACCAGTAAGTCAGCAATGCAGAAAATACTAAAAGGAATTTTGTCCACAGAAGATAAGATAAACACAATCAGAAAAATATGGAAAAGAATAAATCATGCCAATATATCTACAGTTTTCTTTTCTTCTTCTATCAAAATTTGACATATTCAATGTATCCTTCTTCTACCTAATTTAGTACAAACAGTATGCTTTAATATTTAGTTTATGTCTGTCTTCTCAGTAGCTACTCAAATACAACAAACCATTGATATGATTTCATTTTACTGAAAAATTACCTGTTTTTTGGAAGAGCAAGAGTGACACTGACTTTACCTATTGAGACACATTATTGTTATTACTATTATTATTGTTTTTACATTATTAGGAATTTTCTCTGTATGTGTATATGTACAACATGTCTCCACTCAACTACTCTTTTAAAATAATTAATGAGATTTAATTCTGCTAGTCTCCTTTAAAAAAATGTATATGCCTTAAAGATTTGAAGGCTTAAATGTTGGTGTTCACTAAAATCAGTAAAAGTCTCAATTAAATTCTCACAAAAATTATAGTGAAATTTTATATTTCTACAGTTATATTTCATTACTCTGTGGCTAGATCCATTTTCCTTTAGTGTTATATTCCATAATTATCTCTTTCTTCAGAAATTATTAAGTATTTACTGTTCTTCCAGCATTTAACCAGATTTAACATAGTTGAACTTGAATGGTCACCCTAAAGACTTATCTCCTTTGACCAGTAAGGTCACAGAGATGCAGATAATTGAGTTTTACAATACAAAAATTACCATCACAGCAATTTCACTCCTCTCATGTGCATAATTTGTTGGTTTGGTATCTGTGAGGTAGATACAATTTTTCTACTGTAGGGCAGAATTTTACCACATAAAAGACAAGCATTGTTCAGGTAACAATTTTTATGGGTCTGGTGTCTCACCACACAATCTCAACATGACAATGAAGCTTTCACTAGTCATTGCTAATATACATACTCTAATTTCACATTGCTTTTGGAAGTTTTTTTTTCAGTTTTTTGTAGTTATAGGACTGGAGGCACCATTTTCATACAGATAGTTAGCTGGGGATGGCCCTCAGCTTCTGGAGATCTATTAGTTCCTTCCACAAGGGCCCCTTTAAGCTGTTATACATAGCAGAAACTTGCTTCTTATAATCAAGAAAGAAAATCTCTGTTCTCTCTTAAAATCTCTACTCTCTCAGCAGAGAGCCTGATTATATAAAAGAAGTCCCATCATTTTCCTATGCCCCTAGCAGTAAGGCTATTTTTTTTAAAGAATGTACTATTCACAGTCTTGAATTTTTTCATTTCTCTGAGTTTCATTCTGGATTATATCTCCTAGTAAAGTAATACATTTTATTGCATGTTTCTTTTCTTATAACCTGTATTCCTTTAAACTATCCTCCAGCATTACATTTTGTGACATTATTTGATCATTCTGTAGCATTTTTTAAAGTCAAGGCCATTTCTGTCTTTTAAAATTTAATATTAGCTGATTGTGGTTAAATATATTGACTAATATAAATTAAAAACAATATTTTCTATCCTAATTGCATCTACCTTTCTACGATTCCTTCTCATTTTATTTTCATTTGTATTTTTTAAAACTTGTTTTACTTTTATTTAGCATCCTGAGAGGATATTTAAATATTGTATCACTCAAGATTCTTTTTATGAGATAGGATATTTTTATCTTCCTATTTCCTATTCAAATAAAACTCAAACAATAAATATTAATTTTAACAAATTCAGAATTTTATATCATAAACGACTCTTCAACTTTTTTTATTGTGAAAATACTGTACAGAGGGGTTACAATTACATGGGCAAGATAATGAGTACATTTCTTATCAAGCATTGCAGCCCCCTTCCCATCCTCCCCCCCCACCCAATCCTCCTCCTCCCCCTCCCCCAACCAAAGTTCTTCAACCCTTTAGAGAAAAACTGTCTTTTCCATCAAAGAGTGTTGCTTAGAAGTTCCTGCTTTGGCCTAGTGGTTTGACTCTTTTTTT
>NW_012267237.1:14443708-14510310 GCF_000151885.1 Dipodomys ordii | reverse complement strand
ATGTGGTGCTGAGGAATCGAACCCATGGCCTCAAGCATGAAAGGCAAGCACTCTACCACTGAGCCACCTTCCCAGCCCAGCTTGACTCTTTTAAAATGAAAAGATACAGCGCTTTGGAATAAGTAAGCATTTTTGACAAAGTTTTGTCTTGAAATTTTTTCCAAAATGTAACTAATACACATTTCAGAAAATACATCTCAGATTATTAAAAAGTAGCCGACAGTATGGATATGTTTTGAGATTATTTGTGTGCTTTTAATCTTATTTCAGTCTTTTAATGATCATCTTTTGTAAATACACCTTACCTCATTCAAACTAGCCAATCACAAGCAGACTGTAAACATTAACTCAACCAATCTGTGCAGAAGGACGGAGTCTGCTCTTTTAGTAATGAATAGCCTTCTCTGTGTGCTTCGCCAGATTTGTGGCTGATGGTGGCACCTTTCTGGAGAAATAAATTTTTCTTTGCTTTAATAATCATTTTAGTAACTGTCCTTGTGATTCCTCTGGTTCTTGGAGAGCATATGTGTAACAGTACTTCTGTATTTCTCATAATAATTCACATAGAAAATCAAGACACTGCGTTTCAAATTTTGTTTCCACTTGTAAATATTTGATTTCATTTTTAGTACATAAAAGTAGAATGTACTTTCATTAATAATGAGATACATAGCTCTCTGGAACTATGTATTGTTATGATATATCTATGAGATAATGCATAATGATAGTACCTTGAACCAATACAAGTATACCAATAGCTATCTCCTTTATATGCCTGACATATCATATGAAATTTAACATTTGAGGTATACATTTGACGTGCTACCTGTGGTTATTTCATTAAAAACATAACTATCTGTCAACAGTAGCAAAACCCAAAACTTAATCAGAAGGGTAAGTTGGTTCAAAAAGAAATGTACTCATGTCTGACTTATGTAACTATAATCCCTCTGTACATCACTTCTACAATAACAACAAAATATATATTTTAAAAGTTTAATCATATATTAAAATAAATTAATAAATAAAGCACTAATGCATTCAGACAGAATAACTGACTTAACCACAGTAGAAGTATAGAGCACACAAATAAGTTATACAGACCTCTATGTTTTATGACCCAAGGGAATTTGTAGAGGCAACTCTTCGTTAAGCTTCTATTTCTTTATCTGACTGAACACAGTTTTCCCCTCATCTGAAAACTCCAATGTGACAAACCAATGTGACAAACATTCATACATGACATATTTATGCCATATTATTAAATTAAATAGGTAATTTCTTCCAATAAATATATAGTCAGCTAGTATACTAAGTTACTTATTTCATAAATGTATTTTAAAATCTATCCAAATTAGAACTATTAGTAAAACCTGTTTAGTTCGAATCATACTGCAAGATCACTGCACTTAAAGAAAATAGACTTAGACATTCTGAGTGTGTCACAGAGCCAGGAGAGAGGGAAATTTTTCATGATATTTTGGCAGGAGATGACTTAGAAAGACATGAGGTTTATAGATTTGTAGGACATTGAAAATACTGGAAAAATAGAAAAAAATGTTTTCTTCTTTTTTCATAGACAAGCTCTCTTTGCCCCCCAAAGGTGTGACATTTCACGTAGATGACAGTTGAGAATATGCAAAAAGTATCAACTTTACTTTGTAAAACTTTTTCAAAAATTCCATTGCATTTTGAGTAGAAAATAGAATTTTTAGATATACACTCTCATATACACAAGGCACAAATTTCATCTCCCAGTCAGTGGTCTACGGAATAAACTGCCACTTTAGTACAAAAGAATTAATGAAGTATTGACAGATCATAGGGAAATTACCATTTTAATAAATGTCATTTCTTTCATGGTTCATTTTGATAATAAGAAATGGCTTTTTTTTCTGTGTTTGTGAAAAATACAATTCTTCCTTGGTAAGTTTGGAGACATTGCGTATAACCTTTCATTTTCCAGGAGATCCTGAGTGAAAAAACAAAGCCAGCTGACCTTGCTTGACACCAATTAGATATTTCTGTTGTATTAAATGTCTCATGTCAATATATTTTTCTTGGTTGTTTGTGTCCTTTAAAAGAATAATGCCTTTTCTAACAAAATGAGAAATAAGAAATGAAATGCCCACTTAAAAATATATATGCCAATTTAAGAATTTTATCTTTACTAATTAAAAAAACACAATATTGTAATATTTTGTAGGCAATATTATTTGCTCCAAATTTGTTGATGCTCTAAGAAGATAAAGCTGCTTTCACAATTAGGCTTTCAGTCAAAGCATATATAAATGAAACAAGTCAAATGTGGTGTCTTTTGATATTATCATTGTTTCTCTTGTTTTTTTTTTTTAATCTAAACCTTGTCGTTTTATAGGATAATTATCAGTGATGTAACTGGAAAAAATGACTAGACATTCAGTATGTTTTCTCTCACAAATATTGACAAGATTTGACATGATGTTTTCCGTTTCATTTTTTTTTACAACTGAAAAGGAAACATTTTTTCCTGATGTGTATTCTTGTCCAAATCCTCCCCATCTAAAACAATTTTCAGCTTGTATTTGACGTTATGTGCTGTTAGATACCTAGAATGTTAACATGGTTATATTTCCTGCCAGAAAAAAATAAATCCTTTACTAAGAACATGAATTTTTTATGATTTTTTAAAAATAAAGACATTAGAAAAAAGAAAAAAAATCTGTATTTAATATATAGAGTAATAGATTTTTCTCATATATATATATGTGATTGTATCTCCCTGTAATTGGATTTATTTAGTCATCCCTCTCTAAGATTATACCCAGCATGAATTTCCAACTAATTGATTTAATTTATTTACCTTGATGAGCCCTATTGTGTGTTATTACTTCTGGTGTTTGATTAGTTTATACAATTGAAGTTATTTCATAGGACTGAGAAACAAAGTCCTGCCTTCTAAACTGACTATATGTGAAACTAAAAATTCAGACCTTTATTTCATTTTGTGTAAGGACAATATTATAACATAAATATACTTTCTAATAACATTAAAGACACAATATTTTTTTCTTACATGCAGTTATTATGGTAAACCTTCATTGCTCATTCCAAATTATTGCTTGTATATCCTTTCTAGTTTTTGGCTTGTTATTAAATGTTAGGACATTTATTTCCTATGTAACATTAAATTAATAAAACCTTGAATACAATCAAATGGAGTCATTTTAACTATATAGTATAACATCATTGGTATATAAATATTCTATAAAATCATTGCTATATAAATAAATGCATTTGGTTTTAAACTGTTGTATGCTTATACTTCTGCATCTCATCAGGATAAAATCTCTCCCCTTGTTATACTGTACTATTATTTTCTTGGGTACTAATTTCTGTGGCAAAATAACATGCCCAGGTTTACACTGACATTGGATTGCAGCTATAAATCTCGAGTCTTTTTTTTCAATTGTAAGGTAGATTAAGTCAGTCTCCCACTTGGATAATATTCTTCCCACTGTGCTTTATTAAATAACCATTTGGGTTTATGCTGTTTAATGTAAACTGACCTCCAATCTTCCTATAAACTATTCTGTGGAAACCTTCGTCTCATACTGGGAACCAACATATTTACTATGTTGTATTACTAAGGAAAACATCAGAGACAAACGGAAATTACATTGATTGTAATTCCATATAGTTTGTATTATTTATATTTGAAGCTTCATTAACTTTAAATTAATATTGTTTCTAATTATATTTCATTATTTAAAAAAATAAGTATAAAACATTGAATACACTTTATGAAATAATGCTATTAATTTATAGGGATATGTGCTATGAACTCCTCTGCCTTATTTAATTTGAGTCATACTAGAGACAAATTCACTTAAGGTAAATTTTGGCCTTCATGATTTGGTGACTTATGCAAATCTGAATCACACAATTATGTATCCTGGACTAACTACCGGTTAGGACCATTGTACTGTCACTTTATGATTAGATAGTATAAACTAAGGCTCTTTTTAAAATCACATATAGCTATATATATCTTGGTGACCTCTTTCTAATGATGATAAATAGCCATGATTTATACATGAAACACAGGTGCTTATTTACTAATAAGAAAATGATTTCATCTTAAATGTTGGAATTCACTGAAATGTCATCTGACTTCGTGTTTATTTGTACTTTTGTACTAAAATTTGGATTGTTAGTTCCTGTGAATAAGTTTTCTTGTTGAGTAAGATTTCTTTATCAGAATGAATTCACTGTAAGCACTGTCCTTAATGACAAGTTCTGCTATTCATCATGTGCTGTATGCACATAAATAAACTAATAAATTGATCTGTTGGATCCTGCGAACAACATGTCAAGAGACAGAAACTGCATACTCTGAATCATGAGTGGAAATTACAGTAATGGCATATTTTCTTGGATTGAATTAATAAGAAAAACACAGATTAGCTGTGTGGCTGTTCCTTACGACTCTAGGAATTCAACTGCTGTGATTCAAAGAGATAGGGAAAGAAAAGATCCACAGTGACAAGTAAATGAGGGTACATCAGGCATACAAAGTAGTGTGCAGAGTTTTATCTGATAGACTGCAGTAGTAGTTTTTTTCTACAATTTAAGATAAAGCAAACAAAAACTGTAAAACATACTATCACTTTTTAAGTGCTGTGCTAGAATTCTATATATTTATTTTTGATATCTTTCAAATTTATTTATTGCTATTAAACAGGTGATATAGAGAGGGATTACAGGTACATCAGTCGGGGAATGAGTATGTTTCTTTTTGAACAATGTCACCCCTTCCCTCAATCTTCCAATATTTCCACCTTCTCCCCACACACAACTTGTATAGTTCATTTTCAAAATGATGTCTACTGAGTACTAATGCTGCATTTGTTCACCTTGTGTCCATTCATCCTGTGTCCCCAACCCCTTAACTCCCAAGGATAGATAAAGGAACACCAATATCCTTTACAACAAATGCTGTTCCCTTATTTATTCACTTTCTCCCTCTTCTGGTTGTTGTACATTGTTAGAAATACCTCAGGATGTTGGAGTGTCACAAAGTAATAAGGACACCAACTCCAAAGATACTGGCCGACGCAAAATGTACTTCTGCAGAACGGTACACCATCAGATAAAAACCTGGCAAACAAGGACAAAGAACAGGCAGGCTGCTTCATTTTTATCCCTAAGCCAGCAGGTCCCACCCCTTTGCTTGGATTGGCTTAGCTCAGTTTCACAATCTGCAAAAAGATGTGGCTTAATGAACATGATGTAATTAAAATTCAAAGGGCTTCTAACAGGATGTCTTAATTACATTTCAGCAAGTAAAAAAAGTGAGTAAAATGTAATTAACAAAGCTTAAGCCTACTGGCCCAAGCATGAACTTTTCAGAAAAAAATTAAAAAATAAAAAATAAAAGAACAAAAAGTTCTCACAAGATTAACAGGAAGGAAACAAGTACTTTGATAGATACTATACTTTTCTTACATACATGCAGACCACGGAACAACTGGAGATATGGTATTTGAACTTCCAATTAACCCTTTCTTCAAGTGTCAGTGTCATACCAAATTTCCTTGCTGGAAATTCAGCATTTTATGCTAATAGATATACAATTTATTGATTTTATTTGAATTTCTGACCATTGAAAGAGTCCCATATGACCTGGCTGATCATATGGAGGATATGAAACTTACTTTCAGAACTTATCACAAAACTGGTACATTATTCAATAAATATTGCTTTGTTTTTATTAAGATTTTTATCATCATGCATTAGTTGTAAGTGGAAAGAAAGATTCTATCTTTACATCAACATGTAGAACTGTGTAATCATCCTGAAGGCCCATCATGCTATATTACAAGGGCATTTATTACAAGGATATTTTCCAAACTTTTAAATAAGCTTACTGTTTATGTCTTCAACATTTTTACCTGATTCCTATAACATAATAACCTAATTAAGTCTTCAGAAAACCCTGCAAGCAATACTTTTATATTTTCAACCAGATAATTCATTGATATATAAACAGGAACAGAAAGAGTTCTGTGGTAAAGTACTAGAGACCTTTGAGTCTAGCTAATACCTATCCACCAAACTTTGGGTTCATTTATTCAAATAGTTGTGATTATGTACCTACCTTTACAATGCAGCTTATAGACATAATTTAGTACCTAATCCAAATAATCCAAATAATCACAGGTTATTCTTGCATTTTACTGAAATTGAAATAACATATTTAGTGCACAATCTTGGCAATTATCATTTCAGAGAAATTCTTTCTTTTTTGTCTTCTCCAAGTACTTAAGGGATAAAATAAATAAGCAAATCAATAATTCATCATGTACTCTGCTTTCATGGCAGAGACTTGGGCTTCTTCCTTGAAATTCAAGTTTCCATTATACAATTATGCAATAATGGTAAATAATTTGGGCTGAATTTCTATATTATAACAGATGTGAATCATAATACATATTCATGGGGTACAGGTGTGTTCCAATTGTATAATGTTTTCAAATTTGATGCTCTATGCTCCGTTGTTTATGTTAAGCTTACTAAAATGGTGTATATTCCATAATTCATAAATCAACATGCCATTGCTGATCAATTACAAATGTGACTCTTTACATCCAGCCATTGTCTCCTGGCTAAAACTGATTACTCTTACTACCTGACAACTCATTTCACAATTTTAAATGAGAACAGAGGACTAAGCACACAAATTGGTTTTAGGTTGCACTCTTGGAGTGATTGATAAGGAATTAATTATGAATCATATTTTAATTCAGTACTCTGTTCAACCAAGGATAACTTAGGAAATTTAATGTATAAAATATTAATCCTGGCTGTAATTGAGTTTGCACTTTTACAAACTGCAGAGCAGCAGGCGACATAAAAAAGAGCCTAATAAATAACTTTTGCATCGTCAATAGGAAAAGTCTGTGTCTGTACATTTTTCAATATCCCTAAAAATAGGGGCAGAAATGAAATAAATCTGATCTCAAGTTCCTTAGAAAGACAAATTCAAAGTTAAAATACATATGGACTTAATCACTGATTTTTCAACCTCTGTGTGCGTCTCAGGGCAGTTATCATCATCACTACTGATTTATATTTATTGAGTTCTCAAAGTGTCTGACGCCGGAGCTGACTGAGCAGAGAAAAAAAAATAATAATGAGCTGAAATATTTCTGGAGTCCGAATAGGAGAACATTTTTTTAATGCACTCATAATTTAACACTAAATCAAAGCAGATTACCATGTTTAAAATAACTGAATACATTTAAGGAACTGTCAGGATTTTTCTAAAAGGATGATTTTTCTACTGCTTGATTTTTTTCCCATTAAATGTGTGGCCCTTCATGAGCAGAATCCTAAAATTGATATCTTTTGAGACTCTTTGAAGGTATATTGCTATGCTTCTCTTGATGCCAATCTAAATGGCCTTTTTACTTTCCATTGTCTGCTATGGTTTTTAAGTGCTTTCTCAGTCCCAGTGATTCTTCCTACACAGGAAGTTTCAGAGAATATGAGGTGTGTGGTTTCAGTCAGGAAAGTCATACTCATTAAACTGATATTCTGAGCTTGTCCATTTATTTGCTATTTATGAAATATATATTGAATTTGTTTCTCATGTAAAAGTCAGAAATTGATCTCAGAGGACAAGAGACATAACATTGGACCTGAAATTCTTTTCTTACCAATTTGTTTCTCCTAACCATGACATTATAGACTTGTAATTGTAGAGTTAACTATTGGTTAGTTTAAGGCTAGTTACTACACACTGATCTGGAAAAATACATGAGTAAAAGGTGTAAAATGATTTACTTAAAATGCACAAATAAATATAATAGCTATCACTTGTTGGCCTATAAACCAATAAAAGGCTGCAGCAATGCCAAAAAAGCAAAGAATGTACTAGCATTAAGTATTAAATTCATTGTTTTGAGAAGTAATTTCATTCTAATTATCTATCTATCTATAGATGTATCTATCATCTATCATTCTGACAGTATATTTGGAGCATGGATCTGCATTGTGTGTCCTCTCTTTTACACCACACTGAATTAGAGAATTTATTTCCTGATTTCCTTTATCTTTCTTTCTTTCTTTCTTTCTTTCTTTCTTTTTTTCTTTCTTTCTTTCTTTCTTTCTTTCATTTTTCTTGCTTGCTTTCTTTCTTTCTTTCATTTTTCTTGCTTTCTTTGTTCCTTTCTTTTGTCTCTTCTTTCCTTCCTCCCCTCCTTCCTTCCCTCCCTTCCTTCCTTCCTTCCTTCCTTCCTTCCTTGATTGCTTGCTTGCTTGCTTGCTTTTGATTCTTCACTCACAAATGGGCCTCAAAAAGGAATCTCTCCTGAATTACTCTACATCTAACTAGCTTTAGTGCTTCTGTGGCATTGGCTAAAATAAGATATTTGCGATCACATAAAAGGAGATTGTCATGAACGATCATACATTTTCTAACTTCTTAATTATTTGTTTTCTGAAACACAGTCATCTGCATATGCAAGATGTGTAACATATTTTCCTTTTAAGGATACAGAGTTTTAAACAATTGCTGTTTTTTTTTTTATTTTTTCCGGGGGGGTGTCAGTCGTGGGGCCTGAACTCTAGGCCTGGACCCTGTCACCCAGCTCTTCAGCTTAAGTCTAAAGCTCTGCAACTGGAGCCACAGTGACACTTCCGGCTTTTTTCTGTGTATGTGGTGCTGAGGAATGGAACCCAGAGCCTCATGCATACAAGGCAAGCGCTCTATCACTGAGCCACTTTCCCAGCCAAACAACTGCTCTTTTTTAATGCTTAAATAATTAGAATAATCTCAAATTATAACCTCAATAATTAAAACAGTATTATGCTCAAGCATCAAAGCATATAACGACACAAACATGTTTGGACAGGAAGAACCATATAAGATTCTTTCTAAATGCAACTTTCATGGCTGGCACTGGAAAATTCCCAGACACAGTCGGCTCTGAACTAATCTCAGCTCTGGAGTGGCCAGCGATGTCCCAAGGCGATGGGCAATGGTATGAGAAGAGCTTGATGCCTGTTGCTGGGAGTGCCTCCATCCAGGTGCATTAAACTTCTGTGAGTCTTCTATGGGAACGAAATTATTGCACTTTTGAGGCCATACAATTTGAAGTAGAACTTTGATAAATGAGACTCATAGAGGAATAAGGAAGATGCTACACATTTCACTTGGAGGTAATGAACTTTGATGCGAAGCTGACAGATTGATTGCTGTGGTACACATATGATCCTCAATGGTGTGTCAGCAAGGCAATATGGTAATCTTGGTAACACACAAAACAAATATCAGAATTTGCTGATGTCAGAAACAGCTTAAAAGAAAGGCAAATAGCTGAACGGGCTGTGTGATATCTCTATAGACTCTGAAAGAGCTGAAACAAGAACTCATTTGTTTTCAGAGATTCCTGCAAGTCAAACACAGGGGGATTTCTTCCTAAAGTGGAGTTAACACTCCACTTGACACATCCTCTACTGATTGTTTTTACAATGAAGTCTATTTTAGTTCTTTAATTTCCTCAGAATCACTGCAACTATTCTTTCCTCTTAAGTGAGCTTGACTTGGTAAATTAAATTAGAAAAAAATTACTGGTAAGGACAGTTTCAGAAAGTGCAACCTTTGTTTTAGTTTCTTGGTTGAATTATAGGACTTATTTCCTACAATTAAATGCATTTCTTGGCCAAATGCAGTGACTAGAAGTGAATTTTACTGGTTGTCAGCATATTGTTCTATCCACAGATGTCATGGAGTTCTTTCCTTGATGAGCAAATCAAAACAAAACAAGAATATATGTTGAATTACATCTAGAGAAAATTCAACATCATTAATGTTTATTATAAAGTCTACTCTTAGTATCACTAATGTGATGAAAAAGGCTATTGCCCAAAAGATTATCATGTTTTTTTTATGCAGCAAGTAAAACTATATTTTACAAACATTTCTGAAGCATTATTCTATTTCCTTAAAGATGAAGCACTGAATGGTAACACATACCTAAGATATACTCAGTTCAATAAAAACTACAACTGTATGAAATGACATCACTTTGTCTTTTTTATGATTGTAAAATAAGTTGTTTAAATTGGTCAATTATTTTAAATATACATATTATATTTAAAACCCATTTGTTAGGAAATGGAAAGGCTTGAAAAAAATTGTATTAAGTGAAGTAAGCCAGGCCCAGAAAAACATAGGTCAAATGGTTTCCCTTACTTACAATAACTAGTAATAACTTATATATGTCTAGGACAAGCAGAAAAAGTCAAAAGCTATGTACATATGACTATATAACATGATGTTAAGTGAAATGAACCACAAGACAGGGATATAAGTATTTTTTTCTTGCTATTGTTTTTAATGTACTTATAATGTACTATGTGATTTTTTTTCATTTCTTTTGTATGTTCTTCCCCTATGGTGTAACCCCTGTTTTCACTTTATTTGATTCCGGTGCCCTGCATCTTCTATGTACACTTTTATAATTTGAGGAGGGGAAGGGAAAAAACAAACAAAATGTTTAAATAAGGTTACAGGTTGACCCATTGTAACCATGAGATGTACAAGACACTATGTTGAAAATGGACTTTACATCTTGTGGGAGGTAGGGAGGGAGGAATTACGGAGGTGTGGAGGGCAGAGATGGCAGGGGAAAAACAAAGGAGGTGGTAACAATGATTGATACCCTACTCATGTAACTGTAAACCCTCTGTACACTATATAGAGTAAAAAATCATATAAAAAACAAATAATAAATGTATGCATGTATATACATTGTAAATACATAAAACATGTATATACATTGTATAGTCATATATATCAATACATTATAGGATTTCATCTTATTATAAGTAAGTGCTTCCTATCATTGAAACACTATATACATAGTGACACTCTTAAAAACTGGGAAATAAAAATGAGACCTAATATTTAAACACATATGGAAAAATAATACTTTCACCAGCAATAATACTTTCACTGATTTTATCCAACATGTGTCCTTATTCCTTTCTTGAATCTAGTCATGCCATTATAGTAGAAAATAACTATATATTTTTTAATATATAGCCTTTTATTGTCATTGTATGCAAGTACACTTTACACTTAAATAAACCAGAAGATACAGAATTATATGAAATTAAATATACATAATGTATAATATGATGAACGCATACACATGCAAATCTTGTTCTTTATTTAATACATGGCTGCCCTACTCACCTCCACCCTCATCCTCACCCACACAAGCTCCCAAAGCTTCTGAGTCTGTTTTGTTAATCTGATGTATTGTTCAGATCAAGTCTGCTGTAAAAAATATTTTTAAATATTATTATCTTTAAGTAGTTGTACAAAAGAGTTGCCATTCAACAAAGCAGGTTATGAACCCAATGCATCTTGATCAGTGTCACCTTTTCCACCACTTTCTTTTTTTTAATTTTTTTATTATGAAAATACCGCACAGAGGAGTTACAATTACATGGGCAAGATAGTGAGTACATTTCTTATCAAGCATTGTTGCCTCCTCCTTTGTTTCCCCTTCCCATCCCTTCCCATATCCCACCCCCAGCATATCCCCCCTTCCCCTATATGTTTTTATTTAGATATTGAAATCACAGTCTACATCACTTATTTAATAGGTTTACTAAAATGCATTTTAAATGATTTAATTGCATATTAATGGTTTACCACGTAATAATATTTTGATTCATGTATACTTAAATCACATTTAAGCATGCATAGTCTCAAATGTTGGATATATCTTTGTGGTGAGAACATAGGACATTTTTTGGTTGTTGTTGATAGTTTTCTACTAAAAGTTACAGCTCTACCACTTGGAGCCTCACTGCCACTTCCAGTTTGGAAACAAGGGTCTCATGGAAATTAGTGTCTGGGTTGGCTTTGAATCATGATCCTCAGTATTCAGCCTCTTAAGTAGCTGATTGCAGGCTTGAGACACCAATGTCTAGCTTGAAATAATTATTTTAGCTCTTTTTTTAATGGTGAAAATACCGAAAAGAGGAGTTACAATTACATAGGCAAGATAATGAGTACATTTCTTATCAAGCATTGTTGCCTCCTCCTTTGTTTCCCCATCCTATCCCTTCCCATCTCCCAGCCCCCCCTCCCGCCCCCTATACTCCCCCCATACACCCCTTTCCTGCCATAGTTGTAAAGTTCGTTTTTCCACATAACGACTTGTACATCTCATTGTTGCAATGGGTCCACCTGTATCTCTGTTTAAATGCTTTGTTTTTTTCCCTTCCCCTCCACAAATTATACCAACATCAAATACAGTGAAAGCAGGGGTTATACCGTGGGGGAGGGACATACAAAGCAACAAAGAAATCATCTTATACATATGGTAGAAACAATAGCAAGCTTTTTTAATGTACAATACTAGGTTACATATGTTTGTGAAAAAACATTACTAAAATTACTCAGTTTGTTTAAATGTTAACTTATTAGCCAATAATTAACCTCTCCCTCATGTCTGTCTTAAATTCTGGTAACCATCTTTATTTGGTCATTCACAATAATATGTTTTCTTCTTTTTAGATCTATTTCTAGTCTATGGTGAACATTGATTTATGTAAGTGCAGATATTTCATCAAAATATTTATTATATTTCTTTTGTTGTATATCTAGTTGCAAGATTTCTGAATCATCTGCTAGTCTATATCTTAAAATGAGAAGACTCTTCCATAGCATTTTCATAATAATTATATTAATATTGTTTACGACATCGTATGTTCATTTGTTTTCTTAATTATAATATATAATTAAGTCATATTCAATTTTTTAAATAAATTTCTTGGTCTTTAGTACTGTACTAAGATAATATATTTAGAATAGTTACTAAGAATAATATGGTAGCAATATTACCTGATTTTCTGTTTTATTTTCCTTTATATATATATTTAACTTATGTTTACTTATCTTTCTTACCTTCTGATGGATTAGCTGAACATATATTAAAATTCCATTTTGATATAATGCATTTGAGTAAGTCTCTTCTTACAGCTTTATGTTTCTTGCTGAGTGTTATATTATTACACACCCACATATATATATATATATGTATATATATATATATATATATATATATATATATAAACTGTCTACTGTTGTGATATTTTACATTTTATTTTATTTATTTATTTTTTGGTCCGGTCGTGGGCCTGAAATCTGGGCCTGGGCACTGTCCCTCAGCTCTTCAGCTCAAGGCTAGCACTCTACCACTTGAGCCACAATGCCACTTTCAGCATTTTTTTCTGCTTATGTGGTCCTGAGGAATCGAACCCAGGGCCTCATGCATGCAAGGCAAGCGCTCTACCACTGAGCCACCTTCCCAGCACATATTTTACATTTTAAATGTAATATAAACATTTGACTTTCACTTATGTCCCTTTAACTTGCCCTATCTTATTTACTCTACAAATAATTAAGAATGTATCAGACAATGTTATCTTTGCACCAACTATCAACGATAATTTAGAAAACTAATTAGCACAAGCTTGCTATAGTACATCTACAGATGTATATGCCATTCTATTGTCTGTTCTTTCTAATGAGCCAAGATTAGTTCTATCATCTGTTTTCTTGTCTGAGAGCTTCCTTGAATCAATCTGTACAACATATTTATTGGGGATGTTTTTATTTGCTTTTAGTATGCCTTTATGTAAACATACCTTGATATTCCCTTCATTCCTAGAATATTTTTACTGAATTCTGGGTTGACAGTTCTTTTTGATAAGCGTTTTAGAGATACCGTGATGATTTTTTTTTTGGTTAATATTGTTTCTGATGAGTAATACACTGTGGTTGTTATTGGCTTTCTCAATTACATAAAGATCCATGTCTCTGCATGCAATTGAGATTTTCTTGTCTTCAATTATTAGAAGCTTGGCCACTATGTATTTTCACATGGAATTATTTAAGTTCATGATGTTTGAAATTCTCCCAGTTTCATGTGTCAGTAGGGTTACGTCCTTTGTTAAATTGTGAAGTTTTTAGCCATTGATTTCCTGAGCAATTTCTCCTTTCTTTGCCATACACAAATGACATAATTTTAGCCAATTTTTAGATCCAGAGGACCACAGGCTGCATTCATTTATCTATTTATATTTTCTCCTTGAGTATCTGACTGCATAATCAATAGTCTGCAATTCATTGCCTCTTTCCTCTCTTCTTTCCTTTTAGTGTTTAGGAGGCTGATATCTGAGGATCACAGTTTGAAGGCCGCTCTGGCAGAAAAAATTGTGAGACTCATCTCTAATAAATGATCACAAAGCTTGAGGAGTCAGTATGGGAGCTATGAACAAAAATAGTTCATGGATAGCACCTAGCCCTTGAGTTCAAATCCGAGGGCTGGAAAAAATAACTATTTCAGATAAAGAAAACACCCCTCCCCCCCACACACATACAATTTCCCTGTGGACATTTTCTTGTTATAGGCGATTTTAGTTGACTTCTTCAACCATTGAATAATAGAGAGGAAAAAGAATGCCTTAATTTATAAAACGTGGGATTAGCTGCAGGGATGTGAGTTCAGGTTCGCCATTTTTTTTTTTTTTTTTTCTGATAGCACCATGGTTTGAAGGCCTCAGAATCTTCTGTTACTGATCAGGATGTATGAAAAAAGCAGAGCTAATAATTCTAGGCAGTAGCTGAAATTCTGCCTTCCCACAAGGCTTCCTCTGACATCACCCAACAAGGACAGAGTCAAAACTCATTACTATGAGATGAGTGGAATCCTCATTTCCCCATGGTCTCTGCCGACACTCTAGGTTGAATGGATTTGGCTTCATTCCATCAGTAAAAATGGCGTTCCAGCTCTGTTTGACCTTTGCTGTCACAGTCTGCTGTAAAGGTTGGGGAATCTTGTAAGACTGTCTCATATTCTAGAAGTCTAGGGCCCCACTCTGTTTCCTGTCATATAATGCTGAAATCCAGTGGGTTTATTTTCTATAAAAATTACTTCTCTGCTAGGCAGAATCACCCTGTACTTTTGAATCAATAGTGCAGGCTTTTGTGGGGTTCCTTTAATGAACTTACTGGGAATGCTAGGATTATCTTCAGCTCCATGTCTAGGATATGGGGGAAGACAAATGAGTCAAAGACAACCTCCTCGACCTCCTCCTAGTCCTCCTCCTCCTTCTGGTCCTCGTCCTTGTCCTTGTCCTCCTCCTCCTCCCCCTCCACCTCCCCTCCCCCTCCCTTCCCCCTCCCTCTCCGCCTCCATTTTTGCTTAGTTGTTTTTTCTTTACTACCTTTCTTTCTTATATCTTTAAGTAATTGTCTTTGTTTTTGTTTTGTGTTTTATTGTCAAGGTGATGTACAGAGGGGTTACAGTTACATAAGTAAGGCAATATATACATTTCTTGTCAACGTTGTTACCCCTTCCCTCCTTTTTCTCCCATTTATCCTCACCCTGAATTCCCCCTATGCCTATTCTACCTTTCAAAATACTTCTTTATATTTTATATAAAACACCTAGGTTTTATTTTGCTTACTGGGAGGAGAAGAGCAATAGAAACCAATTCCCGTTTTCTGGAATAAGACATCAGGTCATTAGATATAAATTTGACATTATTTGAAGAATTAAGAGCAATATAATGAAAGCCTTGATCTTTTTTTGTTGTTGTTGTTGCTCTTTTTTTGTTGTTCGTTTTTATTTATTTTTCCTTTAAGCCACCCAAAGTGACACAGTTGGTTGTGTTTCCTGGGGCTCAGAGGTGATGAGTAAAAAAATTAAATATATGTAAAGTAGATTGTCTTTTTCATAATACCCATATAATTATATTATCCGTTGAATCAACACTCAATCCTTTCTTCATTCAAGAGTGTATTATTGTCCTTTGGTTCATAAACACTTGGATTGTTTGGCTTTGTTCTGTCAGGAAACTATAAGATTTATTCTGTTTCCAGTTGGGCATCACATAAAGACAATATCAGACCAGAGTTTTAAATACTTGTGATTTTCATCTCTGATTTAACCAGGGTTGTCATACAGGCTACCCATGTCTCTTTTTCATACAGTGCTAAATAAAATTACTTATTGAATTGTTACCATTATTAAATGAAATTATGTGTATTTAGCCCACTCAACAAGTTACTTGTTCCCTAAGATATTAGGTATTAAAATATGTTTTATAATTTTTTTATAATTTTAATTTTATTGTAACGGTTTTGTACAGAGATGTTACAGTTATATAAGTAAAGCAATGTGTATATTTCTTCTCGAATACTTTTACCCCTTTCTCATTTTCTCCCACTTTTCCCTTCCTCTGACTCACCTGTCCTAAGTTATAAAGTTCATTTCCAGGATAGTGTCTTGTGAGTATCACTGTTGAAATTTTTCAATTTAATGACTAAACTCATATATAATATCAGAAGCTTGAGTACGTTTTGAAATATTTATGGTAATTTTGACAGTATACTTTCACTTAATTATCTCTCTCCCTCTCTCTGTGTGTGTCTCTCTGTCTCTGTCTGTCTCTGTCTCTGTCTCTGCCTCTGTCTCTACCTCTGTCTCTGCCTCTGTATCTGGGATTTAGAAACTGTCTTCATTTTTGCTCACGTAGTTGTACTTCTGATTTTTTTGGTAGTTAATTGGAGATTAGAGTCTAATGGATTTTCTTTCCGTGGTTGATGCCCAGCTATGATCTTTAGATCTCAGCTTCCTGAGCAGCGAGGATTACAGGGTGAGCCACAAGCGCCTAGCTCTCAGTATTTGATTTTTTCTGTGAAAAGATTGAAAATGTTTCTTATCCTATAGTGCTAAGGAAAAAGTGTCAAAGTGAGCAGGAATAAAACACCTAATTCTTGCCACTGATTATTTTTGTTCACAACAGTTTGAAGTAATGAAAAAAATATAACTATTATCCATGCATTATTTTTAATCTGGATCTTCCAACATGACATTCCTTGATAATAGAAGGTTTGGAGAAACATTATATTTGTATTTATAGCTGCTCTTTAGTGTTCAATTAATTTTAATAAACAATAATGTGATCTTTCAATTTATATAGAGCATGCCTATACTAGAAATAATTTGAATTTGATTAAGATTTTAAGATATGACTAATTATGGAAATATTATTTTTAGAAAATGAACATGAAAGACCTAGTAATGAAGCACAAGGTTTTCCAACTACAAAATATGCAAATAATAAAAAATACATCCACATAATTAACCAGAAAACTGTGTGAGTTGCCAAGGAAAATAATTCTCATTTTCATTACAGAATGGGAAGGAACATCTGATCCTTCAGATGGTGAGTAAGGGTGACTTTGTCCTAATTCATGAAATCCAGGACAGCACATTTCAAAAGGATCAAATTAAAAAGAGCCCAGGGAGCATCCATGATGATAAAAGATGACTGTGATTAAAACTTGTGTTATTTAGACCTTGTTATTGACACCATAAGTATTGCCATGTGCTGGGCAAGCCTGACTGTGCCCTGAAGGTGGTAATATGTGCAATGAGATCATTTCATTTTTCTTTATTACATAGATGCTATCTGACAGACTTACCTTAAAACACAAGAAAAACTTAAGATGCCAAAAGTGAAAAGATCAAACCAATGTATTGATAAATTACATATAACTATTTTAATCTCTATATCATAGTGAAGTATATTTAACCTTTGTTATTTGTTTTCGTTCAAGACTTTATATTTGTTCCCTCATTGTATTAATAGTCTGTCTGGGAAACCAGAGGCTTTAGAAGAAATTTTCACTTGGTTCTTCCTTCCTAAGCACATATGCTTGTTAAGGGGGTTTATTTTGAGAGAATGTTAATGGGCAGGGATTATTTACCTAAGTACTCATTAAGAATGATAATTTCCTAATGACCTACTTTAATCTGATTGGCTTGTACAACTTTAGAGAGCATCAAATGTCTGATTATTCTGTCACTGGAGCCTTATTTTTATTGCCAGCTTCAATATTCTACCTAAGCTTATCTTTCTATATTTCCTAAATGAAAGTAGCACAACATAATTATCTTTAATAATCTTTAACTTTGTGAGCACTCACATTGCATATCTGTGGTTCTCTTGTTTATGGAATGATTTTCACTTTGTCTGAGTATTTGCACTTAAGTATATTGTTATAGGTTATATAATGACCTTCTTAACATGTTACAGGCTAGTTTGTTAATGAATTTGAAATATAATTGTAGAAACTCTACTTTTAGATATAAAATGAAGGATTTTTATATTTACAGAGTTGTACAACCACAATTAAAATGTATTTTATAATAAAATGAAATAGAAAAGTGAAATGTAGTTTAAAGAAGAAAAAATAGAAGAATTCTATTATCCCCAAAGTAATTTCATGCCTCTTCTTAATCTTGTTTTAGGTATAGATAATATCTTCTCCATATGATAGAAGAGGTAGTACCTCTTCAATACCCGGTCAAAATAAGCCAGCTATGCTACTGTTCTTAGTATAGGAGAGGTGTTGTAGTGATAGGGTGCAAAAAGATTCTTTTGAAAATGCTATTGTTCTATACAATGAAGAGTAATATTCTTACCTGAAATTCTCTTTAAATTAATTGTAAACCCATTTACTATTTTTGGTAGTACTGGGATTTGAGTTCAGGACCTTGTATTTGCTAAGCAGATTCTGTACTTGAGCTACACACCAACCCTTATTTGCAATGGTTGTTTTCAAGATAGGGTCTTGCCTTATGACTGTGCTGAGATCTTCCTGTTTGTGATTCATTTTGTTGCTAGGATGACACCCATGTACCACTGTCTCCAGCCATTGGTTGAGACAGAGGACTTCAAAACTCTTTTGTGGAGGCTTGCATCAAACCACAATTCTGTGATTTCTGCTTAATAAATAGCTAGGGCGCCTATGCTTGCATCACTGGTCCCAACTATATTTTATTCTTAAAATATAATTTTAGATAGAAGCTATGTTTTATTTTATAGTTTGGAATGTAAATGTGTCATCAAATTTTGAAAACTAATGAAAAAGAGGACTTTTTTTCCTTTACAATTTTAAATGGTGTCACATATAAATTGTTCAGGAAAACATATGGTATTTGTTTACATAATCAAAATTATTTAAGCTAAATGATTGCCTGATGAAGGCACTAACATAAAATAAAACAAAGAGCTGGCTGATACCTTTGTTCACACATAGTAGGTGCTTGTGAAGTACCAAAGCATGAATGGGAAATTAGCCATTCAATTGAAGTTTCCAGAAAATGTTTTGAATCTTCACATGTTCTAAAGCCATTTAAAGAAACTCAGACAGGCATGTCAAAAAGGCGACACTCCACAATCTCTATGTAACAAACAAATTTTAAAGACTCTATCCTTGAGAACCCTTTCAGAAGAATATTCACCTCATGGATGGAGACATGTGATGGGGAATGGAAAGAATGAGAGAGCAGGAGAGATGGTATGAAAGGAAATGTGCACATTACCTGACTCTTGCAGTCCTGACTCCTCTGTACATCACATCTATGAAAAAATAGTTAATTGATAATGAAAATGAAAGCTTTCAGTAAATTTTGCTAACACAAATGAGAAATTACACTTCTATGAAGTGCAAGGATGCTGGTGTTAGTTGTAGTATGTGGAATTCAGAGCCACAGTCTAAGAATAGTTAAGGTGGGGTAGCATTATACTCTGACAGGGACAAGAATTTCCATTAAACTCACCTGGACCAAGGACTGTTTGCAAGTGATTTTTGGAGCTTCACCATAGTACTGTCATGATTGAGAGTTGATTATCTGTCTGAACATGAATGACTTTGTTTTCCTCAAAAATAATACTTATTGTCATGAAATTAATATTTATTCAGATGAAAATTGCAATTTATTAAAACAGAGTTATAATGGAGAGTAATACTTTAGAAACATTTTAAAAGCAGCAAAGAGTTTATAACTACTTCAAATTTTTGTCTGTTGCTTTGTGTTAGTAGTATTGTATTCCAATTTTTTCCATTTGCTCATTCTTTTTCTTCATAGGTGACAACACTAAAACAAATTAATATATAATTAAAATAAAGGAAAATAATTCTAAACTCCCCAAACCTAATTAGCCTATAATGTTGGAAAACCCAAAGTGAAATATAAAAATATTGAAGTACCTAAATTGAATTATCATTATCAAAATATGACATTATGGAGGATAAATTGTAAAAGGTTATGGACTCAGGATTAAAAACATTGTGTTGGAGGGAACAATGGACAAATGTCACGAGGGATACCTGCTGCAAATATAAGAATCCTTATAGCTCAGAAGCAAAATGTACAAGTTGTTATGTCGAAAAAAGAACTTTACAACTTTGGAGGGGGATGGAGGTGGGAAGGGACAGGAAGGGAAAACAAAGGAGGAGGCAACAATGCTTGATAAGAAATGTACCCATTACCTTGCCCATGTAATTGTAACCCCTCTGTATGGTATTTTCACAATAAAAAAAAAGAATAAATATAAATTTGTACTTAGATACATTTTAAATAAATTGAAATATATTTTAGGTTTATCATATATTTTAATATATATTTATGAATCTGTTATATCTGATTCAAATTCAACACTCAAATGATGTTTTAATAGTATCAATATATTCTTAGTGACTTATTGTCTAGCTACTTAATGTTTATATGATAATTCTGGTTGTGTGTTTCGGGAGTGCTCTGTTGTTTATGGTGTAAAACAGACAAACCAAATGAAATTACGATCGCATTCCCTTAGCAGTTCTTTCAAAATGAAGCATTCCTTATGTCAAGCTATTTTCTTCATGGTCCAATTCATGCATAACTGACAGTGTCCCATTGGGCTGGTTATAGTATCCATGCTCAGGTTTTGATGAGAAAGTGATCATGTTTTAAGGCATTTTCAACAGACACATCAGATGTCTTTTAGCTCTAGCTTATCTCCTATGTTAGGCTATAATTGATGTCCAAGCATAACTGGCACACTCAAATGAGATCATTTAGGTATTGTTCCTGTGGAATTTTTTATGCATGGGAAAATACAGTAAAAGCTTATTTCTCTACCATCGTATCTCCTACCATTGTGTTTGAATGTTGAATGCCATCATCAGACTACTCTACTTTCAGTTGAGCCCCTCTATGCCATTTTGATTTCACATTTCATTAGTTAAGAGTATTGGAACTTTGCCAAGTAAATAATATATACGCATATGACTTTGAAGTTGGATTTGAGACTGCACAGTAAGAGAAGCATCTGTTACCAATAACTAAATTAAAAAAAATCCATCACACACAGAGAGAGACACACACAAAGCTTTCTTTTACAACAAAGAACACAGGAAAGATAGTTTCACAAAAGAGAACTGTTGTTGAATATTTGACAGGAAGAATTAATGAAAATAATTTTGTATTCTGTTACATTTAGTCCAACTGGAAAAGACAGCTAAATGAATTTAACATTAGCAAGGTGACAATTTCCTCATGGTTTGACAAGGATAGACGTATTTTTTTTCTTATTATCCAAATACAAGATTTCATGGCATCCTTAAAGCTATACAAACTGTCCTGGTTTGCACCTAAAACCAAAACACCACCTTAGCTAAAGTTTTATTTAGTTCTATAATAATATTAGATATATTCTGAGTTACATGGAAACTGACATCAGCCTTTTATTAAGTTCTCCTCACCCATAAATCTTTACTAGTAAAAAGAATAATGGTTTGAATACTTATAAAATATTCACAGTAATTGATTTTGGGAAAGCTATGGAATTTATTTTAGGATTAATGCAGTCTTGAGATATATTAGTTTGTGAATCTTATATCATCAACAAGGTTTAGTACAGTGATCCCTGGCCTCTTGCTCAGCACTATCCACAATTTACAGAGGTGTTGATAAGAAGGCATTCTGCATCTTACTACGTGTTCAAATAATACAATTGAAACACCTGAAATGTGACTTATTAAATAATCATCAAGTTCCAGAATATTAAACTTCTGTAAGGTAATCAATCAGTAAGTGATGACAATAGCAGAAATTCCTTCCAAACACCAAAGAATATCATCCAAATGAAGACAGTGTTAGTAAGGATAGTCACATTCCACATTCCATATTTCTTTTATTTTCTTTCTTTTCTTTTTGGTCGGTCGTGAGACTCGAACTCTGGGCTTGGGCGCTGTCCCTGCGCTCTTCAGCTCAAGGCCAGTGCTCTACTGCTTTAGCTACAGAGCCAATTCCTGTTTTTGAGTGGTTTATTGGAGATAAGAGTCTCACGGGCTCAGATATCAGCCTCCTGAGTAGCTAGGATTGCAGGCGTGAGCCACTGGCGCCCGTCTCACATTCCATATTTCATTGTTTGACTAATATCAGTCTTTGTGCTTCTCAACTCTGACTTGTTAATGTAGAAATTAAGATTTCAGTGATTATAATTTACCTTTCATGATACAATTTAAAATCACATCTATTCTGCTGCTACTTTTATAGTCATCATACCCAATCGAGCTATGTTCTATTTCCAGTCTTATTGTGTGATTTACATATTAAAATTATTTAAAGTAAGTAGGAGGATAGCAGTGCAGACCAGCCTGGATATAAAGCAAGAGCCCAGGTTAAAAGATAAATGAGTAAAAAGGAGCCAAAGAGATGGCACAAGTGACAGAGCACCAGCACCAAGTAGAACACCCTGAGTTCAATGCTTAAGATCACAAAAAAAGACAAAATGAATCCCATGCTATCTCTCACATGCCCTCTTGAGAATACAATTTCTTACCCATTGTCTGTTGTAGTACAAATTACATCCATACTGTATTTTTCTACTTTTAATTGCTCCATGAAATCTTTGAAGATATTTTACATCCATTTTCAGCATTCCTTTGGCAGTAGATATTTTAGTCTCATAATACTTTAGTAAGTAAATAAAATATTGACAGGTACCAGTCGCTCATGCCTTTACTTCTAGGAGGTTGAGATCTGAGGACTGCAGTTAAAAGCTAGTCCGAACTGAGGTTGAGAAATTGTGAATTAAATGATCAATGTCCGAATTAAATTTGTACACAATGAAGATGAGGTCTAAGAAATATAGGTGCCATGGTTTCTCTCATTTGTAATAATTATTGTATATTTGGAATACTGTTATTAGATGAACAGAAAAGCTCAAAAGCTATCGGCATATGACCGTATAAGATGATGCTAAGTGAAATGAACCCTAAGATACTGACACAAGAGGTCTTTCTTTATTATTGTTGTTTTCATTTTTTTTTGTTTCCTTTATATGTTCTTCCCCCTGTGGCATATCCCCTGTTGTCACTGTACTTGATTTTGATACCTTGCATCTTGTACATACATTTGTCTAATGTGAGGAAGGGAAGGGGAATAACAAAATGCTGAAACATAGCATGGGATGACCCACTGCAAAAATGATACCCACAAGACAATATGTGGGAAATGAACTTTACAACTTTGGGGATGTGAGAGGAGTGAGGGAGGTGGGAAAGAGAAGGGATAGTGGAAGAACAACAAAGGAGGGGTAACAATGTTCGGCAAGAAATGTACTCATTGCCTTACTCACGTAACTGTAACCCCTCTGCACAACATCTTTACAGTAAAGTAAAATTAATCAAAAAGAGAAATATCTGGAACTCTTATCTCCAATTAATCACACACACACACACACACACACACACACACACAGCAGAAGGGATATTTTAACTCTAGTAGTAGAGCACTATCTGGAGCTAAAATGCTTGGTAACAGCCTCTAGGCCCTGAGTTCAGGGCCTGGCACAGACAAAGAACAACAAAACAACCCAAATATGTAATTCAAATAGTTTGTCATGGAATACTTTTATCTGGTTTTTAACCTGTAGTTCTCCCTCTAATTCTTTTTTTTTTTGTTTTAAGCAACTGCTAGCAAAAGGACTACATACTTCTTGCTTTTATAATCCAGGTTAACTTTCATTTATAATCCAAGTTAACTTTCACTTTAATCATTGAAATGGTTCTTTAGAGATTGTCAGCTCTTAGAGAAGTGAATCTGTATGTGTGTGAGTGTGTGTGAGTGTGTGAGTGTGTGTGAGTGTGTGCGTGTGTGTGTGCATGTGTGTGTGTGTGTGTATGTGTGTGCTCGTGTGTGAGTGTGTTGTCCTTAACTGATTTGACATTCTGGTTGGACTTCACTTTGATGTTGAAAAGTTTCTATTTTTTAACAGTCTCTCTTTTTTCCATGTATTATTAAGGAATTCAATTTTCTCTTAACCTTCAAAACTACTCCCTTTTGGTCTTCCTTTATCTCTGGATATATATTTTATTGAGAAACCTGTGCTCTGATAACATTCATATTCTTTCATATATTCATTCTTAGAATATCACATATTCCAACAATTTAGATATCTATGTAGGTAACTTGAAGCTTTCCCACCCTCCTCTGTCTCCTAAAATTAAGAATAGCTTTCCTAAGTCTTTCACATTTTCAACTCAGTTCCCGGAGAGTAGTTTTAACAAACATTGTGCAGTGCAGAAGAAAATAACTTCTAAAAAAAATGTTATTTCAACTTTGAGGAAGTTACCCTGATGTAACTACTTCTGAAGTAGTTGCAGCACTACTCATAAAGTAATTAGTTATTGGTAATTACTTACTACCTTTACCTAGTTGGCACTTCATCAACATATATTTTCTTGTAAACTTATATAAGTGAAATAATCACAGCCTCATTTTCTATATTTATTCTTTAAACTTTATGATTATGTATATTTTACAAAAACATTATTTTTTATTTTCTCTTTGCCTTTTGTCCATTTTGATGCTATAAACTACCTAAAATGAACTTTCTTTTGAGAAAATCTGTCAGAGCATTATGTGTAAATAGCACGCAAAGTGATTTTTGGTATTATTACATACTCAAAAATAAATTAATTACCTAAATTATTACTACTACTCTTATATATTTGTGTTTGGGTGTATTTATGTCTGTGATTGTGTTTATAGGTAAGAGAGTTTGTACTTCATAGCTTAAGCTATGTTTCTATTATTATTATTATTATTAATACTGGTTATCTCTGATGAATAATTCAGTTATAGACATGGTATTGTTACATGTTCTAGGTGAGTAGGATGTTCTTGAAAATTATTTGGTGAACACATAGATAAATGATTGCATTTATCATTGCAGAAAGTTTCTTGAGTAAAAGCAAAGTATAATCACTCCCATACTTCATAATCTATGGAAGAATTTTTCAGTATTCTTGGGCAGAATTTAAAATCCTTTTCAACAATTAGCTCAGATTCTGAATTTTAAGGAAAGATTTTTGTAATTCAAATAGCTTTGAGTTTCTTATGTATTATTTTTAATGTGTTATTTTTTATCATTTTAGGGCCTTTGTTGACAATGTCTTCCATATATCCTATTCTTGCATATAATATAAATTTTTAGTTGGTTTATAGACAAGCTATCAGCTAAATGTTAGTTTTATTGTCTTTAAGTAGTTGTACAAAGATTGCTAGTAAAATGTATCATGGTCAAAGCCATCCCTTTCATCATTCTTAGCCTTCTCTCCCAATCTCATCTATCCTGCAAGTTATCTATTCCCATGTTCACACATGTAAATTGTGTATTATTTCTATTTCCTTACACTTCCTCTCTTCATTGGTCTTCCCCCTCACTTTGACTTCACTACTATGCAAGAACACATGTCCCAGTTTTCTAGTTTTCCTTTTGACAAACCATAAGTTATCTGTTCAATAGAGTTCCACCACTGGAATCATTCTCTGCATATATCAAGTAAATATCATTAAGTCAACATTTATATTCAAACCTAATTATATAGCTCGTGGGAATACTTTTACATTTTGAGAGAAAATGGATGAAATCAATAATGTTATTAGCACTCAATATCAATATATCACTAAATGTAGATGACTGAGCTTGGTATAACACCATCGTATAGTCTGTATGGAAGCATCATATACACCGAGTTAAAATTCATATTATTAAAGGAGGAATGTTTATAATATTCTGCCATATTAGCAGGGAATATGATACCTTGAGGACTGATGTTGATTACAGAGGATATAAAAATATAGGGCTTAGAAATTGTCATTCCATCAAATTGTACAATGAATATGGCCTGGAAATAAGCTCTTTGACCAGGATGGTTTCACTACTCTAGTAAGGCATTCTCAGAGTCTCTGATTTTCACCTGCAGGAGGAATGGATTTAAGAAGACTTTTTAATCTAGAATGGAGGGAGGATGTAATCACCTTCATGGCTAATATTATAACATTTTTTTTCTAAAGCAGAGGGAGCCGGGTATGTGTCTTGCAAAGATGAGAGGAGCCAACACCCAGATATTGTGGGTTTATAATAAATATGGTTGTCACAGACATGGCTTTTATATAGCCTAAATGCATACCACAGACCCACTGGCACCTGCATTTTACTTTGTGGTTTCTGGTTTTCCACATCTTTAATGCAAATAGGAATGTTTCTTCTTGATAATGAATTTTGGTATGCAGTAAGTTTATTTTCATCCAAATTTTCATTTATTTCAGTTCTTACTGCTAAAAACTGTTGTAACTTGTGAAAAAATAAATCTCATCTACCTTAGTTTAACTAAGCATGAGCATTTTAAGTATGTGTTAACCTTTTGTTCTTGCTATCTATACACTTCAGTAACATTTACTGGAAGATATGGTCAATTTTCTTAGGATTTGACTTTTGAAAAGTGTTTTTCTCTACAAAAGAATAGAGAAAATAATCAAATAAACATTTAAGAGTAGAACAGTGTTTCACACTGTAATCCTATTCCTCAGGAGTCAGATATCAAAAAGATCACTCACTTAAAACTACCCCAAGAAAAGATGTTGATGATGTTCTTTGTATTATGGAATAAGCTAAGCACTGTGATGCATTTCTGTGGTTTGAGTTTACAGGAGTCACAGGTTGTAGAAGAATAGTTCAATCTCTTGGAAATATGTGAGCATGTGAGAAACTATCCAAAAAATAAAAATAAACAAACTGTAAATCTAAAGAGAGACAGAGACATTTGCTCAGGTGATAAGGTGTTTATTAACACGTAAAACACTGCAGGTTCAAATTTCAATATTAAAACACACACATACATGCATATGTAATATATACATATATACAACATATTTTATATTTTTAACTCAGGATGACATGAAATACATGTGATAAATATTGTTTTTCAAAAAATAGTATTTCAATATGGTAGACTTTCTTGAACATGAATTAACAATGTAATGCTAAGTCTTGAAAGTCTACTTCATTTCATTGAACAAGGGACAAAGCAATATTGTTTAAAAATTTAACTTTGGGAAGGGAGGAAGGCTGGGAAGAAGAATAGTAGGAGAAAAATGAAGGAGTGGGTAACACTGTTCAACAAGAAGTGTATTTGGTATCTTACTTATGTAACTGTAACCCCTTTACGGCACCTTTAGAGTGAAATAATATATAATATTTTTAAAGTTTAACTGAAATTATTTATAATTTCTTTTTTAATTTCTATTTTATTGTAAAGATGCTCTGCAGAGGGGTTACAATTACATGAGTAAGGTACATTTCTTGTTGAACATTCTTACCCACTATGCCTTGTTGAAAATTGTTATACTCTGCTGTTGTTCTTCCATATATCTTCCCTTCCCCCACTACTTCCCTTCCCCCCAAATTGTAAAGTTCATTTCTGACATAGTGTCTTGTGAGTATCATTGTTGCAATGGATCATCCTTTGTACTTCTTTCAGGATTTTGTTATTTCCTTTCCCTTCCCCAAATCAGATAAATGTATATACAAGATGGAGGGTACCAGAATCAAAGCAGAGATGGCCAGCGATAAACCAATGGAAAAAGAAAAAAATGAAATAAAATAAGAAGAAAGAACTAGATACAGTACATTGGTTACAACAAGGTTAATAACTGACAAAAATGTACCTGTTGTTTCCATGTCTTGGAGTTCAATTCAATTGACATCATTTTTCATGCTATATGTACATAGCTCTTGAGCTATCATGATTCTCTGACAGACCTGTCCCATGGCAATAAACGACCTCCCACCCAAGAAAATCCCAGGACTAAATGGATTCATAGCTAAATTCTATAAGCCTTTCAAGGGAAAACTGACCCCAATACTCCTCAAATTCTTCAATGAATTTAAAAGTAAAAGATCACTACCAAACTCGATGAGAGCAGTATAACTTTCATCCCCAAACCTGATCAAATAAACGGAAATATAGAACCAAAACACCTCAATAAAATTCTGGCCAACCATTTACAACATCTAATAAAAAAATTCATATACTGTAAACAAACAGGATCCATTCCAGGAATGCAAAGCTAGTTCAATATGATTTCTTTTTTATTATTATTTTTTTGGGGGGTCTGGTCATGGGGCCTGAACTCTGGGCCTGGGCGCTGTCCCTCAGCTCTTCAGCTCAAGGCTAGCGCTCTACCACTTGAGCCACAATGCCACTTCTGGCATTTTTCTTTTTGTTTGTGTGGTGCTAAGGAATTGAACCCAGGGCCTCATGCATGCAAGGCAAGCACTCTACCACTGAGCCACCTTCCCAGCCCCTCAATATGATTTCTTAAACCAGAATAAACTTCATTCTTCAGACAGATTAGCTCAAATTAAGATCTCTATTAATAAAAGCTCAATTTGGCAAAATACCTTAAACATATATTTGAAAACACAAAAATCATATAATTAGGAAAAATTCACATCTAACTAGTTGTTTTTCAAAAACATTTCACATTCCTTAATTTCAGTATTTTTTTTACATTTGAGATACTGATAAAATAAGGGAAATATTAAACTAAAACAATAAATTTTTTCTCAATGGTAAATACCGAGCCAACTGAAAATAATTATATTTGCTTTAATATTAATCACCTAAGACATTAATGAAAGGAATAATTTCCTATGATAACTTTGCTTCTCTGTTTACTCTCTGCAAATGTTAATATTTAATTACTAGATTAATTTCTAGGGTGTAGTTTTGAGTAGCTTTCTATATTTCCTGGATGTCAGATCCTATGACTTAGAATAGCAGATTAGTTCATCTTCTCTTTGATCCCATACCTAATTACTGTGACATTATGCTTTTACAATGGTCACAATTCACAGTGATATTATTTTATTTTATTTGGGTCATGGGGCTTGAACTCTGGGCCTGAGCTCTGTCCCTAAGTTCTTCAGCTCAAGGCTAGGACACTAACACTTGAGCAACAGCTCCAGTTCCGATTTTCTGGTGGTTTATTCCAGATAAGAGTTTCACAGACTTTCTTGCCCGGGCTGGCTTTGAACTGCAATCCTCAGATCTCAGCCTCCTGAGTAGCTAGGATTACAGGTATGAGCCACCAGTGCCTGGCTTCACAGTTCAATGTTTTAATTGGCTTGTGTTACTCAACAGGAATGAGTATTACATTGTTTAGTTGTATTTAAGAATATATGTCATCTTTTTTCTTTATTCCAAACCATGTTTCACATCTAAAGATATCATAAAGAGTTTCCATTAAATATTTTCCTAATAAAATTACTTACTTCTTCTAGGCATGACTATGTATTCTGTAGTCCAACCAGTCATTGAAATGAAGAAAGAGTGCTTCCTGTTTCAGGCCATCCTGAGCTACATGGGGACAATTGGCTCTAAAACATAAATAAATAATAAGTAGGTACAATAAAAGCAGTTACACCCAGAAAAATGGACTGATCTTCAAATATTTATTTTTAATGACAAAATTTATGTTTTCTAAAACTATAAGAATTATATTGACATAATAAAACAATAAAATTATAAATTGACTTTTTAAATTTTGTTATGCTTAAACACCTAATGAAAGCATAATTTACCTATTAGCATTTTCTATTTTTGAAGTAAGATTTGTGTTGTAAAATGTTAAGGAGTAATAAGTAGCATATTATACCAATCAGCCTTATTTTTCTTTTTCATTCTTTTTTTTTGTTGGTCATGGGGCTTGAACTCTGGGCTTGAACACTATCCCTCAGCTCTTCAGCTCAAGGCTAGTTCCCTACCACTTGAGCCACAGCACCACTTCCAGCTTTCTAGTTGTTTATTGGAGATAAGTGTATCACAGACTTTCCTGCCCAGGCTGGTTTTGAACCGCCATCCTCAGATCTCAGCCTCCTGAGTAACTAGGATTACAAGCGTGAGCCACCAGTGCCCTGCATTTATTTTACTTAATATTTTATTTATTCCCTCTTTCAAAATAAAGATCTAGTCTGTTATTGTTTATAGATTTTCTATAGACTGTTATTGGCATAGTGTAGTTATTATACTATTTACTCTCGTATTAAAAGGAGTTTTTTTGGGGGGGTCCGATCATGGGGGCCTGAATTCTGAGCCTGGGCGCTGTCCCTCAGATCTTCAGCTCAAGGCTAGCTCTATACCACTTGAGCCATGCTGCCACTTCCAGCTTTTTTTTTCTTTTTTTGCTTATGTAGTGCTGAAGAATCGAACCCAGGGCCTCAGGCATGCAAGGCAAGCGCTCTACCACTGAGCCACCTTCCCAGCCCCTTAAAAGGATTTTTTAAAGACCTATCTTCTGATAATTCTCTAAGATACCTCTTCCACATTCATCTGGATATTAAATAAGTGTTGTCTTCTTCTCCTGTCGTGGGGCTTGAACTCTGGGCTTGGGCACGGTCCCTGAGCTCTTCAGCTCAAGGCAAGTGCTCTACTGCTTGAACCACATTGCCACTTCAGGTTTTCTAGTGATTTATTGGAGATAAGAGTCTCAGAGAGTTTCTTGCCCGGGCTGGCTTTGAACCTTGATTCTCACATCTCAGCCTCCTGAGTAGCTAGGATTACAGGTGTGAGCCCCTGGAACCCAGCTTCTTATCTTTATTATAATTGCCATTATCTCTTTCTGTCATATAGACTTTTAACTTTAAGCTATTAATGATTTACTAATAGGATGAATTAACTACTCAAAATAAGCTTAAATTATAACATTATAATTTCTACTTATTATCGTTATTATTATTTACATTTAACATAGAAGTTTGTGAATATAGTACATCTCCTTTAATGTCACTCTGTTTCATAGTCTCACTTATCCCTTCCTTACCCAGCCCTTCCATTAATCTTCTTAATTTTTAAAAATTGTATTCTTGATTACATTCTTCCATTTTCTCCTCTTTATTCATCTAGCCCTTTACTTGTCACCCCTCCTCATGCTTCCCAGTGTTTTAGTTGAAATTTGACTTTGCTTTCTAAGGAAATAAACTATCTATTTGAGTTCTCTCCCTTTATCTACCATATTTCACTTAGTATATTTGTATAGTTTTGTATACCACTTAATGACTTTCCTTTAAGTTTATGACCTAAATCTAGCTTCTGCATATAAGGGAATGCATGCAAATTTTGTCTCGCTGTGCTCCACTTACTTTTCCTGTTTTAGGTCTTTCAATTTCTTTACAAATTGTATAATACTTTTTCTAATGAATGAGTAAAATGTCATTGTGTGTGTGTGTGTGTAATAGTTTTCATCTATGGATAGCCCCTGGGATGATTCTACCCTTGCACTAGTGAATGAATAGTGCTGCAATAAACATGGTTGTAATAGTGGCTTTGCTGTATCCTGTTTGTAATGTTTTGGATAAATGCCCACAAGTGGAATCCGTGGATCAAAAGGTATTTCTATGGTTATATTTTGTGAAAACTCTATACTGCTTTCCAGAATGGTTGAACAAGTTTACATTCACAAAGCATATTAGAGTGCCCTTTTGGGGGCATCCTTGCCTCCATCTGTTATTATTCATTTTGTTAATAATGGCCTAATTATATTATTGACTAGCTTAAGTTTGTACATTTAAAATTTTTGATTGCCACAATATCTTACTTTCAACTCTAATAACTTTTAAGAGCCAACAACTACAGTACTATAGAACTTTCTCCAATATTGCTTAATGAAATATATGCTCAGATATTCATATTTGTTATTACGTTTCCTTTTCTGCATATTGCAGTTTCTTATTTTAGACAGAACATTTGTAACAATTGCTAATTACACCATTCCCAAGGAACATACTTCTTCACTCTGTAATCCATTTAATTTACTTGAGTGACCTTCAATATCCAGTTTCTGGATAAGAAGGTGAATGCTTTGGAGATTTTCTGTCTTTTGTGGTGTGTGAATCTTAGTTTTATAGCAGAAAAGCTATAAGGATTTCTACTACTTTTGAATTGAGGATTTCTATCACCATATTATGAATTGTGTATCATTTTTTTGATAATCCTGCCTGGGATTTAGTAAACACTTTAAATTTCTGAGCTCAGGGCAAAGGCATCTATTGTTCGATTCTATCTTCTTTCAATCCTTTCCTTTCTGGATGTCCCCTTCCACCTTCCTTTTTGTGCAGTCTGCTTTATGCTCAAGCCTCTTTGCAGTCCTTAATATGTTTTCATTCTTTTGTGCATTTTCTCAATAACTAGAGCTGTGTATCTCCAACCGACAATGCAGACAGGGACATTTATGTCATAATTATGACAGTCATATACTTCCATTTAGTTACAGGAATCTTAAAATCAAATTTACTGATATCAAGAATTTAGCTTGACATCCTAGTATATACCTGTAATTGGGAGGCAGAGATGTGGAGGATTAAGTTCACTGCTATCCCTTGAGAAACACTGAGACCCTATGTAAAATATAAAGCAAAAAAAAGAAAAGTCTTACGATGTGGTTCAAATTATAGAGTTCCAAATTAACAAGTGCAAGGTCCAATCTCAGTTCAAATGTCAGTATTGCCAGAATCAAGATGATTTTTTTCCATCCTTGGTTCAATTAGGTTCAGTAGTATAGCTGCCAGCCAAGAGCAGAGTCAACAGAAGTACGCAGGTCAACAAGAGTAAGAGGCATAAGCAGGAAGGATTTCACAGGTGAACTCATAAAAAGGCAATATTGCTACCATATATATATATATATATATATAATACATACATAGTATATATAAATAAACATTTATATGTGTGTATATATATGCATATCTGTCTCTGAGAAAATCTTCCACTCTGCCTTTGTTTTAAGTATTCCTTAAGGAAGATAATGACTTCAAACCCATTCACTTTCCCTAGAAACTGAAGAAATCTTAGTAATAGAAGGAAAGGGAGAAATCATGTTCCTACTTTAGCCCATTACTATTTGATCCCAGAGTAACATGTCAATATTTCGAATGTTTTCTTCAGTGTTTTTTTTTTAAATAGGCTTTTTTCTGACATTTGTTAGAAAGTTTTACTCACAGTGAAGTAATTTGTATTTGATATTTTGGTAATATGGATTTTGTTTATAACATAAATAAACATTTGGTGGTTTCTAAATATGTAGAATCAACAAAGTAGGGTAATTTCTAGTAATTGGGCTGACAATGGGTTCAACAGCTCATGCACATGCCCTATCAATAATCTAGAGCCGTAGTCTTCTACTAGATAATAAAATCCATCCATCTAAGATTCAAGCCAACATATGACAGAGTCCTAAAATGATTTTCTCTAAAAGTTTCACTTCTTTTATTTTTCCCATATATATGTTTATATGAACAAATCTTGCTACAAAAGCAGACCACTTAAATCTGTCACTTTCTTCCTTGTCATCAAACTATTAGATACTCTAATTCTATTTTAATAATTCAGGTAGTACAGAATAAAACATAGATATAGGCATGCTTATATATGAACAGATATGCTATTTTTCTTCAAGCCAAGTATAGCAACATTGTTTTGAAGAAGGTACTTGTGTATATGTATATATACATATATAAAACATATTATATATTCATATGTATGTATTTATATTTTTATATACCATGTTAAACATATTTCAGAATTAATATTATAGTTCTATATTGATATCCACACATATTTACATGGATCAATTTCCTGTAAGTAGTGTTTACTTCTCTAATCAAGAGTAGATTCCATTGATCCATTCTTCAGTCAACATATTGAAAGATCTGATGGCTTCTACTGCAGACATTTGGAGTGCTCGCAATTATCTAGAGAAGGGGTCTGCTATGGCCTAAAAACATTTTTAATCATTGAATCTAAGGAGATGGTTTCATTGTACTCTTAAAATTTCAAATTATATTTAAGAATTAGAAGGAAAAATTATATTAACTGAAGCAAGCAGACCAAAAGAAACATAGGCCCTATGGTTTCCGTGATCTGCAATAACTAGTATGCATTTAGGACAATCTTATCAGGCAAGCAGTAAATGTCAAAAGTTATGTACATATGACCTTATATGCTGCTATGTGAAATGAACCCCAAGATAGGAACACAAGAGTTTTGTCTCTGCTGTTTATAATGTACTATGTGATTTTTTTGTTTCTTTGGTATGTTCTTCCCCTACGGTATAACCCCTGTTTATGCTGTATTTGATTCCAGTGTCCTGCATCTTGTATATACATTTTTCTAACTTGGGGAGGGGAAGGGAAATAACAAAATGTTTAAACAAGGATACAGGTTGACCCATTGTAACAATGTGATGTACAAGACACATTTCAACATATTGAAAATGAACTTTACAACTTGGGGGTGGGGAAGGAGGAGATGGGGAGGTAACAATGCTCAATAAGAAATGGACTCATTACCTTACTCATGTAAATGTAACGCCTTTGTACAGTATCTTTACAATACAATCAGTAAAAAAAATTCAAAACATGAAAAATAATTCCAAGGGTTCTAATCAAATGCAACATCTACCCTATATAGAATCTATACTCCATCTAGATTTCATTTTAATGATAAAGTGAATGTTCTAAAAATGTCCAACCCTATAATGAAGCATCTTCAAAGCTTGCTTATAGTGAATAACCAACAGTGAAAAGGGATCTCCACATGCATCTCTTGAGACAAATTAACCATTATTATTATTATCCTCAGTATCTACTTTAGACCCAATCATTACTAGGGTTCTGAATCACAATTTTGTACCTGATTACATAAAAAATGTCTTAAATTATATTTTATATTTAAAGCTATTTTCAGGTTGTAAATTTTACCTAATTCATGTTATATTTTAGTTGACAAAATTTATATTTGTACCTCATTTAGTAGAATTCAATTGTATATATCATGTGATAATTCTGATGATACATGAAATTAACCAATGTAATTCGTCTTACATGGAGAAAAGAAAATAAATTTACATAGCTTTTGAAGCAAAACCTATTTTTTTTGCCTCACTCAAACATGCCTAGTTTTATTTCTGTTTCATTGTTTTTGTGGTTCACCAGTTTCTTTTATCTTTTATGTATGTGGTGACTTGGAATGATAAAATGTAGTTCTGTTTAGACACTTCCTCCATGTTAACATTTGTTGAACTTTCAGATTCTCCCTGAAGGTCCACCTGGTTATTAAACTAGTTCGAATATTTCTCTTCTATAACATCTAATAAATCACAAATGAACTTTCTAACCTACAGCGACAGGAAGATAAAAAGTTTCCATATACAAAACCCATTCCTTCATAAATGTCTCAGTACTAACAAATGCATATGTATCATTTGTTCTCTGAATGGTACACAATATCTCTATTTTCAAAGAAACAACTACATGCTTTCAAACTAAGGGTCATATCAGTCTAGATGTTAAAGTCAAGCCCTACTTTTAGTTATTGCCTGTTTGATTTAGAGGCACTTGCACGCGTGTGCGCACACACACACACATGTACACAATGTGAAGCATTTGTTAAAAATTCTGTGCACTTAAATCCCTTTCTATATTGAAGAATTTTCCTTATATTAATCATTCCTGACATACTGGTTCACATTTGCTTTATATTTCATAAAGCATAGATATTACTTTTGTTCCTCACCTTGACCGTTAGACATGATCGCAGAAGATGAAACCTGACTCTGCTATTCTTTAACCTTGTGTGTCTAGAATTCATTTTATACTTTTAGGTTTATATAGTTGAAGTGCTATAAAGTAAAGAATAGCCCATCTATGTTAGGTGCCAGCAAAGATGGATAACTTGTCTTGGATGATATATATTTTTTCAAGCCAATTGAGTGTCTGATTAATTGAACAGAGTAGATTATTGCAAAAATTGGTCACATGCCATTTATTCTCTTTGCTTTGTGTGACATGCTCTTTTGAGAATCATTTTTAAATTTAATTGCTACTGGATTTGCTTTGGCCATAATGCCAGATATTAGGTGATATGTTCTGTAAAATGTATAAGTAATATGTCATACATGCTCTAAAAAATCATAATGAAATAGGAACTCTTATACTGTAATATAAATAAGGTCATCAACATTTCCAAAATGATAGGACTCTTGTGAATTTCAACAGATACTTAATAAAGGTATTAATAATTTCAAAAAATTACAAAACTAATTCCAAACAGAAGACATGTGTGCACACATACCTGAGTGGATGGGTAGGTGCATACACACATACATAACTCACACATGTCTCTACATATATAGAAATGTTATCCATGTGAAGCAGGGATTTCAACTTCTCTGCTTCAAACTCAGAGCCAAGAAGAAAGCCTAAAACAAATTTCAACTCAATGAATGGTTTGATATTCTTCCAGAATATGGTGAAAGAGAAAGGAATATCAGAAATATGGTATATTTTAATTGAAAATTGACATAATACAAAGATAAAAATGTAAACAATAAATGTATAAAGGTAAGAGTTGTACAGTGTCCCAGAACCTGGAGAAATGAGGGGTCGTAGAGGAATGGGGAATTGAATGAATGGGCTGCATTTTATATTTATGGTCAAGAAAATTCTAGGGTGTTATTGCATGTATACAATATGTATGTGTGTACAGTATGTTGATTATTGATCATAGCAACACATATTTTATATTTACATAATAACCTAGACAAAATAATGTGATTATTTCCACCAAAAAGAAATCATTAGTATGTGAGGAGATAGATATGTATACCCTGATTTGAACAATCCACAATATAGGCATGTATTAAATTCTCATGTGACCCTTATATATATTCTTTGTGTCAATTTAAAGTAGAATAACTACATTAAATTGATTTTCAAATTTAGTTTGATACAACATATATATCATTGTAAGTGATATTAATTCAGTAATAGATTCATTCATGTTTAACTGTCACCACTGAAGTTTCTGATGAAGTAACAAACATCTTAGTTTTTAATTTTCATCATATTTTCAGGTAATGACAAATCTGTAAATGGGCGAATTTTTAATTCTTTTCAAAATGTGAAATAACCAACTTTTCTCCCAGGTAGCCATGAACCATAATCTTACAGATCACAACTTCTTAAATACATGTGATTATAGATATAGCCACTGGGACAGAATGGGTAGAGGAGAGGAGGGACTGGGTAGAGAAGGAAAGTGTAATGGGCCTGGACAGATGGACAAGGGAAGGAAGGTGAGTGAAAAGAAGAGGGAAGGAAAGAGTAGGGAAAGTAAGGGAAAGAAATAGCCCTTTACTGACTCAGGATTGTTATTCAATTTACATTTTATTTCATTTGTTTTGATTTTTAAGTTAGAATGTCACAATTTTCAAAGTTGGCCAAAAAACTATTAATGTTTAAATGTAAGGAATCTTATTAGGCATGTGCAAATATTTATCTGGATTTATGGCTATAACACATCACACTTTTATGTTAATTTGTCCAGATATTTTCAATAACAAGCACTTGTTCAAATGAAAACTATTCAGATTAATTTTCTAGTGTATTCTGCCATTTACCATCTTTGAGGGTACATATATACACCTTATAAACTCATCAAAGTATTCTGTATGTCACACATGCACTCACTTTGCAGCTATTTTAGTTTATTCTAATATCTTTAAAGTAATGACCTCTCTAGTTACATTCCCCTCTGCTGCATGAAGTGAAAATTCATTTATTCTTCAGAAGTAGGACAAGAAAGTACACCCTTTGAGGTGGAATAGGGCTTACATAATCCATCCAGAAGTTGGTATATATTAAGATCAAAGCTAGAAAATATTCAGAGATCATGGGGCAATACTTAATATGAATATCATGTTTAAGAAAGAACTTCTGCTATTTTAGTTAAATTAATTTTCAGATACCATAGATTTATTATTTCAAGTTCTAAAATCTGACTAAGAAAGTTCTAAAGTGCCGGGCACTCTTCTCTTCCTCTTTCAGCAGATTCTGATGATTTATGTCTTGTCATTTGTGTAACTCAGCATTTCGCAAAGAAGGAGAGTTAGACACTCATTTGGGCACTGTCTACACTGTCTCATTTATTTGATTCATTTTCCTATCCTTATGGCTGACACAAGTTCAGTAGTTAGGCCAGGTGTTAGAGCCAACAAATCTTCAATAGAATGTAAAGTGCAGACATAATCAACAAAGCTCAAATCTTAAATGGCACACCAGCGTATTTGTTGGTCTTATTACTTCACTTGATTCAGTTTAAGGAGAAGTAACTTTGCATAACTGATTTCTGCAATCTTCTGTTTTGTTTTAGTTAAAATGTATCACATAACCTTCATTTTATAAGTAAGAAATGCACTGTCTCTTTGTTTGCTGTTGACAGTTAAATCATCAAGTAGCTGTGTGCTCATTCACTTGTGAGTAGAATGTCCACTTAACTGAGTATAATGTTCACATGCCCACAAGCCAGGAATGAGGAGAAAGCATGCTTTCTATGTCTACAATTCCAAAATCTGGTTGTGTGGTTACTTTAGTATGCCCAGGATGAAGCCAGCCCCCATAGTGCATCACTGAATCAACCTAAAGAGGAGTCATTCATATTGGAATGTGTACCTTTTCAAAAGCATTGACAAAGGTACATAGCATCAGTAGTTTCAGATCTAAAAGAAAGGGAACAAAATCAGGTGCAATGGACTGTTTTTGTCCTTCTACTTTCCAGTATATGTTCACTGATGTGAGATTCCTACCAAACAAGCCAGGACCCCTGGAGCCTCCCTTATGCTCAGAATGTAGAATAACAAAGACCTTTGGATCTGCCACCCAAATCAGTGACTTCAGGGAGACTAACTAAGCTGCAGTGTCTTTGTCTGTCATTGGGAGTTTTCTGAGGACTACACATCATTGGTACAGGGAAGCAAGCCAGCTTTGGCAGAACTCTCAGCCATGGCTAGATAGTAACATCTAGACACATGGTTTCTACATTTGTGGTTCATTTTGTAGATTTGGGGGCTACTCTGTTACTTCCACAGGCAGAGCAAATGTTAAGGTGGAGCAAGCAATTTACTGCCTAAAAATTATAAATAATAATGGGACGGGCGCTGAAGGCTCATGTCTGTAATCCTAGCTACTGAGGAGGCTGATCTGATGACCGTGGTTCAAAGCCAGCCCTGGCAGGAAAATCCATGAGACTCTTATCTCCAATAAAAACCACTAGAAAACCGGAAGTGGCGCTGTGGCTCAATGGGTAGAGCACTAACCTTGATCTGAAGAGCCCAGAGACAGTGCCAACGCCCAGTCTTCAAGCCCCACAACCGACAAAAAAATTTAAACATTAAAAAATAATAATAATGGGTTTCAGTGCCTATAATTTATGCAAGAGATTGAGATCTGAAGATTGTGAACTGGAGACAGACCAGGCAGACTTTCAATTAACCAGTAAATCGCCAGTAGGGAAGAGTGTTATCCATGAGAAAAAAGTTATGTAGACATCAGATCAAGCCCCATTACCAGCAAGAACCACATGCACACTGACACACAGACACACACACACACTTGCACACGTAGGAGTGTACATGTGTGCACTCACATACACACATCTGACTACTTAAATTGAAATTATTCCTCCGTATTTGGACAATTGTCTTAACATTTATTCTATTTTTCATCTATTATATGGACAGAATATTTGTAACCTACCTATATGAAAATAATGAGCACTGTCATAACTGCTAAGTAGATACAATAATTCTACATTTATTATTATATAACATTCTAACTCATACTAGTTAAAAGTTCACTTTGCACACACATATTTATATCTTAATTGTTTCAGAATACATTCCTTCCTTCAATGGGATGGGTTGGTATATGTGGATGGACACATTATTGCTTGTTTTGACATGGATATTCATTTATCACCATTTAGTCATCTTTGTAAATACAATATTAATTAGAGCACAAGACTGTTTGCTTGAAAAATGTAATTTTAACTCACTTTTGATTATTTTACCATATATTATTTTTCATTCATGCTCTGATTTACAATATATGAGATTTCTTTTCATAACATCCCAAGAAATCTCTCCATACTAATCTTTTGTTCAAAGGCACTACTAGTACTTCTCAGAATGAAGGGTACCATCCTTGTCCTAGTCAGAAAGTACAATGAAAGGTTTTTGAAGTAATTCAATTTAGAACACTTAAATCACGTTTAAAATCATTTCTGTGTGGCCTCAATTAACAGGATCATTTTTTTACATCCAAGTTTAATCTAAATTTCTAAAATAATTACTAAAATGTATGCATTGCATGCACACTGTTTATACAGTAGAATAATTCCTGTTCGCATATTTTAAGGCTCAAGATCTATGCTTTCCTTAGTTCTTCATAGTTCACCATAACATTTGTAAACTTGAATATATTTTTTATACATGTCATTTCTCTGCCACTGAAAGAATCAAGCAAGAAAAACCTTAGCTTAACTTTTTTCTCTTGAAACAAACCTGTTTTTCCAAGTTTTTTTTTTATCTCTGATTTAAAAAAAATTAATGTGAAAATACCGTACAGAGGGGTTACAATTACATGGGCAAGATGATGAGTACATTTCTTATCAAGCATTGTTGCCTCCTCCTTTGTTTCCCCTTCCCATTCCTTCCCACCCCGCTCCTCCCCCAAAGTTGTAAAGTTCGTTTTTCAACATAATGACTTGTACATCTCATTGTTGCAACGGGTCCACCTGTATCCCTATTTAAACGATTTGCTTTTCCCCTTCCCCTCCACAAATTAAACCAACATCAAATACAGTGAAAACAGGGGTTATACTGTGGGGGAGGGACATACAAAGCAACGAAGAAATCATGACATTGCCCCATTTGTTAGGAAATTGCAAGACTTGGAAAAAAAATATTAAATGAAGTAAGCCAAGCCCAAAGAAACATATGTCCCATGCTTTCCCTTATTTGTAATAACTAGTATATGTGTGAGACAAGCAGAAAAGGTCAGATAAGTTGAGGTTAGGCAAAATGAACCCCAAGATATGGACTCAAATGGTTTTTCTTGTATGCTATTGTTTCTAACATACTTATAACCTGTAGAGAATTGTTTCTACAACCTTCATAGAAGTTACAAACGAAACAGATTCTCGCTATACCTTCTAATGTTGTGCTTGGGCTAAGTTTTTTCAATCATCAAAATAAAGAAATAAAAATAAATCATTGAAGCTACAATACAAACCTGTTACCAAAGTTTGTTTATTGAATGAAAGTTTTGTTGTACAATGCAACAATCAAGTACCATAATTAAAAACTCTCAATACACTTGTTCTTTATTACTATAGCACATATTTCTAATCTTTCTATAACAGGTTGGATTGAACTGTGAATTTTGTTTGGCTAGTGAAATGAAATACAGAGTATTAACCTCAATATGAAAAGAAAAAAAAACTGTATTGTGGAAGAAAAAACTGTATTATTCAAACTCATAGAACTCATAACCTTTATAGACCACAATAAAGACAATTTGCCCCATGAAAGTTAGAATGTGTTTGTGATTTAACTAAATGTCACTGTCCCATAATGCTGTGAAATTTGTGAAATTAATGTAATCACTTAATCACAACAAATGCTATAAAAATAACAATATGAAATAAAAGATTTAATTAAATTGTGAATACAAGATGAAAGCAAACACCATAAACAAATTTAAAATTCAAATGGTTCAGATGTGGTTTAAATATACACCTTTTTATTTTCAATTACATGTAAGTCCCATACCAGGTCTCCCTTACCAAACTCTGTTGTAAGTTATCTTACAGAAATTGAATTCTGGACCTTAAGCCTTAGAGCCAGGTAGACAGAGTCAGCTTGAACTCTCTAGAAGTTTAATTTGGACTCAATTGCATTCTATTCAGCTAACAAGGGGAAAATAAAATCAATTTCCATAAAATATTTTAAATATTTAATATTAGAACTGTAAACATACCTGATGTTAACTTATCATTTACCTTTTGGTAACAAAACTGGAAATATATGAATCAGCCACAAAAGGACATTTATGCAATAGTTTCTAACTTGAAAATATTAGACAGTTAAGAAGCAAAGCAAAAAGAAAAAAGATATTTATACAATAACTAGAATGTCAGATTCTCAGCTGTTACCTTAGATTGTTTTGAAACAGAAAAGAGCTTTATTTAAATTGAGTAAATTGTTAAGAAAAATGATACTTCCTTAAAACATGAATATGAATGAAATTAAACATAGAAAAATAACTACAACTAATCAAAACTTTATAATTTGAAGTGTCCTTGTGAGTAATTCTTGTGATTTGATAGTAGTGACTTGTTTTTCTGATGAAAGCTAAAATTGGCTTCAAGCTTATATGAGACATTTATAGGACATAAACTTCTGTATTTTAACATATTTACATGGAATGAATTTGGTAATGTTTCACTTTTAGGTAATAGCCAAATACAACTTACTGGAACTGCACAGATATGCCTATATATTCACACTCATAATAGTTCCATAAGAGGAATGCCAGTGCAGATGAATGATATATACTCTTACCTGAAGTATACTTTATTATTAGCTATGTTACTGCCTTACTCTAATCTGAGACCAAGATATTCAGTTACACTACTGTATTTAGTCCTTCATAACTAATTTTATATTTGTTAACACTAGTTGCAAAGTACCCTGAAATGACTGATTTATAACGATCTATATAAAACAAATTTAATAAATGTCATAACCTTTGATAGATTCTTTGCGTTTAGAGAGAAATCCTATTCAGAGCAAAAACAACTGGGTTTAGCAGATACAACAACACATGAATAATATTAGTGTAATGGAATAGTGGTAGACATAAACAATGTAGTATAGCTTCTGAGAAGAACAATGTAGTTAAATCCTGGTATTTGGAAAGTGACTATGAATTTTGTAAAGAGATAGTTGCAGTATGAATTTGGGTTTTTCATAGTAAGTTATTTTTAATCAAGTAATACCATCAATTAAAAGGTGAACAATACATGACATTCAATATTTTATTTTTTCCATTATGCTTTTATGGACATGTGTTGAACTTTCCATACTGATAGCACTAGTGCATGGAAGATTCTCTCTGATTATCTCTCTGACTTCTTATGTGAGAATGTGGAGACAGTGGGAGACTAACCAGTTTGTCCAAGGTCATGAGTCTGGCATGAGGGAGTCAGTATTGCCTCAAGTCAGGATGTGCCAGGGCTGATACTCAACCTTGTACTGACCAGTCTTGTTAATACACATGAGCAAGCATAAGCCATTCCTTAAGTGGCATGAAAAGCTTTTCTGAGGCATTCACACTGAATATTCTGTTAAGTAGGATGCATAAGAAATCCTGAGCAATTTAAAACAGGAGTGCTATTGTTGTTACAAGTGTAACACTCACATAGGAGAGCTATTATTGTTACAATCGTCACAAATATTCCTGTTAGCTGGTGCTAGTGGCTCATATCTGCAATCCTAGAAACCCAGGAGGCTGAGATCTGAGGATTGCGGTTTAAAGCTAGTCCTGGCATAAAAGTCTGTGAGATTCCTATCTCCAATTAACCATCCACAAATTAAAAACAAACAAACAAAAAACAACCTGGAAGTGGAGCTGGCTCTAGTGCTCAACTTGAGCGAAAATCTCAGGGACAGGGTATGGCTCTGAATTCTGAAATTAAGAAACTCAGGACCAGAATTAACTAACTAAATATTCCAACCAATTTTTATAAGATAAATCCTCTTATAGTCAAATAATAACAATTCCAGATACTTCAAGAAATTAAAATTTAAATAATAACACAAATAAGATAAAAAAGAAATATAAGGTATAAATTTTTAAAAAAGTTAGATTTGGACATTGAATTAATCATAACTTCTTATGACAAATTATATGTCTGTGTCAAAAAAATGAGTGTGCATCAAATTTCATCCTTTTCAATTGAAACCCAATATATTAATTTTAAATGTTAACTAGATGCATTAATGTTTTCCAAGTAAGGAGATATTTTTTCTATTTTTAGTAGATTGCAGTATTCTCTCACATTCTTCTTTGCTTTATTAACTTGAGTTAAAATTGTTATTATATGCATTTTAATGTCCTGAAGAATATGTTTTACCTCTACCAATAATATATCTTATTTATTTAAAAGGGTACATATATTTCATATATATGTATGGGTGTATATGTATACACACATGTGTTTGTGTGTGTGTGAGAGAGAGTTAGAGACAGAGAGAGAGACAGAGAAAGAGAGTTAAGAAAAAAAGTTTTTTCTAACAGTGTGCTTCAAAACACTGATTGGCTTCATTCTGAATGAACATTACAGAGATCCACTTCATCACTGAATAGCATTTCATTCATGTCAGCCTAGCCTAAGATGCCTTACACTTTTCTGATTCCTGACCAAATACTTGAATCTCAATTAAGGATGAATAAAGATTGCTTTACTTCCTTAGATGATCCTATTAAGTGTAGTGAACTGAAATTATTTAAATTCATGGCTAATATATATGAGTTGGAAAAGTTAAGAAACAGCAACAGAAAAGCAAATGACTTTGCCCACAGGTGTGTTCACTTCCAGGCTCCAGTCTGTATAATGCTTAGTGTTGTGACTTTTTCTTGTTTTGTCATCATCCATGTTTTCATACCATAATCAAGATCGATTTGACAACTTCAAGGGAAGGAAAGTGATTCTTTCTTCACTACCTTCTTGTAAATACATTTCTGGCTGTTTTATATGGCAAATGCACTGAAAGTTTTAATAAAGAACAAATAAGTTTGATCAAAATCAATCTGAATTTCCTTTTAGAGTATTATACAAACATATTCTATATAAATACATTCTGAATAAATTAATCAAATCTCCCAGAGTCCATATATTTAAATATAGTTGATCTTCCTCAGTGGGGAAAAGATTATTTGATAGTGAGTATTAATATTTGGAATGAAACATTAATGAAATAAATCTCTGTTTATCAGACTAGTAGAAAAAATGGTATAAGTTTATAGTCCTATAAATAACATAAGAATGCATTAATTTTTTCAATTTCTATCTGGTCATGTTCAATTCTAGAACACATTGCCAATTGATCAGAATTCTAAATAGAACTGGAAATACAAAGGAATTGGAAGGGATGGGAAGGTAAACAAAGGAGGAGGCTGCAATGCTTGGTAAGAAATGTACGCATTATCTCGCATTATCCTGCCCATGCAATTGTAACCCCTCTGTACAGTATGTTCACAAATAAAATAAAATAAAATTTAAAAAAATTATTAAAAACAAGTAATTCAACAAAATGAAATTATTCAAGAAGTTTCTTCAAGAATAACGAAGTTTACTCTTTTGTATTGCTTTTCCAGTCTCTTCTTTGTTCTACAAGCACAAAAACTATAATCATGCATAAATAGCCATAAGATAAACCCTAAAACAAAAGATACAAATTGCGTGAAATTTCTTAACATACCAACATTAGTGAGAACTCAGGCAAATGGACTAAAATGCCCAAACTGTAAGTGTCTCATTTCTTGAGAAGGTACAGGGGGAAAATAACTAGTAACTCTTTTTTTTATTCTTTTATTGTGTCTCTTAGAAAGGAAAATGTGTAACAGCAAGAGAGTATTTGTTGTGTAGGTATCATAGAGTCTACAATATGATTCACAGAAGCTAAACTACGTGTAACAAGAGGGAAACTATAGTACTTTTCTCAGATAATGAAATCCTTTCCTTCTCCCCCCTCCAGAATAAACAGAAATGTATTCAATCTGAACATTTCACCATATAAAATGAGCTTTCACTGTAATCTAAGTTTCACCTAAGTGCTTTTCTTTGCTGCTTGAAATAGCCAAAGATCCAGGAGAATATATTACTCTCTAATCCAAATATCCATTAATTTCTAAAGTAAAATGGAGCTACTCTGAGTGTCCAGAGGAGAAAAACTAAGGAAGTACTGGGGATGTTTGCTTATGTCTCACCTCAAAAACAGGTGTACATAGTTTGCAAAAAGAGAGGGAAGATATTACCTTGTGATTGCTAAAATAAATTTATTCCTAGTAAATTCTTCAATACCCCTGCCAGTATGCTGCCCTTTACAGTAGAGTCAGGGAAATCTCCAAATAATCTCTCAAACCACAGCCCATGTATTCCTAATATCTAACATGTTCATATGTAAAGATTCCACAATCACTACAATTATTTATGTTTAGTCTTCTTCTCTGCAAAGTTAGATGAGATCCTTTACAGCCCAGACTGTTTAACATTTAGCTTTGTCTCAACATCACCCTTAGATAATATTAAGAGAAAGGGGGAAGATAAAAGACATTTGATTAAGAATGGTTCTTTTTATATATAACATCATTGGCACATGACCTAAAGTCGAAAATAATCTGTAAAGAAAACATAATCCCATTCAAATATCCTTATCAATGATTTGGAAACCTAAAATGCATTTCATTCATAAGAAAAGCAAAAGGTCCTTAATTCTAATTCAAGCCGCCAAAGATTTTTATAGATAAAGATTTGTTTATATTTAGAGTACTGTTGAGAAGCACATGATAATAATGATCAAAATGAATACAAATATAATAAATCAATTTCTACATAGTAATTGTTCTTGCTTTGAGTTTTTTCAAGAATGTTCTAAATGTCTGCAAACTTTGCAGCTAGGCAATCTTCAATCAACTTGGGCAAAACTACATATTTCTCCTTCAACACAGTGTTCAATCTATTAGGTATTGATTTTGCAAGTTCCACATTCACGTTATCTTTGCCCTTGCTTATATTCTTTGCTTTTTATTTCTCTTTGCTCTTCACATTTTCAGTTCTTTTCTAAGATATCATTATTATTTTTTATTTTACTTTTCAACAACTCCATAGAACCTCTAGCATCTCTATTTCCTTTAATGCCACAGTCTGACAATGAAAGTCTTTTTCTCAGCAGGGTGTGCAACCACCAAAGAATTGTATATTGAGAGCTTCTTAACTTTGCAAGACAAAAACAGAAGATTTGCATGCTCAAAGAAAAACAAAAAATCAAAAACTTGTGATTTTTCAATAAAATACCAACAAAGAATCACATACACATCTATGTATGTATGTATGTATATATCTATCTACCAATTGAAGAATTAATATTTTTCAGAATATATAATAGGAAATTTTATAACCTGTCATCATCTAGTATAACATTGACTGACCTTTATAAGTGAATGCGCAAAATAAAGTATTTATTATTGACTGGCCAGGCACCACTGTCATATGCTTGTAATCGAAGCTTTCAGTAGGCTGAGATCTGAGAATAGCCATTCCAAGTTAGCCCTAGCAGGAAAGTTTTTGAGATTCTTATCTCCAAACCAGACCTAACAGCCAGAAGTAGAAGTAGAATGTGGGTCAAGTAGTAAAGTGTCTGATTTGAAAGAAAGCTAAGCAATAGGATCCAGGCCATGAGTTCAATCCTGATATTGGTACATGTGTGGATGTGTACTCTCTCTCTGTGTCTCTCTCTGTCTCTCTCTGTCTCTCTTTCTCTCTCTCTCGGTCTCTATCTCTGTCTCTCTGTCTCTGTGTGTGTATGTCTCTCTCTCTGTCTCTTACACATACAAATACACATAAAATATAAAAACATCCAATAAATAAGTAATCATAAAGTTGAGGAAATCACAACTAGATTGTTATACAAAACAAAATTTAATCTTGCAAGAATGTTTCAAATAACCAATAAAAAGAAAATAAATACCTTTCTCTTCTAATCATTCATTATTATAACACATACTTCAAAGTAACCCCTATTTCTTCCAGTTCTAATTTCTTCTTTTCTAGGAATTCTGACACTTATGGATGTTATGCATAATATAAACCCAGTTTTCATTTTGGACATAGTAATTTATCTGAAATTCTCAGGGATTTTTGCTTTCCAGAAGAACTCATATTTAGTTACTTGTCCTTGAAGCTTGGTGGCTAGTTTCTCAGGTGGCTGAGAAAGCTTCATGCTAACAGAAACTACTCAGAGAAAAGTTATTGTGAAAAGATCGTTTCCCGTTCCCAAACTAAGGGTCATTTACAGCAGCATGACCCTGACAAATGCCTATAAGTCAAAGAGTGTCTGGCCATAAACAATTCTGTGTGACAGGTCTGTAACACATTGCACACAGATTGGATTCCCAGCATGACTTGTATGCGCTCTCACTTCCCGCCACACACAAGCAATACTAGAAAAATTCAGTTAGGGAAAGAGGAAATTTCTTCCTGAAATACCCCAAATCAAAATCTTCTATCACTATATGGTAATTTGAAACAAGCTCCTGGTTATACTATTAGAAAATGTTATCTATGAGTCAAAATTCACTATTACAGGCTTCATGAGGTTTTTACTGTACTCACACATAAATACCATATGTGACTGCTTCATTTGAGTAAATAAACTGTTAGAAACCACTGTCCTGGGAACTGGAAGCTAGTCTTGAAATAGCAGGACAAGTAGTCTTTAAATATGAATGATGACCAATGCTCTACTCCAACCCATCCAAAATAAAGAGAATCAGAGTGATGATAACTAATTTTCCTGTCCTCAAAAATAATGCATAGTATCATCACTTCCCACATACATCCATTCTGCTCAGGTTCACATTACAGAGTGTAGTTAATGTCACACATTTTCTCAGCAGATGCTAACACTGAAGGTAATTCCTCTCCTCAAGAAAGCTTTATAAATTGATCATGTGAAACACATATGGCTTAAGGAAAATAAATTTATATGAAATTCACTTATTAATATGTAAATTATGATGACAAAGCAATGTATATATTTTTTTAAAAAATTTAGGTTGGGTCTAATAATTACTATGCAAACATGCATAGAATTTTCATATATTTCTAATGATTATATGTAAATATTTAGTTGGTCAGTGATTCAGTTACAAGTATTGACATTACTATTTATTGCTTTTATATTTGATTTGATTTAATATAAATTGAACATTTAATTAAATTTTTATTGGACCTCCATGAGAAGAGAGGCATATAGCTATTTTCCACTCAAGTTCAAAAATGCCTGAATGATTTTGTTCCCCCCATTTAAAGTTTCACGAAATTTCAGTGTATACCGAATGGCACAGGATTCAGAATCTAATTAAAGATTGTGTCTATAATAAAGTCAGTGAGGTGGGATTTGTATTCAGGCTACTCAAGATTCCAAACTGTCAGAAAACAGTGAAGTATTTCATGATCTAGCTTCAATCCTCCTACATATGTCTCACAAACATGTCCTCTGCAAACAGTCCTGCCTTTATCCATGAACATAAAATACATTGAATTTCTGATACTTAATTTTAAGTATTTAATTGTATGTATTAGTTGTATGATATTATTAATTGTTTAATAATGTTATTTTGTTTCTGATGAATCTATTCCTATCGATTGGTTGATATAGGTCTTTGTTTTGGTTTCCTAGAGTTTGACCTAAAAAGCTCATGCTTGCTCTGCAAGAATTGCATGAGTTGAGCCACACCCCTGCCTTTTTGCCTTAGCTAATATTTAGATAAAGTCTCACACATTTTGCTCTCTTCCAGATGCAGACTAAGATTCTCTCACTTTTTTCCCCCACCTAGTTGGAATAGCATGCATGTACTACCAACTCAGGTTGTTTCTGTGATACAGAATCACTAACTACCATGACCAGGCAGTATAAAGAAAGTGATACAAAATCATGTGTGTGTGTGTGTGTGTGTGTGTGTGTGTGTGTGCACGTATGTGTGTGTGTATGTGTATGATGTTCAAAGTAACATGGTTTTTGAAAAGGAATCACATGAAGCAACAATAGAAAATTAGTTTGTCTTTTAAGTAGCTAATCAAAAAATTAAAACCAATAAATTTCTAGTGTAATTTAGAAAGATATTATTTATATGTGTTGCATGCATTGGAACCCTATGTTCACTATCACATAATGATGAGATGTATGTCAATGATTTGGACTTAGTAAGTCAAAGTTTTTTTGTGTGTTTAAACTGTATCTACTAATAATATTTAATTTAAAAGTTCCTGTGCAGATTAATTGAGTAAGCAACCTATAAACTTTGAAAATAAATCAGTTAGAATGTCACATTATTGTAATTATTTCAACAATATGAAAGTCTAAAATAACAATAAAATAGGATGCAAAGGAACCAAAATGTGTTAACTGATGTGCTCACTGATTGCATTTCTAATATAAAGATCCCAATGTCCCTAAATTGAAATGGAATTACAAAAGGCTAGAATGCTGTTAGGGTTAGTGAGATTGTATTTAAGCATAAACGTCATAATACTGTCTAATACTTATTTTCTAATAAATTCTTGATAACTTTTCTGTATAAGTGAATGATTTCTCCTGTATTGTCTGAAGTAGTAATCAACTACTGATGTTTTAACCAGATTCATGCTTGTGGCATCTTTTATTTCCCCTCTATTTTGTTTTCTTCTTTCTTCCCAGTTTGATACATTTCTTATTTTTTAATTTATCAAAAAATATAGTGTCTAAAGCAGTTGCTTCTAGCCTGTGAAGTAAGAAGATGGAATGTCTAAACATATTCTTTCTAAGGCTTTAATTCATTGGTCCAGGGGTGTTATAAATCAGCTCTATTTGGTTGCTGCTGCATTTGGATGAGTAATACTAAAAGCAGAATGGACAGTATGTTACAATTAGTATAAAACTATTGAGCTGTATATAGAGTTTGATACATTATCTAATATATGAATTATCAACTTTTCTGGGATTTTGATCAGTGTTTTCAAAATTATTTTAAAGAATTGTTGAAATAGGAGATTTTTCCAAATAAAGCTTTACTATGGTCTGTGTAATATTCTGAGTAAAATGCTGAGAGATGGAGTTAATTCAGGGTGAGCCAGCTGCCAGGAAGACAATTTATTTTATGGTCACATATGTTAATGTTACATATTTGGAGGAAAGCCATGGTGTTGCCTTCTTCTTTGCCAGAATTATGTTCAACACCTGTGTGGGACACAACCAAATTCAACAACAATTAAATAACACTGGAAAATAAGTAAGAGCCAACTGGTTATTATTATATTGAGGAAATAATTTTCTCCAGAGTTTGATTTATTGGAGGATCACTTAGAGCAATGGCTACATTAATTTGTTTGAAAATTGATGAAAACCAATTTGCTCCAGGCTGTGACCTTACATGCCAAGGAGAGCCTGGTACGGATGTGTGCAGTTGCATTATAAACCTCTGAAGAGCAATGTTTATTATGAAAATGCTGACACTACTTCAGCCGTAGAAAAATGCATGATCTAGATTTAATTAAAAAAACAAACATGCATAAATGTAAACTGTTAAAAACAGAATGTCCTAAAGTGAAAAAGAGGATAAAAATGCTGAAAAAAACAGGAAAATGAATTAAAGATGAGAATAAATAATTAATCAATTTATAATGTGTGTGTGTGTTTGTGTGGTGTGTGTGTGTGTGTGTGTGTGTGTGTGTGTGTGTGTGTGAGACCTGGGACTTGAACTCAGGGCTGATGTGGAGTCCATGTGTTTTTACACTCAATGTTACTGCTCTGTCACTTGAGCCACATGCTCACTTCAAGCTTTTTCGTAGTTAATTGGAGGTAAGAATCTCACAGACCGCTTTCCTACCCAGGCTGTCTTTGAACCATGTTCCTCAAATCTCAACATCCTGAGTAGTTACAATGACAGTCAGGAGCCATGGCTGATACTTGATTTAAGGCAAATTATTGCTATCAAATATATTTCCAAAATTTTAGAATAGCTGTGTGCAATGATTTCCTTTTTTGAGTGGTCTTAAATATTTAAAGAATGCCACTTTATGGTTCATTATAAAAGTTATCTAAAATGCTATGGCTTTACCATTGCTGCACTGAATGACAGTGTTTGTCTCGCTGTATACACACATGATTTTCTGTGGGGGGTAATGGGTACCACAGATCCTTCCATATCTACTATAATTTTGCTAAACAAGATAGATTCCCTCTGTTGTACAATGATTGCCATATTTATTACTAAGGTATTCAGTTTAGAAATTAAATTAAGTGTGACCCTAGCTGTTATTCAAGTAAAACTATTGCTCACTTTATAAAATGTGATCTGTTTTTTACTAAATGATATGGACAGTATCAAAAATGTAGAGCTGTTCAATCTTTTCAAATCATAATGTTGAGTTTCTTTAACATATTTGTATCCTTACAGTATACAAATTGAACAACTACAATTAATTGTCCTAGTATTTTGTTTTAATTGATCATTGCCTTAGTAACTTTTAGTGTTTATAAACTCTTGATACAATTTACCAGGTATATCTTCAGATGTTTAATTACTAAATTGTATAATCTTTTACATTTTATTATGTTTACATTATACAATAATTTTAAGGTAAACTACTAAGTGAATTTGAGTGTATGGCAGATATATACACTCTAATGTTTAGGTGAGATTTGCCACATCATTTAAAATCTAATAGATGTACTTTCTGTCATATTTTATTTTGAGACTATATAAAGGTCATAATTTTCTCCCAAATTCTTATTTAAGCTTTATCACATTTTAATTTCAGCATAATCACAGATTCACAAGTAAAAACCTCAAGTCCAGAAAATTATCAAAATACACCTGAAACATAAAATTACACATTGTCATTGCTGGGATCTAGTTAATTCAATTAATTATTAATTTCTACATGGTTTCTTAATAATTTCACAGATTCGTTTTAGTGAACAAAAATATACATATATAATTCAATATATTGATATCATTTGTTGAGGAAAATGGAAGCATTTGCTTATAATAATACAGTACCAATGAAACCTCTATAAACATCATAATAATCCAAAGATATTCACTGAATGAAATCTGAAAATTTGAGTATGAAGTCATAATTTATATCTGTATTGTTCTTATTTCAAGAGTACTTATAGTCATTAATCTAGACAAGAAATATTGGACTCTTGCACATGAAAAAGAAATGTAAAAAACTGGGGAGCATCATTGGTTTCTTATAGAACCAGACTCAGTCTTTGAAGGTGTTATTTTAGAATTTAAGTGGATAAAATTTCTTGAGACATTTAAAAACACTTTACAATGTCACTGCATGTCATGTTTCTTCTATCTATTGCCAAATAGTATTTCTCACCTTTAGGTTTTCATTCACTAATCTTTATGTTTTATTATTAATTTGTCACAAATTTTTATCTAAAGATCCTCAGTTTGTTCCATTTCAAAGTATTCCTCATTAGAGAATAAGTTAAACTTCAACAGTTTTTCTCCAAGGCAAATATCTTTAAAAATTTATCACCTTTGGAAAAATAGAATAAGTACTTTGCATGTCTTAAACTGCTACCTAATCAAAAAATAATATGAAAAGATAAAACAATATATTTATAAAATGTCACTGAGCATTTTATTATTCATAGTTTTAGCCCATGGAAATAATTTATTGGACTTTATGGTGTTCAATAAATTAAAACTTAAAATTGGAAATCTTGATGAACCCAGTAACTTTATCTGATAGATAAATCACACATTATTAATATGATGGCTAATGCTAGTCTAACTACCTCATTTGAAATATATCATATTTGAGAAATAATGTCATTTTAGTTCAGAAATCTTAACGTGAGTACCATTCTAGGAATTAAGCCTTATTATCTACCAGGGCTTATAACACTTTTATAAAGCATATTAATATGATTTGAATTCAATAAAATTTTTTGTTGCTGTTACAAATTATTTTTTAAAACTTGTCTTTTATGAATAATACATATATTTCTATCTTTTAAAAAACAATACATTAGACAGATGAGTATCATAGCATAATAAATTTGTTGCACACATATTCGTATATGTATATATTAGACAAAGCCTCAGTGCTAGGAATATCGGGGTACCTCATGATATTGAGCCTTGCTTTAATTTCCTATTTATCTTGAGACCACATTTGCTATATATGTAGTTTAATGAGACAGGACATGGATTACTATAATCCATCCTGCTTTCCAAAAATACACAATTAAGACAAATTTTCTGGAAATTTATCATTTAAATTTTATAACTTAGAAAATGGACTAGATATCTGAGGTGCGTTATGCATACTAATATAAGTGATATCACAGTACTGTAGTTTTAATTATCTTTTACAAGGTTTAAATCTGGTCTACCAAAGAATGGAATGTAATTAAAAAATTACATCACTTCAATTGCTACTTTCCTGTCTCCGTATGGGACCATACCAAACTACTTAGCAGCTGTACACCTTTTGTCTCAGATTTAAATTGAAGCAGAAGACATGATACTAAAAGTGAAGATAATAGAATGCATTTAGGATTCTTACACAGGATTTCACACGTAGTAAAGTATAATAAAGTATAGATTATTTTTATATATTATTTTTAAATATTTTGGCAGTACTAGAGATTGAACTTGGATTTTAAATTTCATTTATAAGCAAGTTACAATAAACTCATGAATCCCTAGTTCATATAATTTGATAAACTGCATCAAATTACTTCCTTTGAAAGATTAGAAATGAAATTTTACTCAAGCTAGCTTTATCTAAGACTCTAGTAAACAAAACACAATTTGGATATACATATTTTGTTTGTTCCAGGTCAGATCTTTCTTATTCTTTATACTTTTAGTTTTTTTATTATGGGCACTCAAAATATGGATCTAGACATTAATCTAAACATACTATAAACATTACTTGTTAGTTCAGTTAAATAATTTAAACGATAAAAGGTGCAAAATGAAAATAATTTTTCCTAGAACTATTTAGGTCATTTTGATATATATTTTTTTAATTTTTTTGGTGGGGGGTCCTGTTTTGGAGCCTGAACTCTGGGCCTGGGCGTTGTCCTTCAGCTCTTCAGCTCAAGGCTAGTGCTCTACCACTTGAGCCACAGTGCCACTTCCCACTTTTTTCTTTTTGCTTATGTCGTGCTGAGGATTCAAACCCAGGGCCTCAGGCATGCAAGGCAAGCGCTCTACCACTGAGCCACCTTCCCAGCCCTATTTTTTAAAATTTTTATGTTGAAAGGTCTTCAGATTGTACATTTCATTTAAGTTTAAGAAATAAGATCCAACTTAAGTTATTGATAGTCTCACAAACTCTTCCTTGCATAATCAAAATTATAGCATCAGTATTAAGATGCAAAGATACGCTTGAAAAGCATAAACCATTTATAATGCTAGCAGTTACTTGACACTTCAAATTATAAGCATTCTCCCCCAGGAGACACACTGGCAATGAGAAATAGACTGCGTATAGTACTGAATTACATGACACATTGAACCTAAATATTAAGAAAAGTCAAGTGTTCATAATGCATACCTTAAATACTCACTGTAAAAAATAATATGATTCATGACAATATCTTTATTCTAGTGGGTCTTCTGCTGTAGACAAGAAATCTTTCATCATAGGCACTCTAAGCAAAATTTATAGGTTAAAGTATTTCTCTTCATACTTTCCTTCAAGAAAGTGCTTGGTATTTTGTATATACATTTATTTGAATTAGGGAAGGGAAAAGAAATAACAAAATGATGAGACAAAGGACAAAGGGGGGGGCAATGGATGCAACAGGGATATTCACAAGACAATATGTTAGAAATGATCTGTCCAACTTGGACAGATTGGATTTGAGGGGCGGGAAAGTAGGAGAAAAATGAGGGAAGGGGTCATAATTTGACCAAAAAATGTACTTATCACCTGACTTGTGTAATTGTAATCACACTGTACATCACCTTTACAATTAATAACCCAACCACCCCCAAAAAAAAGAAAAAAAGAAGAGAGAAAGAAGAAAGAAAAGGAAATAAGAAAAATCAAGTTTAGTGTTAATGTTGACTAGCTATGTGAATTTTGCTGTCATTTGATTTGTCTATAATGGCTTTTCCTAAATTTAAAATAAAAAAGAAAGTAGCAAATATTGCACTCTATTGTATGCTGACAGTCTGTGAGTATACTTTGAAATGGGGTACCAAATGAAGAAGCACATATGAAACTCAAATCCACTGAACTTGTCAGAAATTTTCTTTGTTGGTAGATATTTTTGTTACAAAAGTATACAATGCTTATGAGAAACCATGCTGATGATTATTCTTGCTACCAGTCCCAGAGCACTGATTTGGTTTGAAAGACATTCTTTAGAAGATTATTACAATTTCCCTGTCTTAGTATTTTGAGTTCACAAAAGTCAAATGAAAAGTTCGATAATTATTTTTTGATTACGACCTTATTTAATCCAGTCACTGAGATGATGGCATTTATATCTCAGATTTTTCTAAACCTAATTATCCAAAAATTCTACTACAAAACTGAGCATTTTTTCCATTAAAGAGAACAAATGCTGGAGCATGAATACAAAGAGTTAATTAGCTTCAATGCAAAGAAAGGCATGTTATACCTCAAGTTCATAGAATTGCTCTTATTCCTTCCAAAGATAATAATTTCCAATATCGAATTCCTGGTTTCATTCTAACATTGATATTTGTGAAAAACACTGAAATAATTATAAATGCAAAAGCTATGAGGTCAGAGATCATATATCCAGCCAATGACCTTGAAATGTAAAACCATCTTTATTTTCTATCTTATATCTCATTGTAAATGAAATCTTATTTCCATTCACCTTCACCAAAAATCGATACCATAAATATTCAAAACAGTGAGGAGGAGGGGCAAAAAAGAGGAAGCAACATAGAACAAGAAAGAAGAGATAGGAAAGAAGGAAGGAAGGGAGGAAGGAAGGAGAAAAAGAAGAGGAAAAGAACATAAGAGATAGAGTGGGAGGGGAAGCAGAATAATTGAACTGACAAAATTTGGAATCAAATTGAAAGAGAATATTGAGTACTCCAAGTGATTTTTGGTGTGGTCATGGGGCTTGAACTCTGGGCCTGGGTGCTGTCCCTCAGCTTTTCAGCACAAGGCAAGAGCTCTCCCATTTGAGCCACAGCACCACTTCCTGTTTTCTAGTTGTTTTTATTGGAGATAAGAGTCTCACAGACTTTCAAAGCCCCAGCTGGCTTTTAACAGCGATCCTCAGATCTCAGCCTCCTGAGTAGCTAGGATTACAGTCGTGAGCCACTGGTGCCCGTCTTCAAGTTGTTAAACAAATTATATTCTGGATCAATTTAAATGAAGTAAACCACTGCAGATGCTAAAAATGAAATATAGGTAGATATCTAAAACCAGTTATGCAACAATTTGAGGCCAGACAGGGTAACTGAGTAAAACTCAGTTTAGCTTAAGCACCCTAAATATATACTTTTCAATTGTAAAATAAAGTCATGCGATGAAATTTCTGAAGAGAACATAGTTATTTTGTATTCATTATATTGCACGAGCCATGCATTCCTATCTATGGAAGCGAGGTTCTGTGCCCTGTGGAGTGGCAGGCCACTGATGCCCAAATCCCTTCTATTAGGGATAGTGGAGTTTGTACATAACTCCCTGTGAATCCTACCATAAATGGTAGACTAATTTTAGATTCCTTCCTAGCACCAATCCAAAGTAAATTCTATGCAGATTAGAATCTCCCTGTACGACTCAACAGGCTTATCAGGTAAAAGTGTCTGGCACATTTTCAGTACAGAAGTGTGCTTTCTTTTCTTTATTTTTTTATAGTCAGGTTTTTGAGAGCTCACGGTTCTTTTATTCTACTGAGCTGGAACATACAGATATGTATAGCTGTCTACTTCTAATACTACACAATAATCAAAATATGCTATATTACCACTGAAAACAAAAAAAATATGAAACTGAGATGTGACTATACTCTGTTTTCTTGAGGAACATTGTTACATTGATGGCATCATTTAAATTGCAGGGAAATTAAAAACTAAGAAAATTATTTCTTTAACTCATTCACGTATAGATTCTGTTTACATTCTATTTTGAAAAGAAATTAATATTATATATACATATATATTTCTTTTATTTTATTTTTTGTCTGTCGTGGGGCTTGAACTCCAGACCTGGGCTCTATCTGTCAGCTCTTCAGCTCAAGGCTATTGCTCTATCACTTGAGCTACAACACCACTTCCAGTTTTTCTGGTGGTTTATTGGACATAAGATTTTCATGGACTTTCCTGCCCCAGCTGGCTTTGAACCATGATCCTCAGATCTCAGCATCCTGAGTAGCTAGGATTACAGGCATGAGCCATTGGTGCCCGGCCAAGAAATTAATATTAAAAGACCTATATTGGAAAAAACAAATATCTCATTCTAAGCTATCATTTAGAAGGTTGATAAAGGAAACTTGAAGTTTTTTATTAATAAATATATACACCTTGAAAAAATATATTTAAAGATACTTTAATCACAGAACATTCATCTACATTTATATTGATGAGATTAATAACTCCTTTGACATTTTATTGATAAGCAATATGTCTCCAAAAGATAACATTAACATTGCATTGTGCAGACCATTCTAATATGGAAGAAATCCAATAGCCATAACATTAAAATAACATTTTAGAAATATAAAAATATGAAAATAAAGTGAGCTATAAGTTCTAGTCTTAAAAGATATTCTGTGTACATTTCTAATTTAAATCATGTTACTTCAATCTGGCCCTTTTTATTTTTTTAAATTATTTTTTTTATTGTGAAAATACCATACAGAGGGGTTACAATTACATGAGCAAGATAATGAGTACATTTCTTATCAAGCATTGTTGCCTCCTCCTTTGTTTCCCCTTCCCATCCCTTTCTATCTGCCCTTGCCCCTCTAATCTGGTCATTTTGTAAACTTGTTTACAATCTTTCCAAATTGCATCAGTGCCATTTGGTCGATAAAATACATGACTATTCTTTGTATTTTTCATCGTTTTCAGTTTGAATGACTTTAGCTTGTCAATAAAATCTCATGCTCGTTTATTTTAAAACAAAGAAACTGCAAGTCTTCAATATCTTAGTTATCACACATGACCTCTAGCATTTGTTTTCTTGTATGTTCTTTAACATTCTTGAGTTTCTAATGTTTCACTCACCTTGAAAAATATTTTATTTATTTTTAATGAGTATTTTGTTGTGAAAATACTGTACAGAGGGGTTACAGTTACATGAGCAAGGTAATGAGTACATTTTTTTTGGGGGGGTGTCCGGTCGAGGGGCCTGAACTGTGGGTCTGGGCGCTGTCTCTCAGCTCTTCAGCTCAAGGTTAGTTCTCTATCACTTGAGCTACAACGCCACTTCCGGCTTTTTTCTTTTTGTTTATATGGTGCTGAGGAATCAAACCCAGGGTCTCATGCATGCAAGGCAAGCAAGCTACCACTGAGCCACCTTCCCAGGCCATGAGTACATTTCTTACCAAACCTTGTTGCCTCCTCCTTTGTTTTTCCCCTACCATCCCTTCTCTGCCACCTCCACTATTACTCCCCCCCACACCTCCCCCGCCTAAATTGTAATGTTTGTTTTTTTTTAATCTGCTTCTTTCAGTATTTAACTTTGATGCCAAGGAATTTTATCGAAATCCTACAAACACTTTCCTCTCTATTTTTTTCTGCCAGTCTGTGATAGTTACCTTGCAGATCCTTTCCATTTCTTGTAAGGACATAACCATCAACACTTCTCCCAGAGTTTCGGCTGCAATCAGCTTCTCATTACTACAGTGGCTTTTTAGATTGGCTTCCATTACTTTAAATGCAAATTCTTTCTCATCATTTTTTTCCCAAGCTATCAGAGAACTCAAAACTGTATATCAGATGATCCTCTGTCTGTTTGGAAAGTCATTGATGTCTGTTTCACAATTCTTAGTTCACATCTAAGTAATTCCATAAAATTTTACTTAAAAAATATCATCATGCTTAAACAGCGCTTCTAACATGTTCATTTTACAATAGTCATTCTAATTTATTTGTTGAAAGATAAAGAGTTATTTACTTTCTGGGAAAACAGATGGGATTTATCTCTATGCTTCTAGTGACCAATAGCAACAAAATTAAGACTGTGTAACAACTAGAACTCATTATCCACCTGTAGGATTCAGATTATAGGCCCAGATGTCATCTCAGATGACAGCTGTCATTGATTGCCCTACCACTGAAGATGGCAGCCTTCAGAAGCAGAGGCTAGTTGTCTAAATCTCATTCATTAAACCATAAATTTTCATATATAGATATATTCATGTTCAAATAATTGTGTATAAGTTTTGGCATAATCTACTACTCTGTCAACCAACTCACTTTATTTTGGGGAAGTAGCTAGAACTTAATTCATAACTATCTATAAACCCTTCTTTACTCTAGAATTTCATCCTTCATTTTTAATATTAATTATAAATAAAATACAGAAATGAATCAATGAATTGAAGTGATAATTAGGTATAACCAACACCAATCACATAACAAAAAAGATGAACATAAAATAATGAACATATAACATATTAGCTATTACCTATTAATTTATTATTAATATTACAATTATGCATGTAAGATGTCAATAACAGCTGCAACATACTTCGCTTAGTTCTAGTTATGATTCATATTTTTGGATTTATAGTTGGCTGATAATTTCATTCATAAATTGTTAATTCTGTTACATAGACACCTGGGAATTAATTACTTTTTCTTTTTGTCTTAAGGTAATAAAAGTAAATCATTTCCTTGCTGCCTTTTCATGTGTAGGAATGTTCCTCACATGCCTTTAATTATGTGTATGGATCTTGATTTATAAACTTAATCTCCACACAGCTCATCTCCTTCTGTTAGTTCTCTGATTATCACTCTAAACTGCACTTCTATACCTTATTTCTTCTCTCCTCCCATCTGCTTCAAACTACACTCTTTCATCACATCCTTCTTTTTGTCTTCATTCTCCAAATGAGTTCATGCACTCTGTATATACCTGTGGCAAATTGCTTTGCTTTCTTCACCCATATCTGTAATGCATAGGAGTCCTGGGGAAAAATGCCCAAGGGTCCTAACATTCACAGCTGTTCTATGAATTTAAAATTAATTGACAGTATGGTTCACTGATACATGGGTCACTTTCCTTTTGCTAAAATACATGGGTTGTGTTATCACATTTATACTGCTATACAGCATTTAGGTTGTTCACAGATAAATTTCAGATTTTACAGTTGACATCATTACACACAAAGTCCAAATTTCACATTTACAAAATGGCAACCTGTAGAACAGAATGTAGTTTGTGGAATAAAGTGGCATAGAAAGTATGCATAGGCTTCTGCATAGTGGAAATCTTTTATTGAAATAAATTTTAAATTTATTTGAAATAGAAATTACCTTACTATAGAAAATTTCAGATAGGCATTTATTTAGCTAATATTCACATGAGCAAAAAAACAAATATCAGATGTGGAATAATTTTAACTTCACTCAAAATTAATATTGAGCTTTTGTATTCGAGGAAAATATAATGTCTTAAAATAGATTGTTGAATTGTTTTCATAGGAAATAAAACAGTATGATTCTAGAAATGAATATTCTGTTTCTATAGCTTATATTTCTCTTTGTATTTTTATTTATTGGAGTTAACCCAAACTGTGATGCCCAGAGTGATTTTGTCCAATAACTCAAGAAAAAATAGACATTCCGTCATGTATTTATGAACAAATACCCTTTATGTAAGACAAGAACGGTCTACAGAGGTTATCCACACATTATTTATTTCTGATTTGAAATATCCCCTTAAATTGTTCTAGAATTCTGAAAATACTCCTGGGAATCTCTTGGTATTTAAGGTTTGAAATATTAATGATTAAAATAATCCAAAATGGGAAAATGAGTTATTCTTGATAATAAAATGATTTTCCTTATGAAAAGTAGATTACAGGGTTTAAGCTTGTGGGGATTCAAGTGAAGATAATGAATTTTTTATGGACCCAAGGAGTACTCATTTGTTTATGTTTAGGATGCTGTATGTTCACAGTGCTCTGTGTACTTTTTTAGAACTGGTTAATTCACATGTAATTTTTGTTTTTAATAACTAGTGCTAGCAAAATAGCATGTTGCACACTAAAAGTTACAGATAGTAGTTACATTACTGAAATTAAGCTGGAGAAAAGTTATAGTTCAAAGTAGTTAAATACACTTATTTATGCTCCCATTGATAGAGTAGTTGTTCTGATTTGTTCCAGTTAAATTCTATGAAATTTAACTCAAACTGTGAAATCATTGGATCCATGAAACATTATGGATTTTATAGGAAAAAGAGAAGAAATTTTGTCTACCAAATATTTGCTACTAGTAATAAATTTCTTTCTCTCTCTCTTTTCCTTCATGTTCCCTTCCCTCCTTCCCTCCTTCCTTCCCTCTCTCCCTTGTTCCCTCCTTCCCTCCCTCCCTTCCTTCCTCCCTTCCTTTCTCCCTACTTCCCTTCTTTCCTTTCTCCTTCCTTCCTTCTGTCCTTTCTTCCTTCCTTTTTCCCTCCATTCCTTTCACCTTTTCTTCCTCCTTTCTTCCTCCCTACCTTCCTTCTCTCTCAATTTATCTTATCTTTCTCTTTCATTCTGTCTTTCTTTTACCTCTCTCTTTATCTGTCCTCTCTCACTTTCTTTCTCTCTTATTCATTCTCCCTCCCTCCCTCCCTTCCTTGCTTCCTTGCTTCCTTCTTTGCTTGCTTCCTTCCTTCCTTCCTTCTTTCCTTCCTTCCTTCTTTCCTTTCTTTTTTCTTTCTTTCTTTCCTTTCTCTCTCTCTCTTTCTTTCTCTCTCCCTTCCTTCCTTTCTTTCTTTCTTCCTTTCTTCCTTCCTTGCTTTCTGTATTTCTTTCTTTTCTTTCTTATTCTGCAACTTGAACACAAGTCCTTATGCTTTCACTCAGCTTTCTTGTTCAAAGTTTGCTAGCACCTGACTACATGAGCCATGCTTCCAGTTCTACTAGTTAATTGCAGTGCAGATGGAATCTCACAAACCTTTGTGCCCAGGCTGGCTTTGATCCATGATCCTTTGATCTCAGTCTCCTTAGTAGCTAGATATACAGGCATGTGTCGGCAGTGCCAAAACACATATCATTTTTATTTTTAGTCTAGACTCTCATACAAATCACTGTAAGTATGTTGCTAAGTAACATAAACACTCTGGTGATTCTAACCAATCCAATGTGTGTTATATACTAGCAGGGAGGATTTTTAGGATTAAAATATATGTCTTACATACTAAATCATAGATGAATATACACAGATTATCTTCACAACAATGCCAATTTTATTAAATAGAAATTGGGTTCATATTTAAAGATTAAAAAATACATTTATGAGCTGGGCACTAGTGGCTCACGCCTGTAATCCCAACTATTCAGGATGCTGAGATCTCATGATCATGGTTCAAAGCCACCCTGGGCAGAAAAGTCCCTGAGATTCTTATTTCCAATACACCACCAGAAAACCAGAAATGGCTTTCTGTGGCTCACGTGGTAGAGTGCTTGACTTGAGGTGAAAAGCTGGGGGACAACTCTCAGGCCCAGAGTTCAAGCCCCATGACCGCCGAAAAAAAAAGGAAAAAATTGATACAAAATTATATCAATAAAATCAATAAATACATTGTCTTTAATTTCCAGGCCTTTTATTTATCACTGTTCAACTTAATTCAAAATTGAGAAATATGGAAAAGTTTCCTATGGCTGGAAAAGGAAACCTATGATTGTAATTCTAGATCCTCACTGACTGAAGATGAGAGACATGGTTCCAGAATAGCCTGAAGAAAAGGTTAGAAACACAGTACCAATACTAAAATAAAATTAAATTAAAAGTAATAAGCTCTTCTAATCCCAGCAAATTGATTGGCATAGGTAGCAAGATTATTGTGTAAATTCAGCCAGGACAAAATGCAAAACATTGCCTAATATCAAAAAAACACAGAAGGACTTCGTACATGACTCAAATGATAGAGCACTTTTCTGCAGGAAGATTTGATTGCAATAAATGTTGGAAAGAAAGATAGGTACATCAAAGGAAGAAAGGAAGGAAGGGAGGGAGGGAGGGACGGAGGGAGGGAGGGAGGGAGGGAGCGAAGGGGAACAAGTAATAGGAAAAGGAAAAAAAGAAAACAATAGATTTTTAAGACAAATTTTACACAGAAAAATTGTGTACTTGAAACAATATAACATTTGCTTTAATAAATACAAAATGATAGTTCTGAAATATTTCCCTAAGTTCTTTTTCAAAGAATGTAGCTTACACAGCTTTTTCTTGTAACAATGTCTCATTGACTGAAATAATTGTACTGTATAACCAATATTGTCTTCATTCATGGTAGAATTTTTTCAGAACTATGAAACTTAATTCATTAAACCTACATTGCAAACACTGCATTATTTTCCTTTGGTAAAGAAACTAATGGTATTAATGTTCCTTTAAAAATAGTTCTATTGTATACTACTGTGTTCTGTTTTCAAACTTTGTACGTTTGTTTTGCTCAGGTGACTTGATATCAGAGCTCTGCGATTTTTTATGCAATTTTTAATGAAGTAGTCTAGGTTATAAAATACTGTTATATCTTACTGCAAAATGCATTTTCACCAGTGTTCGATGTAATTTAAATCATTAACAGCCTTTCATCTTTTGTTAAAATCAATTAACACTGATAATTTAGAGACATATCTACTAAATTGTACTTCAAAATGAAATTATTATGTAAAGATGTTTTTGACCACATTATTTCAGTGTGTGTGAGTGTCAATAGTACAGGAAGTTAATATAGGTTTTGATTAGACTGGAGAACATTTACAGTTAGTAGGCATGCTTCCTTTCATGTATTTTCACTCTGCTGATCACCTCTCCTGAGACCAGACTGAAGCTTCATACTTCTCATGATTGTTTTGGGGTATGAATTGCCCTACTCTCTTCATTCAAATAGAATCAGTCTCATTTTTTTTAACAAGAACATGGAAGAATTGGATGTTTTCCCTCGGGTGGAGACACTTCTTGTCTAAATACATGTTAATGTAACTGAGGCTTGATCCAGATTCCACTGGGTCTTCCCAGAAATGTAAATCTCCCTTTATTCTCAGATAAACTGTAAAAAAAAACAACAACAAAACAACTCTGTCTCTACAATGCTGGATAGTTATACATCTATTTATGCTTCCCTCCTTAACAAAGATTGCAAGCATGTAACACCAGACACAGTTTTTCTGCTGATATGGGAACCAGAGAAATATCTTGAACACTTTTCGCCTGGTCTGATCTCTTCCTGAGTAGGTAGGATTGGAAGTGTGAGTCATAAGCACATGGTCCATTTGTTTGTTTGTTTAAACAGGAGAAAAACTACTTATACAATTACTACTTGCTTGTTGAGTAACTTTACTTGCATTGCCTAATTAAAAGCCTTGTTATGAGTAAATGAAAGGAACACAATTTTTCAATGTTTTAAAAATAAAAACTATTTTTGTTGAACAGATTGATAGAGGAGAGAGAAAATCTTTGAAATACACATAGAGAGTTCAGAAACACAAAGCATATACAATAGGAAACCAGACCCCAAATTTCCACCATCTGTGGAAGAAAGGAGGTGATCATGCATCTGGTGTCTCCCTGAATGCACGTCTCATATGGAGAACTCTTCTTGTCTCCATAAGCCTGATGACCATTAAGGATAAGTAGCAGATAACCATTAGATGCGAATGTGCAAAGGGAACCGAAAAGGGAGAATAAAATCACAGGTCTCTGAGTAAACAAAAAGCATTTTAATTCAAATCTCCAACTCACAGGTGACCGCAGCCCTGAAGACCAGAACTTGGAATAGACACCTATCCCAGGGAATTTCAATAATTAATACTGTTGTTATTCTTGCCTTAGAGATAACTCATTGTATTGAAAGTGTATTTGTAACAGTGTCTGAAACTCTTTTTTGCTGCTGTGAATTAACTGAAAGCTGGAGAAAAGCTTGCATAGTTGCTTTGAGCTGTGTTTGTCTTTGCTGTAAGTCATTCTTTCCACAACTCCTTTGCAATCATCTTGAATTCCAAAAAAAAAAGACATTACAGATCAATAATTTTTTTATGGCAAAGGATTAAAACTATCCTTACAGAACAGTGGAACCTTGCAGGACACACCGCCCTCAGAAGAGAACAATTATTGATCAAAGTGCACCTTGGTGACACAAGAATCATTTGAGGAAGCCAGAATGCCCCGCTCCGGAAGTGATAAGGATACCATCTCTGGGCCTTGTAGAACCGGAAGTGAGCAATAATCAAAAAGGCCAGACTTGCACCTGGGAGTCTGGAACCATGAATAACTTTGCCTCTGCCTTAATTCTTCCTTTAAATCCAATACTCCGCCGGGTGCTGGTGGCTCACGCCTGTAATCCTAGCTACTCAGGAGGCTGAGATCTGAGGATCGCGGTTCAAAGCCAGCCCGGGCAGAAGAGACCATGAGACTCCTACCTCCAATAAACCACCAGAAAACCGGAAGTGGTGCTGTAGCTCAAGTGGTAGAGCGCTCGCCTTGAGCTGAAG
>NW_012267237.1:14430054-14443658 GCF_000151885.1 Dipodomys ordii | reverse complement strand
AAAAAAAAAAAAAAATCGAATACTCTGATCTGTACCCTGTACATGGCTAAAGATAAACAGAAGTCCTGTCTTCTTTTGGTAGACCCTTACATAAAAATTTCCTTTCCTTGCCATATTTCTTTCCTAAATGACTTAGCTATTACTTTCACTACATTTTTACATTTCATATCTTACTTGACTTTTTCTCAGTGGTAGATTGCTGTGCTGACTTTCTGTGAATTAAATACATCATTTGCACAGTTACACCAAAACTGCATTGTTTTTCTAATGTTCATTTTCGATATATGAAAGCAATATTGATGAAAGCAATCACAATTTCAACTGTGTAAATAAAATGGAAATACACATATCTCATTTTTACAATAATAATGCGTTTAGCATTTAGTCTTTTTTTTTTTTTACAGATTATGTATTTTTCCAAAGAGAGGGGCTCGTTTTGACTCTAGAGTTCAAAGATTCTACACTGTTAGAATTTCTGAGCAAATGACATATATTTAAGGTTCCACATTATGCACAGGAGTAAGGGAATTGAATTTTACAGAATTCCTTTAAAATGTCACATGATAAATACTTTATGCTAAAAAAGATAAATAATGCTATAATTATAAACAACAGTGTTTGGACATTTTTCTTATATGGTGCAGTCTATATTTTAACAGGAATGAAAGTAGCATTAGTTTACATAAATTTGAATTTGTTTATATAAATTCTAATTCTACTTTTTAAGCGGAAAAGGAAATAAATAAAAATATTTTGTCCTATTATTTTGTATACTGTTACAGTCTCATATCATGAACTGCTTGACTTTCTGGTATAGTAAATTCAGTTTATCACCAAATTATAACTATGTTAGCAATTCAAGGTTGCCACCTGAAATATTATGTTTCTTTTCCAGTTTAATTTTGTCAGCACTGTTAAATTATTGTTCTCTACAACCATGAGGACTAAAATATATAGAGTCTGACATTTCTCTTTCTCATTTTTCTACTAAGATGCAGTGAGTGCTGTGATCATGATTTGAATTTTAATACAGTTTAACATTTAAATCTTTAGTGGAGCAAACCTGTGAGGAACCTAGCTAATATTAGTCTTCATTCCTTTCTGCAGAATTTCAGTGTTACTCAGTATTCTCTCCAAGATAACTCTCTATGTCTCAGTAAGGATTTATGTGTAAAATCTCCCAAATTAATTTGCCTAACAATAATTCTACTTCGTGGACAGTAATTTGTTCAGGAATGAGAGTCTGCCAACATCAGTGTTGCTGGGAAAATCCACTGAAACTTTGCCGATGTGATAACATCTGCAAATGTGGTAACACCCTTTCTCTTCTTGCTGTGGAGATGGTTGGATTTCAGTATTGTGTAGTCTTCAGTTCAGTGAAAATCCAACACTTTTAAAATTTACTATTACAATGTATATGTACCTGCCTTGAAACCAAGTTGTTTGGTATCACATCCCTCACATCGTGAGCAAAATTTTCTTAAAAGAGTTCCCAGGAAGATATTTTTTTTTTCTCCACTATCTAAGTGTAAGATATACTCCTTTGGAAAAGAAATCTTTTCAATATTTTAATACCAAAATGATTTGACAGTATTTGATACCCCATGCTATTAAAGACTGAAGTTTACCCAGAACCATAACATCTGCCTAAACATTAGCAAGATGTCCAGGTGGTTTGAGTAAAATATATGCATCAAAGATCCTATTATTTTGTAAATTAAATTTGGGTTCACTTTACAATGCATAGATTATTTCTTGCAATGTGTTTTCTTAGAGTTAAAATAAAAAGATGATTAAAATGTACTCCATTTTGAATTTTGAAAAGTTTTCTCTGTTTCCCTAAATCTTCAGTCAATCTGATTTGGAGAAGAAATGAAAGTGAAACTAAATACAGATCCTGCTGACTTTGAATCACATTAATCTATAAGCAAATTTCTCAATATTGAGCACTAACTTTTGTGTCATGAGAAACGATTTAAGGCATGACCTAGAAAGGAATATTTATAAAATGATTGCATTTCTAAAAGCATTGACAGGCTGCTGGTCATCTGTGCAATTAAATAATAAAATTAATAATTGAAATGATATTGGGGATTATATTGAGATATATTATTGGGACAGGCTATACAACAGCCAAGATTATTCATAATCTAGTTGAATCATTACTACAAAACATTTTTCTTTTAAACAAAAAAGAAATAAAAAAGAAAAAGAGGGCTGGTTTACCCGCTCTCCAGCTGCTTCTGCTAGAAATATTCAGCATGCTGCTATGGAATTCAGAATCAGAGTCACACAGAGGTGACAAATAATATTTGCCTACTGATAAACATATGTTAATTCAGGGAGAAGCTCTCCACACTTGTAGCAGGTGTGTAGCTGTGTTGTATTGTTTAAAAGGTGAATCTTTTAAAACTCTCCTGGAGAAGTTGAACTGCTCTTGAAGCTCCTTCAAGAGCTGGAATTCAGAGCAGGGTCAATCAAGGAGGAGGCTGGCCCGGTGCCTGAGTTTTCTGTGGTGTTTAGCTCAATTAGATTCAAATATACAAAACATGCCAGTGAGATGGGAAGGTCAGTGGTTTGGAAATTATATTAGCCATAACTTGGAGGTAATTTTTGCTGTGTCTTGTGTACCTCCACTACAAGTACAAGAATTAAGAGGAGTAATAAAATAAGCAATTTGCTACCTTCTCCAAGAGAATATATGATTCCAGTCAAAGTTTATGCATAATATCAAGGCCTCCATTGTATCTTAGCACACTGTTTCATCATCTCCCAGTTTAAAGAGTGTTCTGTGTAAAGTATATATGCCCCCTGTCAATATCGTATTTTCTAATTTATTTTCATTTCGTATTTTCACAACATAAAGTCTGCATTTGTGTTGTGAAACTGCCATCATCCTGGGGTTTTGTTTAAATATTCCCAAAGTCTGCCCCACTCCCGCTTTTAGCACCAACACCTCTGGGGTTAGGAGTTGAACACTTGGATTTTGCAGGTTCCACAAACGTTCAAAATAAAAACTAGGTGCTGGGAAGGTGGCTCAGTGGTAGAGAGCTTGCCTTGCATGCGTGAGGCCCTGGGTTCGATTCCTCAGCACCACATAAGCAGAAAATGCTGGAAGTGGCCCTGTGGCTCAAGTGGTAGAGCTCTAGCCTTGAGCTGAAGAGCTGAGGGACAGCGCCCAGGCCCCAGAACCACCACCAACAAGAAAAATACCCAAAAACAAAACAAAAAATATCTTATAAATATTTTAGAAACAAACGCATGAAAGAAAAAAGAAAGACAAGCAGAAAAGGTCAGATAAGTTGATTGTAGGTGAAATGAACCCCAAGATAAGTATTCAAATATTTTTTTCTTGCGATTGTTTCTAACATATTTATAAGATTATTTCTTTGTTGCTTTGTATGTCCCTCCCCCACAGTATAACCCCTGTTTTCACTGTAGTTGATGACAGTATAATTTGTGGAGGGGAAGGAAAAAAAAGCAAATCATTTAAATAGGGATACAGACGGACCCATTGCAACAATGAGATGTACAGTCGTTATGTTGAAAAACGAACTTTACAAATTTGGCCAGAGGGGTTGTGGTACGGAGGGGGCGAGTGAGGGGGGAAGGATTGGAAGGGATTGGATGGGAAGGGGAAACAAAGGAGGAGGCAACAATGCTTGATAAGAAATGTACTCATTATCTTGCCCAAGTAATTTTAACCCCTCTGTATGGTATTTTCACAATATAAAAACATGTAACTAGGGCAAATAAAATATATTTTTCCCATGGTTTAACAGTTATAAGAGACTGAGATGCAATAAACATGAAAAATTATTCTAAACAACAAAAAATAAAAGCTAAATTGTCAGTGAAATTGCAAACTATTTTGGAAAGACTACTTGAAGTGCCTGGGAAGGTGGCTCAGTGGTAGAGTGATTGCCTTGCATTCAAGAGGCCCTGGGTTCCATTTCTCAGCACCACATAAGCAGAAAAAGTGGGAAGTGGGCACTGTGGCTCAAGTGGTAGAGCGCTAGCCTTGAGCTGAAGAGCTGAGGGACAGCACCCAGGCCCAGGGTTCAAGACCCACAACCAACAAAAAAATAACAAAAAAGAAAACTTGAGAAAATAGATCTCAGGCCTTTATATTTCATTATCTCAAAGTCAATATTCATCACTTCTGAGTGTTTATTTTCAGTGTACTTTTTATTTTATTCTGTTCCTGTCCATTCTAACAAAATATCATTTACTCTTTCTAGATGACTCTAAAGTTAGGCAATACACCTGAATCAGTAGTTTTCCAAAAGCTTGACTTGAAGGTATATTATACCACTTTTTTAAAAATTAAAGTTACAGATCTGATCCTTTTTACAGTATATACCATCACATATCTTACCTTATTGTACTAATATTGTTTATCAAAATACATATTTATAAATTATCTTCATATCTTTTAAAAAAGTTTCAAGTTCTAGCATGCTGATTAAATAAAATCATATTTGTAAGATGATATCAAATTCAAGTATGTAAAAATAGCAAGGCATAATTTCTCTTTGATGATGTAGCATTTTCTATATTCTTTTAGGTCACACTTAGTGCTTCATGTTCCATTCGTATTTTACATATGTAAATTTTTTACAAGGACTTTTTAATTGAATTGTAGGAATTCAATGGTTGCTGTAGGAGTTTGTATAATTAACGTAAATTAAACATGTACTTCAAGTGGTATCTATAGTTTTCAAACTTGTCATTTATTATTTAACATAAGCTATGATTTAATGTTTGCTAGGCACATATTTGGTAAATACATATTTAAGTGTTATTAAAAGTTTGTTATATTTTTGCTTCATATATTGAATGTGTGAAGGATTTTTAAAATATATAAGTAAACACATTTTCTAAACTAATTCATATTGACTGCACATTTAATGAGATGATTATTTTATATAAATATTTCAGGAAAGGAACCTTTGTTACTTCAATATTTGTCAGAATATATTTGCTTCTGTATTTGATTACAGAAAAATGTCAACCAATTGAATCCTAACTATACTTCAATAAAGTATGACTCATATTTCTGTGTGTTTTCTTGGAATTTATAGGCCTTATCTAGTTTCCCTTGTCCAACTTTATATCATTCACATCAAAAATATAGCCAGGACACTGATAAAACATTGCTGTTTCTCTTGTACAAAAATGCTGTACCTTTGATGCTTTCTATAAAACACCATTCTGACTGTAAAGAAATGATGTTTGGTGTTTGATCACTCACATTAATATTGTTTTATTTTTATGTCATACAGTAAAAAAAGCAGTAACGTTGACTTACTTATGACATATTTACTAGTGAACTGAGGGCTTCAGATGATGTTTCCTTTTTACTAGATATAGGAACAAACTAAGAAGTTAGGCTGCTCTTGAACTATATGTAATATAAATGTATATATTATATATGCTTTATATATTATTTACATATATGCATGTATATTATATATATTATTATTATATATAGCTATATATATTTTTGGGGACTGGTAATATGTGTATTGCTATTGATATATATGCATGTATATATGTATATATGTATATATATATATATATATATATATGCTAGCCATACATACAGGGTCACTAAGCTTTTCTATAAGCAGCCACATGCAAATAAGCTGGAAGAAATTTCATATAATAGAGCTTTGAATAAATTCACAATTGAATGAAAGATGATGAACAATATTCCAATGCAAATCTATCCCAATAAATCCTCAGAAGTATTATCTATTTAAAGATTATAATATCTTTATAACATTGACTGTTGTCATTGGTGTTTCCCAACAATCACTGCTATAGTAAGGCTTCTGTGTTACCTAGTTGGGAAATCATTAATAGGAACAACATATTTTTTTGTTGCTTGTTCACTAAATTTGTTTTTTTTTTATCTTTGAATAGTTTTCTTATCTTTGTGATTTCAGTTCACCAGGTCCATTTATAAGTGTAATGTTTTTGTATGAGCATAATTCCTTTCATAACTCTGCACATTTATCCTAAACCACTCCTCACTTCAACTTACATAGTTTTATAGCAACATACATACAGAGTGCAATAGATTATTTTCAATGTACTGGAAACATTTTCTTAGATGTAAATCTTAAAATTTTAATTTTACCATTATTTCAAGGAAGTTACTTTTAGCCCTATGAGTTTATAACTCAAAGATAAATATCAAAGGGATTAAAATCTTAAAATGTTTTAAATAGTGTTAATTACATTGCTTAGGATTAAGTAAAGTGAAATTGTTAAAATGGTTGTCTGTTGTTTCAAAATCTGTAAAGGTATGTGATATTTTACTAAGACCAAAAGAAACATCCAAATAGCAAATGAATAATATTGGTTTCTTTCCATTATTTCACTAGCTCAACATTTACCATGTATAATTGATAGAAATCATCTCTGTTAGAATAGTCTTTTGTGGAATATTTGAGAATGCATCTGACTAATTTCACAGCTTAATTTCAAAAGTTATGTATAAATACAAAAGCATGTTCATTATTAAATTAGTTATCTTCTGAAATACATACATTCATTTTCATATTCTTTCTCCAAGAGATACACTGTTTTAATGATGATCTTCCTTAGGAATATATTTTAGTAATTGTTTTAAAATTAAATTCAGTACTTATTTTTTTGCCTCTCAAAAAATAATTACTTTCTGTGGGGTGGAGTCGGGGTTCAATGGTGGACCTTGAACGCAGGGCCTGGGCACTGTCCCCTGAGCTCTTTAGCTCAAGGCTAGTGCTCCACTGGTTTGAACCCCAGCTCCACTCCAGTTCTGAAAGGTTTATTGGAAAGACTTTTCTGCCTGGACTGTCTTCAACTCACGATCCTCAGGACTCAGCCAATTCTTTAAAGGTCCTTTATTTTGCATTCTGGGACAAAAACAATAAATTGTTAACAGAGCATTCAAAATTTTGTATTTTTGGTTCTGCTTATGAAGAGTTGCTTTGTATTTATAAATTTTAAAACTGAGTTGAATAAATATCCTCGTTTTTGTAATAATTTTCAATGGAAGAGTTACCCCATGAAATATGGTTTTCACATATGTCTCTTGGTACCTACTAAATAGTTATTTTAGCACTAGCATATTTCTTACATGCTATTTTAATGATATAGTGTATCATTTTCATTAAATCTCATTACTAATCTTAAACACACAATCCCCTAATGAACAGGTTCTTGAATAACCATTAAATTAAAAAAGAAATCATTAAAATAACAAGAAAACCATATATACTTCATGAATTCTCCATAATCTGTGCTTACTTATATTTGTGCCTAATTATATAATTTCTGTGGAGACAATTTGAGCTAATAGATATTGTTCTAGTCCCAATTGTAGTCTAATGTGCAAGCAATTGTCTTCTTGTAAAGTGAAAAATTTTCTAATTCATCATTAGTTTACAATATCTTTTTCATAGATATATATTAAAATGTAATGTAAAAAGAAAATATACTTTACAATTGGGTATTTGTCTTGAAGTAGGTTATATATACTGTATATATGCATGCACATACTAGATATATATGCATATATGTGCATATATATACATATATATACTAGATCATTATAACAAGTACTTAAATGATAATATAACAATTTGCTATAATGTAGATATAAGAAGTGAATTCATAAAGTGTGGTGTTTTTGTTGGGTAGTGAAATCTTCTATAATCAGGTATTTTCAGAGTGTTTTCCTATTGTTATTCCTCTATGTTCACCATATACATAACTGAATAAATATAATAAATTACCATTCTGAACATGTCTTGCTACAGATTAAAAGTAGCAAAGAAGAGGCTCAAATTTTCTGTGCTATTTTTCAGAAAGTCATCTGGATTTTAGAGACTTACATATCGTATTATTCTTGTGATCACTGGGAACAAATCAGAAATAAATTCTGCATGAAGCTATTTGCTTGTGAATGTCCAAAGTGAAAGCATCTTTTGCATTATGAAGGATATTGGAAACAGAGAATATTCCAGTATATGATAGCTAGAAATTATCAGTATATCTCCTTTCTTGTCCTTGATAATTAAACCAACTAGAGCAGTAATTTGCAGTAATTCAATAGTGTACATAGGTATTTAGGCACATACACTGGAAAAAAACCCAGGTCCACATGCAGCTTAATGCCATCAGCATGTCCCTATGAAGAAATCTAAGTTTCAAAGGCTATATTTTCAAAGTAATACATTATTGTTTCCATTAACATTTAAGTGTAAGCATTTGAATGTAGTACCTGAGGACAATAAACAAGGTGGCCTTTATCCCTAGGCACAACTATTGAATCAATTAAGAAGGCAGAATGTTCTTGGGGGAGAGAAAGAAGGACAGTTACAAGGGAATACCTTTCATGGGGTTAGAAGAAATTCAAAAGGATTTTAAAAGATCGAAATGCAATTCTCTAATAACTTCAGTGGACTGATTTAAACATTAAAATATGATATTATAATGGGATAGATCACATTCTTTCTTGGATATTGGCCATTTATATAACTTGAAGTAACTTTTGTCATTTGTACATCAAGCCAGATTCTTGGCAATATTATTGTGAGGGTTATGTAAAGTAAACCTGTAAAAGTAAATTGTGTATTCATAATCGTAGAAGTGATACAAGTCAATAAATAGCAATGAAGTATACCTGATGATGCTTGGCTTAGGAGAACAAGTTAAAATCACATTATACAAAGAAGGAAGTGTACTATAGTACACTAAAGTAAAAATAACATGTCTGCAAACTTGTGGGTAAGGGTGAGCTGTGAATTGTGTTGAGACAATTGTTACAACTTTGATAGTGTAAAATCCTTTGTAATACTAAAGGTTTTGTTCAGAGACCTACTCAATTGAATACAGAATTTTACAAAGTTGAATAATTTCAGTCCTAGTAACTATAAACAATTTAAATAACACCTGCCAAGAAAATATCAAACCCATATGTTGGAATAAAGTATTTATTTGAGAATTTGATTTTTTTGTCAGTAATCATGTTACATTCACGGTGGAGGATATAGTTCAAATGAGAAGAAAGGATATGTTTTTTTTGTTAAAATATGTGAAATTTGGCATTTAGAGCTGTGACCAGCACTCATCTCTGATATATCATAAAGGTATGTATTCATTTTCGGGGACTTTCAGGCTAATTAGAATCATGCTTATGTTTTCATTAATGAGAGGACAGTAAGATGTCTCAAAGTCATGTAAAAATAAGTGTCACAAGATACTAATGTTATTTCCCTTTCTGAGTATCAGAGTTGAGGAAAGAAAATTGCAGTCTTTATGAAAATCAATCACAAATTTTACTTGAAGTGAAAGGAAAAGTGACTATACACAAAAGAATAATGTTTGTTTTTCTATGGAAAGCCTATTTCATTTACTATTAAGTTTGAAAATAATTATATTATAATTACATAAAGCATCATATTCTTTTTAGATAATAGGAAAAAAATTCTCTTATATTTGCAAAACTGATGTTTGGAATAGAATATGAAAACTTATTGCATTGTAATATACATATGTCCAATGTATATTTTTTCATGTTTCCATCTGTGTGTGTGTGTGTGTTTCTGGTCTTGAACTAAAGACGTGGGTACTGTCCCTGGGCTTTTTGGCTCAAGGTGACACTGTACAACTTGAGGGATATACTCACTTCTGGCTTTTTCTTAGATAATTGGGAAAAGAAGTTCTTATGGACTTTCCGGCCCAGTTGCCTTTTGGTTTTAAACTTTGATTCTCAGATCGCCATCTTCTGAGTAGCTAGGATGAGATGAATGAGGCATTCACACATGATTTCATGTTTTTTTTTTTTGAAAATAAAAATCAAAATACTGTTTTGATGGGTCAAAGATTACTTGCACAAGAAAACAGAACAAAACAAACCTCTAGAACTGCATTCCAAAAAAAAAAAAAAAAAGATGGTTCATATTGTCCTCCACCTCCACAGTGTAGCATTATTTTTAACCAGGACAGGAAATAAAAAACAAAGATTAACTTGTTAGTACAGTGATTCATTTGCTTTAAAATTCAGGCATAGGTTAGTAGCTTGAAGGCTAAGACTGGCCTAGAGTTCAGCTAATATGGTTGGCTGAGGCTCTGGTAACTTAGCTGTGCTGGCTCTGTCAGGTGACAACCTGTATCTGTACCGTAGACATTCAGTATTTCGCACACTGATCCTCTTAGCCAATTCACTGGTAAGGTAAAAAGGTTTGTGAAGGTCAAGTTATACTGCTTATGTGCTTTCCTAATCATTTCATTGAAATTATCGCATTACATGTTTATAAATATCCTAAATATAGAAACTTTTTTTTTCTCATGTAAAAAGGTGAATTTATTTGGGGAAGTGGATAACTGACCGGCCAGGGACGCAGCAGCACAGACTCAGGAGCTGAAACTGCGACCCCCGAGCAGTCCTCAACCTGGGATTGTGTGTGTGTGTGTGTGTGTGTGTGTGTGTGTAAAAATACTGTACAGAGGGGTTACAATTACATGGGCAAGACAATAAGTACATTTCTTATCAAGCATTGTAGCCTCCTCCTTGGTTTCCCCTTCTCATACCTTTCCATCCCCCCCTAGAAACTTTTATCTCCTAAACAAAATTTAAAATAGAGGGTTTTGAAAAGATGAATACTTTCTCTCATGTTTGCATTGTAAAGCAAAGCTGAAATTCGAACTAATTCTAACATTTGCCTAAACAATCTTTGCTGCAAAAATAATGTGACAAATGTGGAATTATGATGAACTTGAATTCCTTCCCCAACTTAATGTGGTCCAGAAGGACCACTTTTATTTGAGAAAAATTATCATAGGCTAGTGTGTCACTACTCTGTTTTCTGATAATGATGAAGTTCTCTTTTCATATACAGCCAAATGGGGCCATTACAGCTACTTAAGTGTTAAAGTTGGAGAGTGAACTTACGCAATGAAGAGACTAGGGATTCATACCTTCCCATAGGTTTTGTTTTAATATCTTTGAAGTTTCCCAGTGTGTTGAGCATATTAAAGAGAATATATTATAAATAATTGTATAAAAGGTCTGTTGCATTGAGATGCCCTGCTTTCTCACTCAAGGGAATATTCTCAAAGGATCTCAATTACACTTGTTGAGTTTTCAAATGTAAATGTCTTTCCAACTTTTCACTATGACTGCTTGGCAAACAAGTCATTCTTTAAAGAATATTGAAGAAAACTCCAAACAACTAAAACAACAAAATGAAAAGCAGTTTCTTGGCTTAGTTAGTTTTCAGATATCTATTCATCAGTTATTATTAGTCTTACTAGTTTTCTTACTTGAAAAGGCAATTTACAGAAGGCATTGCTCATTTGCACACATTTTTTATCTGCTCTGTGTAGCTAAGTATCCATTGACTTTCTTCTCAATGTGGCTGGGTAACTTACACATTTTTGCCTCTTACTGTAGTGTAGTAGCAGATTCATGAGGTCAGTGTTAATGCAAACTAGAGAAAATCTATGTGATCTCCTCTGTAAATTAACTGTGATAGAAATTGCAGATTTATTTTTAATGAATCTTCAAATTTCTGATTGACTTGGAGATGGTAAGTTGTGTATTTTGTCATACACTCAAAAATGCATAAATGAAATGAATAAAATAAATAAGGATATTGTTGGTTGTAAAGAAACGTTATCTATGACCATTATCTTAAACCTGGATATATCCAGACTTACCCTTTGTTCTTCCTGTACTATGAGAGAGTGGCTAAAGAGGGCAGTCAAAGTCATGAAAGGTTGGGGATTATGGTCCTCTATGGCTTTTCCTTCAATCATGTAATTAATACAGATCTATTATCATATGAATGTGCTTTATTTGATAAAAAAAATAAAATTTGATCCACATGGAGTAAAGTGTCAGATGCCTTGTAGTAAATATTGTTTTAATTTTCTGATGCCATTTCAAAGAACTTATTGCATTAGTATCCATATATATGTATATGTATATCTCTATCTATCTATCTATATATATATCTGAGGATCCAGACGACCTGTCTGGAATCTCAGTTCGGGTTCACAAGCTTTGGGCCAAGCCCATTTTTTTATTCAGGGGCTTGAAGTTAAAGGCCTGTAATTCCTTGTCTCTTGTCTAGCACAAGGCTTTAAATTGAAGTCTTACTACTCTGATCTTAAACAAGACCCAGTTTCATCTTTAGGACTGAGGCATTTATCTCTTAAGAGAATAAAATTTACTTCTGATGCTTCCAAATTAAGAAAACACTCTGTTTTTAAATGACACCTTAAACTAGATCAATTAAGAGAATCTCCATATTGATGCTCAAGTGTAACTTTAATGCCATCTGCAAATATTATTTGTCTTTTTAGCAAAGTAAGGGTCACTGGCCTCGTGGAGGGGAAGGGCTCTGCCTAACACAAACTCGGAGGGTAACACCATAGAGAGTGAGAGGTCACTCTTTATGAAGAGGGCATCTCTATATCTTCTGCTTTGATTTCAATGAGTATCATTGCTTTATTTTGCACAGAAAATATTTGACCAGTCTGTGTATATGGAAGAATCTCATGAGTATATGAAATAGAAATGTTAGGGACATGTACTACAATGAAAAATTCCCTCTCTTTTTTGTCACTTATTTTATGTTCATGTGTGTGTGTGTGTGTGTGTGTGTGTGTGTGTGTGTACGTATTCCTGGACTCTACTTCATCTCCATTTTCTATTCGTTGGTCTGTACCACATGAGGTTGAGAGATAATTTAGGATTAGGACATGAGTATATGACCAAATCCATCCACTGTGTATTTTCTGTAAATACAACCTAATTGGACCTTCACAATACTCAGTAGTTTATAATCTTTACCTACTTCTGTGAAAACCTGATCTACATATGTGTGTGTGTGTGTGTGTGTGTGTGTGTGTATTACCTTATCATAGACAAGTATCTAAAATAATAGCTATGATTCTATATAAAAGTTTGTTGTCGTTAAGTGGCTAAATTAGAATGGCTTTTGACTAAATGCATAGATACTCACTATGTAAATATTTGCTATTGTTGAAATATTTATATGTGTTAATATTTGAACAATATAAAATATTACATATGCCTATATAAGTAATAAAATAAATCACAAAATCAAACTTTTTCCATCTAGCATATTGTCAGTTACACACATAAGCATTTCATACAATTTCATTTGATGCTGTGTGACTCAGTAATAGAAACACCTGAGCATAAAATAAATGTTGCTTAAAATGAAAGATAAAATGATAAAAGGGGTGACATTGATCAAGGTACATTGTACTCAAAAACTGATGCAGAGAATGAAAGCACTTCTGCATAACTACTTAAGACTATTTAAAAATGAAACATTTTTCAAAAATCACTCTTACTAGTATCAGAAAAGAAGAAAAGAAAAAAGCTGCAAAGAAAGACAAAAAGAAAGGGAAAAGAGAATGAAAGAGGGAGGAAAGAGGGAGAAGGAGAGGAAATGGACATGAAGAAGGAGAGAGAGAAAGGAGAGAGGGAAAATGGAAGAGGGGGGAAGAAAGACGGAATGGAGGAAGGAAGGAAGGAAGGGAGGAAGAAAGGAAGGAAGGAAGGAAGGAAGGAA
>NW_012267237.1:14423138-14430004 GCF_000151885.1 Dipodomys ordii | reverse complement strand
AGGAAGGGAGGAAGAAAGGAAGGAAGGAAGGAAGGAAGGAAGGAAGGAAGGAAGGAAGGAAGGAAGGAAGGAAGGAAGGAAGGAAACAAGAGAGCAAGGAAAGCAGCAAGGAAGTTGACAGAGGGAAGGAGAGAGGGGGAGGGAGAGCGACTGGGGAATCATCTCACATTACAACAATATTTTTTTCTAATTGAATCTAATAGATATTCTGTGTCTGATGAGCATACACTATTTTATATTTTAGTTGTTTGTGTTTTGCTACTGTTGTTATTGGCTCTTCTCTACTTATTTGAAGTTTACATTATAAATGACCAATTTCCCTTTGGGAATAGTTGAGAAAATATTTAAGCCTTCAACAAATTGCATGTCTAGGTGTCATCTTTTGGATCTTACCCAGAGGAAAGAATCGAGCAGCCATATTAGTGGTGAGATTTTCTGGCTGCTTTTGGTGTAGGGAAGGGAAAAAGCTGGGTAGACTTAAGTCCAATGTTTGTAGGACTTCAGATGGGATAAGTTGGGACTCTCCCAATTAGTTCTCCAACACTTTCTCTTCCTTTATGGAAATTGTCAGCTATCCTTCTGAAGTCTTTCAACTGATGGACTAAACTTACTGAGATGATCTAGGGTTAACTACTTGAAGGCAGCTAGTAAGCTTTAATCATCTCTACAAAATATATTCACAGAAACACCCAGGTATATGTCTGACTACATTGCTGGGGTCTATATCTTTATCTTTTATAAATGTAAATAGTTACATGAATTGTTATTATTTGAAAGAAACAAAAGCAACTTTTCTTACTTTCTCTGGCATCATTATATTAAACCAGCATTTTGTCTTCTTCTTTGACATCCTCAAGGGATTAGATATATTAAACTGTCAAATAAACCTGAAAACTGTGTGAATATGTGCTCACTGATGTTTTGGAACAAAGAATGATTGTTATCTTGAAGGAACAATCATTCACTTACATATTTTAATTTCATAAAAATAATAGGTAGACTTCAATAGCATAAGTCATGTTATCTCTAAATATGTAGGGACCTCAATTAACATTGCAGTCAAGTTCAGAACAAAGCCTTACCATAGACTGGGCTGTTTATTGATGTAAAATTCTTTCACATGAAATACAGTATAATATAATCATGAATATTCTTCAAATTTAATTCCCCAGTTTCTCATATTCAAATTTGACTGTGCTAGGAAATAGTAAAGATAAATCTCAATAATTAGGAAAGTGTAGTCCATTGCTTGATTTTCTGCCATGTTTTGGATAGTCATCAGTTCAAAGTCTTCTCTTGGAAAAAATCTAGTGTATGTAAGAGGAAAAAGAAAGGTTACCTGCTTATCTGCAGAAATGTTCAGTCAATAAGCTTTTCTCTGTAAAAGTAGTGATAAATATTTTTAAACAAAGAACACAAACATTAAAACCTTATTGCAAAACTGTGTACATTTATAGTAGTTTTTAAATTCCACTACAATTATATTGCCAATAATTATTATCATTGCCTCTAATTAATCATTTACTCAAAGAGAATAAAAATGGTGAAGCTATAATGATTGGTTTCCTAATAATTTGTATTTTATTAAAATATCACATGCTCTCTGAAGGAAAAATTTGTTAAAGATGTATATGGTTATGTATTGCATATATGAATAATCTTTTACTTCCTTCTATGTCATATTAAGGAAATGTGTTAACTAAATAGTCAAATTCATTAGTTTCTAGAAACATCACAAAAAAGGTGAGAATGCATACTTATTAAGGTAGAATTTCTGCATACTTAATAAGCTTAGCCTACTGGGGAAATGATATAAGAAAAATAACATCATTTCCAGTATCAAAATGATACACAAAAATGTATAAATTTAAGTATAAATATTCCACTGCAAGTCATACCTTTTGAATGGTTTACATTTAAGAAATGAGCTTATTTGTGTATGTAAAAGTGAAAATATTTAAAGTTATGCAGTCCTCACATTTTTTATATTGAAGATCATTATATTGTTTCTCTAAAAATATTAATAACTTGCCTGAGTAAAAAGTCACTGTGTTTGAAGTCATCTTTGGCAAAGCCCATAGGGGACAAACTTCAGCTCTATTCTGATGATCTGTTCCCATGCGGCTCAGAGAATAAAATATATGACTGCTTTAAATAATTAAATATGAAGAAAGACAACTTCTTCATTAAATGGTGCTGGAAAAATTAGTTAATCACTTGTAGAAAACTAAAGCTAGATCCGTATATATAACCCTGCACCAGAATTAACTACAAATGGATCAAATACCTCAGAGTCAAAGCAGACATTGAAAACATTACAGGACAGAATAGGAGAAATCTTAAGTCTCCTTGGCAGAGACCAAAAATTTTTTTAAATAGAGACCCAAAAATGCAAATAATCAAATGGGATTGCATGAAGCTTCAGAGCTTCTGGATGGCAAAGTACATAGCTAGCAAGATCAATAATAAGCCCATGGATTGGGAGAAGATCTTCACAAGCTATACAATGGACAAGGGCCTCATATATAAAATATATTTGGAACTCAAAAAATTAAATCCCCCAAAAACAAATCCTCAAAGAAACAACTGCCCAATAAATAAGTGGGTTAAAAACTTAGAGAGAAGCTTCTCTGAAGAGGAAATAAGAATGGCCAAAACACATGAAGAAATGCTCACCTCTCTAGCCATAAAAGAAATGCAAATCAAAACAACATTGAGATTCCACCTCAACCCAGTTAGAATGGCTATAATCAAGAACTCTAATTACAACAGATTCTGGAGGGGATATGGACAGAAGAGAACGTTACTGTCTTGTTGGTGGGAGTATAAACTTGTTCAACCAGTTTGAAAAGTAGTATGGAAGTTCCTCAAAAGATTCCTCATAGAGTTCCCCTATGACCCAGCAATCCTACTTTGGGGCATTTACCCAAATGATCACAAACAAGACCATACTAAAGCTACCAGCACAACTATGTTTATTGCAGCATTATTTACCATAGCCAAGATATGAAACCAATCCAAATGCCCCTCAGTAGATGAATGGATCAAAAAATGTGGTATATATACACAATGGAATTCTGTGCCTCCATCAGAAAGAATGGCATTGCCCCATTCATTAGGAAATGGACAGACTTGAGAAAAATTATATTAAGTGAAGTAAGCCAGGCAAAAAGAAACATAGGTCCCATAGTTTCCTCTATTTATAATAACTAGTATATATCTGAGACAAGCATAAAAGGTCAGTTAAGATGATGTTAAGTGAAATGAAACCCAAGATAAGGACACAAATGTTTCTTTTTTCTTTCTTGCTATTATTTCTAATGTATTTATAAAATACCACATGATTTTTTTGTTGCTTTGTATGTCCCTCCCCCACGGTGTAACCCCTGTTTTCACTGTATTTGATTTTGGTTTAATGTGGGGAGGGGAAGGGAAAAAACAAATTGTTTAAATAGGGATACAGGTGGACCCATTGCAAAAATGATATGTACAAAGTGCTATGTCAAAAAACAAACTACAATTTAGATGGAGGTGGATGTAGTTGTTGAGATGGATGGTAGGGGAAAAACAAAGGAGGAGGCAAAAATGCTTGATAAGAAATGTACTCATTACCTTGCTCGTGTGATTATAATTCCTCTGTACAGTATTTTCACAATAAAAAACTCATTTAAAAATTATTAGTGAGCTTGGGTCATGAGGAAAAGGGTAGAAGAATGAGGAGAAGAAAGATGAAAAGAATTCAGTCAAGAATACAATGTATATCCTATAGAATGGGGGAAGGGGTGGGCAGGGGAGAAATGAGTGAGAATGTTGAAATGACTGACTTTGATCAAGATACGTTGTTTTCAGAAACTGTTTTGTTAAATGACAACTCTTTTGTACAACTATTTAAAGACAAAAAATAAAATTCAATTTTTAAAATCCTAAAATAGTAAAGTAATTAAATAACCAACCACATAGAAAACAGAATGTTTCATCATCTTCTTTTGTCAGAGAGATATTTGCGAGCTCATCAAAAAAAAACCCAAAAAAACAAAAAACAAAAAAACTCCCCACATTTCATGTTAGATGAATCATGATCCAATGAGTTGTTGAAGTTATCTTTTCTAATTTATCATTTGTAAAGTTGTTATCCAATCAATTTCACATAGGACAATCCAAAAACCCCACCTTTGAGAAGAAAAAAAAAACACAAGAGTTTGAGGACTTGATTTCAAACCCATCAATAGGATAAAATAATAATGATAATGAAAAGGATGATGAACATGATGATAATATAGCACTATGCAATGTGGGTGTCATAGAATCAATACTTAAGGAGCTTGACATTAATTTGGGATAGTCTCACAATAAAAGTATATTCTGGAGACATTTTATGACTTTTATCCAAAACAGTCCATTGTCTAGCCATACTGGTTTGAAACTGGTTTCCTGAGATTTCCTAGCATTTTCTATAACCAGCTGTGTTCAAGGGTGGAGGCTGTTGACAGGGTCTTTTGGCTTATGTGTTTTTTTTAAATTTAATTTAAATTTTTGTAAGGATGATGCCAGAGTGGTTACAGTTACATAAGTAAGGCAATGAGTTCATTTCTTGTTGTTTTTTCCCCACTTTCCCTTCCTCCCCCCCTCCCTTCCCCCCAAGGTGTAAAGTCCATTTCCAACACATTTTTTGTGACTCTCTCTTTTGCACTGGTTCACCCTTTGTCCTTTGTCTCACCATTTGCTATTTTCCTTTCTTCATCAAAGTCAGAAAAAGATGTAGATGGAGGATAACAAAAATCAACTATAGAGACAAGAAGTTTAAACTAAAGAGGTAAAAACAAAAGAAAAAAGTTATAGCTTCACATTACATTAAAAACAAAGAAAAAACCCTCTTGTTTCCATATATTTGAGTTTATTCTGATTAGCATCATTTTATATTGTTGTAAGTCATAGCTATTGAGTTATTTTGATCCTCTGCTAGGACAATCCTAGACATATACTAATTATTGCAAATGAGGGAAACCATGGAGCCTTTGTTTCTTTGGCTCTGGCTTTCTAGAGTTAACATTTCCTTATGAATGGGGTGATATCATTCTTTCTGATGGAAGTGTATAAGTCCCTTGTGTATACATACTACTTTTTCTTGATCCATTCATTAATTGAGAGTCATTTGTGATGGTTCCATATCTTAGCTATGAAAAATGACAAGCAACATAGTTGTACTGGTAGCTTTAGTGTGGTCTAGTTTGTGATCATTTGGTTAAATGATGGAGAGAGATGATGGATCATAGGGGATCTATATGTTTAGTTTTTGAGGAACCCTTATACTGCTTTAGGCACACCCCTGCCCAAATAGCATCTGCTATTATAGATTTTAATGGCCTTTCTGATTGGGCGGGGGGGGGGGGGAAGGTGGAATCTCAATGTTGTTTTGATTTACGCTTCTTTTATAACCAGAAAGGTTGAACATTTCTTCATGTGTCAATTGTTCATTCTTATTTCCTCTTCAGAGCTGTCTCTTTCAAATTCTCTCTCTCTCTCTCTCTCTCTCTCTCTCTCTCTCTCTCTCTCTTTTTTGGTGGGTCATGGAGCTTGGGCTTGGGCGCTCTCCCTGTGTTCTTCAGCTCAAGGTGAGCGCTCTACTGCTTTAGCCACAGCGCCACTTCCGGTATTCTAGTGTTTTGTTGAAGATGAGTCTCATGGAGTTTCCTGCCCAGGCTGGCTTTGAACCTTGATCCTGAGATGTCAGTCTCCTGACTAGCTAGGATTACATGCATGAGCCACTGGTGCCCTGCTGCCTTCATGGATTTTTGCCAGCTTTTCACCAGCTTTCCATCTGGACCTCTGTCTCCACTAACCACAAAGAATGACACAATTTCTAATAATGACTTTTTATACGACTTAAATGGAATCCACCCTCTTTGTAGCTCAATTGCCAGAAAAAATTTGCTCTGTTCTTCAGGCACTAAGTGTTTTATTGTTAGGATCCTTTATTTTTAACTTTTTGTCTGAGGTGCTCTTGTTTATTGTTTCTTCCTACACAAACTAGTGGGGATTTATCTTCTTTAATATTCCTGTCTATGAAAACTCCTGGAAAGTTTTGAAATGGCTGCCAGCACTGCATGTGTGGACTTGTGTCTGCAGCTGATATCTAAGTTTGATTTTTATTACACAAATTTCTTTTTCCTGTGTGGCCATATTGTACACCTTGTGTGCTTGCATGATAACAATAGTGGAAAAAACTATTGTATAAACCTAGGACTAAAATCACCTTGGTGTTCTTTAGTTGCTGATCACTGGGGAGTCCTAAGCAGAGCATCGACGGTGAAAGTTTGTGCTCAATCTTTGGCTGTATACATCTGAAGGTGATTTCTGGACTTAACTCCTCATCCAAGAAATCTTGAGCAAAATACCTCATAAGGGTGATTCGATTATATTCAATTAAATATATGTTGACCCCTTCAGGCTACTAAAATCCTGACTTTTCTTCACAGTCTTTACATGTCCAATAGATTAAGCAAATAAAGAGGCAACCTCAATGTTAACCAATGTGAAACCAGAGTTTGTGTCCCTTTGTTACCTATGTTTCACAAACGTTGCATCTGCTGAACATTAAAATTTTACCCTTAAAATATCATAATTGTAACTAATTTTTGACCCTTAGATAGGCTGTGTAGTTTTCTTAAAATTTTCTTTATTTTTTAAATTTTTATTTATTTATTTATTTATTTTTATTGTGAAAATACTGTACAGAGGGGTTACAATTACATAGGCAAGATAATGAGTACATTTCTTATCAAGCATTGTAGCCTCCTCCTTTGTTTCTCTTTCTCATCCCTTCCCATCATCCCCCCCAACACCCCCCTCCCCTCCAACACCTCCCC
>NW_012267237.1:14332069-14421105 GCF_000151885.1 Dipodomys ordii | reverse complement strand
GTGAAAATACTGTACAGAGGCAAGATAATGAGTACGTTTCTTATCAAGCATTGTAGCCTCCTCCTTTGTTTCCACTTCCTATCCCTTCCTATCCTCCCTCTGCCCCCCCACCCTATCTCCCCCCCTCCACCAAAGTTGTAAAGTTCGTTTTCCATGTAACAACTTGCACATCTCATTGCAATGGGTTCAACTGTATCCCTATTTAAATGATTTGTTTTCCCTTTCCCTCCACAAATTATACTGACATCAAATACAGTGAAAGCCGGGGTTATACCGTGGGGGAGGGACATACAAAGCAACAAAGAAATAATCTTTTTTTATTGTGAAAATACTGTACAGAGGGGCAAATAATCAATCTTATAAATGTGTTAGAAACAATCGCATGAAAGGAAAAAAAAACATTTGAATACATATTTTAGGGTTCATTTCCCTAACATCAACTTATCTGACCTTTTCTGCTTGACTCAGCCATATTAAAGCTACCAGCACAACTATGCTTATTGCAGCATTATTTACTATAGCTAGGATATGAAACTAACCCAGATGCCCTTCAGTAGATGAATGGATCAAGAAAATGTGGTATATATACACAATGGAATTCTATGCCTCCATCAGAAAGAATGTCATCGCCCCATTTGTTAGGAAATGGAAAGACTTGGAAAAAATTATATTAAGTGAAGTAAGCCAGGCCCAAAGAAACATAGGTCCCATGGTTTCCGGGCTGGCTTTGAACCACGATCCTCAGATCTCAGCCTCCTGAGTAGCTAGTATTAAAGGTGTGAGCCACCGGTGCCCAGCAGGCCATTTGACTTAATACCTATATCTTGGAGTTTTGTAAGAAGTCAAGTAGAAATCAGGGATTGAAATAAAGTGATTATAAAATTATGTTCTAATAACTATTAAATGCAGCTTTCATATTTCATAGCATAGGAAATTACTTTTCTGGAATATGTGAACATTTTTTATTACACACAAGAAATTTGCTAATAAACTATTCAAATGTTTGTGACCAAGTCTGTAACAGGTCACTTACTCATCATAAAAAATACAAAGTTTTTATAATGCATGATCATTCTAAGCTATCAGTTTATTGTAAATAAAATGTCTTCTGATATTGCTCCTGACCCGTATCAGGAGAATAATAGAGAGATGTGGGTTTCAATCTCTCGAGTTAAGTTTAAGGGATTATTGGTCATTTTCTTGCTTGTCTTTTTTACTCTTCTAGAGGCCTTAATAACATTAATATGCAATTTTAATAGTTCAAATACAGAAATCTAGTGGATCTTATTTGGGCACAATTCTCAATTATCATTGCTCATTTAGAAGCAAAGCAAAGGAAATACCACAGGCAAAAGATATGTCTGATGTCTTTTCAGAAAGAAAGAGGATGTCTCAATCATTTTAAGAGAATCTTCAAGTATTTGTAAGTAGAATTAAGCTATGTCTAGGATTTAATGCAAACATCTTCAAGATGGGGTGAATTGACAGTATGAAAATCTGTAGATGAAGTTAGATGGACCGAGAAAAGCAAGATGCCAGCACAGGCATCTATTAATACTAGTTCCTTTGTTTTTTACAAATGCCTAAAATATCTTTAAAATCCAAAATTAAGAAAGAGGATTTGAAGATAGGCAAAAAATGTCATCTTTGGCTTACGTCTTTTCCAAAAGTTAAAATGAATGTCAGATAACATATTTCCATACAAGCAAAGATGCAGACTGCATCTGACTCTGAAGAAATAATGACATTTGCCCTAACGTGAGATATTTAATTTCTGCTCTTAACTGGCTAAGGCAGCTTGTTAGAAGCCATATGCCTCTGTACTAGAGGATTTTTTTCTCTGTGTCATTAAAAGTAGTTTTCTTGATACTTTTCCCTGTCCTTAATGGGTGGAGGTGGAGTGAGTGAGAAACAGAACATGCTATCCATTTCTTATCTCAGAGACTTTGAAAGAGTTCAGCTGGTGCAGCTGCCCATGGCAGTAGAACTGTCTGGGAAGAAATTAGCATCCAATTTGGAAAATCAAGTACTCTGACTTAAAATACATAAAAACTAAATTTATGTAGCATTCTAGATTGCAGCTCCCTCCTCTTGTAACATATGGGAATACGGTGAAGAGAAAACCATTGAAAAGTGGACAGGTAAACAAAATAAAGACTTGCTTTCATTTGTTTTCCTAAATTTATCCTTACAAATAAAAAAGAATGGTGAGTTAATTATCTCCTAACCATTATAGTTGATCAAGAAAAAATGTTTATTTACTCTTATTGGATAACTTTGTTTTGAAATATGTACCTAAGTCCATGTATGTGTGTGTGTGTGTGCATTGATACATGGCCCTATGATGTTATCTACTTTTCTATAAATAGGTGAAATATTTCCAAGTTAAAAAATATTTGTAAACATTATAGTGACTAAATTAACTACATTTTTATTTAATCATCAGTATCAATCATTAATATATTTCTATGCTATACATATCATTGTCTCAGTAACATATGTAAAACATATTTCTACCTGTGTACACACACAAACACACAAAAACACACATTCCAAAATGTTTACAAAATTTAAAACTGTTATCTTGAGATAGTTTCCATGTCCACAGCATGTGTTTATTATGTTTACATATATATGTCATTTTTTTCTAAAAATGGAAAGTAAATTGTATGTTTGTGTCTGAAAAAATATTTCAGTCTGAAATATTCTCAAGATTCAAAATATTGGCCATAATATTCAGCCAATACTGAAACATACATATAATCATAAATAAAATTGTACATACTGTATACACAATTTCCTTTAATTCTTGAAGCAGTTATTTATTATTTATTGAGCCTAAATAATGCCACAATTACTTATTAGTGCTGTGTGTGTATAGATTCATTTAATGTTGCTTTTCCATGTGCAGAATGGCAATTCAGTTTGATCTGAGGAAAACCTGAGCATATGTAGTCTGAGAATTTAATCCAAGGATTCACAATGCATTTTGTCATTGTTACTTCAATGAGTAAACCACTCAAAGCAATCACTTTTTATAGCACTCTGAAGCAGTTACTATATTGTGAAATCTTAAAATTTGTTTATTTGAATTCCAGTACATGGTAAAGTTATATATTTCAGACTCCTTGCTAAACGCAAGCCATATACAAAATTCCCTATTATTATGAGGGTTTAATTTACTTTAATAAGTAAAATAAAAGTTAGCCATTTCTTGTATTATTGAAGTAGATTATTATTGTCTTTGTATGAGAGTGAAAAAGGAAGTAGATATGAGAGGAAACTTGGTGTTAGAGTTAGTATAAGTGAGAAGAGAATGAAAAATGGTATTCAGAATAATGTCATCATGATAGTCGAAGAAATACTTAACTTCATTGTATCTGCAAATAAGAGAAATACTGAGTTTGTTTAGATGTTCTGTTTCTATACCAATTTCATGATGTTATAAAAGTTACTTTTGTGTTAGGGGCTGCCAGGTGCAGTTAAAGCCAAAAAAGTCCAATTATATGTTCTATAGTATAATGTCACTTATTGTATCACAGAAGCTGAAGACATGCAAGATTAACATTTCAATCCTCATGAGGAGGAAGCTGGGAACCAATGGACAATGATATATGTGTATTGAACAGCAATTATCATTGCACAGCAGTCATTGTTTCAAATAAAATAGCACTTTATTTCTCTATATAAAATTTTACTGAACTATTATCAGGATAGGTGCTAGGACATTAAGTTTAAAGTTGTCTTAAACTGTGATTGAGTGGAGAATGCTCAATACAATTTAAGAAACTGTTAGAAATATAAAGTAGGTGATTTGATTGCACTATCCATATGCTTTCTTTAGAGGATAGGATATAAAGAGTTGAAAACATAGTGTTAAATTATTATTATTATTATTACTATTATTATTATTTTGGTCAGTCCTGGGCTTGAACTCTGAGCTCGGGCGTTATCTCTGCGCTCTTTAGCTCAAGGTGAGCACTCTACCGCTTGAGCCACAGCACCATTTCCAATTTTTCTGGTGATTTATTAGAGATGAGAGTCTCACAGACTTTTCTGCCCAGGCTGGCTTTGAACCGCGATCCTCAGATCTCAACCTCCTCAGTAGCTAGGATTACGGGTGTGAGCCACCGGCACCCGGCCCATAGTATTAAATTATCACAGGTGAAACAGGACATGTGCAGTTTAATTCCTGTAATATTTTATGAAAGTAGAAATTGAAGAGAAGCATTTTTTGTTATTTTATTGTAGTAACCTCATAGCTACACAAACTAGCTACATATATTTGAAATCTTAATGACACAAGCTTTGAAAGAAATTTGTATCTGCAAAACTACTATTCTATTGAAAATACTACACAGTTACATCAACCCAAAGTTTTCCATGGAAATGTGTGTTTTATACTCATCCAGCAAAGGTCAAATCAACCACTTATCTAGTTTTCTGTCATTGTAAAATAATTTACATATATTTTTATTTTAAGCAGATTGAATAATATGATTGTCATCCATTTGACTCTGTTTTTTCCCCATTCATAAAATGATCAGGAGGTTCAGTTTACAAAATATCACTAGTCATTGTTCTCTTATTGACTGTAGAGTATTATGCTTTCATGAATAAAAGATTTGCATATTAGCTGTTCACAGATATTTCAGTTGTTTGTAGTTTAGAGCTAATACAATTAGCCAATTATTATCATCAAGTGTTTAAATGAACAGATTTACTATTTTTTCTTTCTTTTTAATGATAAACTTATATTTAGATGGTCACATTACACCATAGGTATGTGTTGTTTGACCAAATGAATTACTGAAGTGTTTTTCACACTGAAAGCACTATTTAAAATTCCATTGAATAAGAAAATAAATTTTTCATATTGTTTACAGGACTTGGGATTGTCATTTGTTTACTTTTACTTTGAATTTTAAGTATGGCATACTTAAGTACCATTACCATGGTACTCAAGTACAGATATCTCCTTTTTAATTGTAAAGGTGGTGTACAAATGGATTACAGTTACAGTTTCATAAGTAAGAAAATAAGCACAAGTCTTGTTGAACATTGTTATCTCCCCCTCATTTTTCATTTGGGAGGAGAAAAATACCCCTCCCAAAGATATCTCTTTAAGATTAAATATATAGTTGTATAGATTCAAATATATAGTATTTATAAGTTAAGATTTACTGTACCTCTAGGAAGTTTTACTAATTAGCAAATTCATTTCACAGTTTCTATCATTAACTCCCTGTCTTCCTAACTTCCATTCTCTGTGCCTTTCAAACTCTCAGAGAGAGAAAATCTCTTTATACCTAAATGAAATAAGCCTGTCCCTCTGTTCTGATTAATAATACTAATTTTATTTTTTTCATGTATTCACGTAATTAATGTTTATTTTAAAATATGACTACATTGTGTTTTTTTGATTTTGCACTTGCAATTTTAATAATTGAACTTTAAGTAAATTGATTTTAATATTTTCAGAATTTTATATGCTATTTTATCATTGTGCTTTCACTTAATAATCTTTTCTATCTGGCAGATACAGAATAGAATAAATCTAAGCTAACAAGAAGGGTCTTAAATGCCAACCAATTATATCTACTGTAAGCCCTTTAATTATTCAGTTATTTTTGCTAGTTTAAAATAACTTTCTACTCTCATGGAAATGTGGTTTGAAACCACAATCTATATTAATATTGCATATCTATTTTTCAAATATACTCCTTTTGAAAGTTAATTCTTAATTGCTCTAATTGAATTCATTTTCATTTCTTTACTAACCATGCCAATAAAAGAACAAAAAAGCTAAACATCTAGCTTACGTGCAATAAATATTATCATTATATAAAAATAGGTAAGCAACATTCCTATACATTGCATTTATTTTAATCAATTCCACACATAGTTTCACATCAGTGATTTGGTAGCTGATTCTTAAATCATTTGTGATATGTAACCAAAGTATAATTTCTCTGATGCTGTTTGTAGGCTAAACCCACTAAATTGTGATTGCCTTGGAAAGGCAAGAGGGGAGGAAATGTGTGTCTGCTTACAACCTTAACTTCTTGAAATCCTAGTCATTGGTAAATTATGTAGCAAAGATATCACAAATTATCAGCCAAAGCATTTTATAGCTGAATGAAATTTTAGAGCTAATACAGTTTGATTTCCTTACATTTTCCCATGAGGTTCTTAGCTAGAAGCTTCTTAAATGTTTGAAGGTTACAAAGCTGGTGAGTGACTTTGACTACTGTCCAAGTTTTCTGTACCCAATGAAGCTTTCTTTTTTAACAAAATTTCGTCATATTTTAAATGAATGAATACAGATGAGTAAAAACTGGTTTCTAAAATACATAAAATAACCCTTAGAATATAATGCAGTCAGATGTCCATCCAGTCTCCTCTTTTCAGATCTAGAGGTATGTAGAAATATCTTTTCTATTAACCTATCAGTAGTACTATTAGCTCAAGCTACTGCTAAAAGGTCGGTTATTGTATGGTGACTTGATTTTATAGTTAAAGCAATTAACAATAATGCTACAGAATTTACTCTTATTTGGTAATTAATGGGAACAGTTGGAGGGTGGTCATATTTTAATCTAAAAATGTGCTGAAATATAAGTTTATATTTATGTAACAAGTAAATAACTGGATGGTTATCTTAATATATTTATGTAATAATAACCAAATGCAGTCAAAATTTAAGATAAATCAGAAGGGATGAAAGCTTTTATGTACAATCATAAACTCCATAATTACAGTAATTTCTCTTGCATTATTAAGTAATGAGCGTATTTTATACAGTTTTGAACAAACCAAACTAACTTAACAAAACTTGGTCCACCTATTATCCATTTAAGAGCCTTTTATATATTCAACCTTACTTAGAAAGAAATTATTTACTACATATAGAAGAAAGCAATAAAACTTGCCCAGAAAGGAGTGCATTGTGTTTCTTGCTAAGCTTAAAAGACCAAAGGACAAGTACTTCCTCTTTTCATTCTTCATTTTCCCATCATTATAATATGTGAAAAATACTTATGGTAATCTATTTCACAAAATTCCTGTAAGAATCAAATGAGATAATAGGCAGGAATGTTCTTGGCAAAGTTTAAATATAGAATTAATTTGAATTATCATCAGTCCTTTTTAGGCAGAATTTTTATTAGATACTTTTGTTTAAAAGTGTGGTCACAACATTTCTCTAAAGCTTATGAATGTCTGGAAACAGGAAAAAAACAGAAACTTGTGTGATTTTTTGAAAGGGTTGAAAAACTTCTAGATTGAGCATGAATAAATTAGAATGTTTTTAGATCCATGCTGATTTTTTGACATTATGTTTTTTTGACACCTTGTAGAACTTGGATATAAGACATCAATATTATTTTGGATATATACATATGGATATATATGAATTTACTTATACATAGAAATGATTACAATGATAATATTAAGTAAAAATAGATATATAGATAGATAAATGGATGGATAGATGGAGAGATAAATATGAAAGGATGTATGCCAGTACTAGAAATTGAACTTACGACCTTGTTCAGCTTTGTTGCTCATGACTAGCACTCTGTCACTTAAACAATACTTACATTCCTGCTTTTTGCTAGAAAATTAGTGATAAAGTCTCATAGCTTACCCAATATATTTTTAATATTTGTTATACACATAGAATAGGATGTTTTTAATTAAGAATAGTATTATGGGTGTTTGAAAACAAATGAATTACAAAGTCAATAATTTTGTTGATTATAAATTAGTGTTAATGAAATTGAATAAACTGAGAATTCCAGATGGAGTTTGTTTTTGTAGGTTAACATTGATTATGAACTTAATTTTGTGGTAATATGTGTCAGAACATATTCTGTGGCTATACCCTTACAGTCTTATATATCTTGAAATTATAAAAATATTTTCAAGATGTAAAAATAAATTTTATAAGTCATACAACCTATGCAACTTTTCTATACTTTTGACAGCATAAAAGGTTTGCTGTTAGGAGATTTCTAAATGTTCATTAAGATTTTATAATTATAGTTTGAATCCTGGACTATTGTATCCTGGCTGGGTGGCCTGAATTAAAGTACTTAATTCATCTGAACTATCGCAAATTTATTAGAGTAACTCTCATAACAGTATTGATCTAAGGATTTTATGAGCAATAAGTACAGCTGAAATGCATTCACAGTGCATGGCATGTGGCACATATTTGTTATGAAATACCATAAAATCAATCAGACATCTAACACCCACTTAACAATTCCTAGAGTGACATATACGATTGGTAGCTGTGATCTAGAGTGAAGGACTTTTCTATGAAAATGGAAAACTGGGTATTTGGAAGTTTCATAAATATAACCTCATGTAGACGTCAAGATAAAACTGTCCAGGACAGCACAGTTAGATTCATGTGTTCCTTTTTTGTAGGTTATGATGATAGCTGCTGTTCATGAATAAGGCCCATGTTCAATTTCATTTTAAAATGCATCAAGAGATCTCAGCCCTAAGTGATCTTTAGAGCAGGGAACCCAGGAGTCAATTGCTGGACCAAATACTCCCCAGTGCCATGAAGTGTGTCTGATTGTCATTCACAAGCACTGTGGTAAAGCCTGGTAGGAACTCAATCAGAAGAAATTAGCAGTTATTTGTTTTCCAGTTTGCTGTTTATGTTTAGGAGCATCAATTTCCATTTAAGCTGCTTCTTTTCTTCTGGAACTGTCTACTGCCAGTCTATAATTGGATCATGTGCTTCCTGCATAAGTTCTTCTCCCACTCCTGAAGTGTATTGATCAACTTTCCTCACCTTCATCTCTCACCCTCTGCCAGGTGAAGGAGAGGAGGCCTCTGCTCAGGAGGTGGCAGAACCACTCCTCCAGGGCCTTCTCTGGGAAGGTGTCTGTGTTTTACCTGCCAGTGCATGTGTCTGTGCTATTTATAACAACTCAGTTACACTGACTGGTTTGGGATTTTTTTCTTTGAACCAAGACGTTTCATCAGTGAGCTAGAATATTAGTAACACCGTTTTTATAGGCTTTTGGGCATATAAAAGGCACACAGGTGCTCTACTCTCTCTTCCTTCTGTTCTGGAAATTTTGGGGGTCCTGACCTATGCATAAATAGTAAGAAGCAAGTACAGCTTCTGTGTCCTGAGTCTCAATCTCAGTCTCTGTCTCTGCCTCTCTGTTTCTGTTCCTCCCTCTGAAACACGCGCGCGCGCGCACACACACACACACACACACACACACCAAGGAAATGCCATATGTCCCAAGTGGGAGACCCACTTGAGAAAACGGCAGTGATGAACATATCTCACAGTCTCATTGTGAGGGGACACTCGTCAGTTTCTTCTCTGGCAAAGAGAATTTTCTCACCCTCAAGACATGCAAATGACTTTTTTCATCTGTTCTTTTTTATGTTATTTGCATAATTTTCTCCTGCGAAAGTGAGAGCTGTCCAAAATTAACCCTTTGGGGCTTGAGGCTTCAGTACCGTGACCTTTCCTCAAGAATTAGGTGTCTTCAGGGAACAAGCAAGTGTGAATGGGGAAGATGGGGTGGGCTGAGAAGCGGGCCAGGGGCAGGCAGCGTGGTGATGGATGACTATCAGAAGGTAGGTAGAGGCACACGACTACATTAAAAACAAGTTGTCCTGCGTGTTGAGTCATCTTAACTTGCTGTTTCTGCTTTATAAAAATAGTGCTTTCACAGAACAGAAAGGGTGACTCTTGTCAGCACAACATACTCTTCTAAGTGCCTCCGATTAATACAATACAAACATTTTGGTAAGGGTAATTAATCTTAAATGGTATTTGGAAGACTTCAGGAACAATGATTTTCGCTGCATGCTTTGGACCGTGCTGTGTGTCTGTGTGTCTGTGCGTACTCAACTGTCAAATACGCTTATTTAATATGAATACTATCTTTTTTAATAGATGCAGAGAGTTGTACTCTGGAGAGCTGTAATAAGCCTTTAAAGTCATTTTACTTAGACAAAGGTTGATGCATGAAGCAGGCGAGGGGCAAAGACAAGCGTCCCCTTCTGCCTCATTTGTGCTTTAGACATTTTTCAGGTGTAGAATTACTTTACAAATCAGCCTATCTGCCTAGTATTTGTTTCACTGTATCTAGTGTGAATGCATCTTGTGGAGGGGGGGGGAGAGAAGCAGGGAAAAACCCATTTGTTTGAAACTGTGCAATGGCAAACACAGAGACTAATCTTGAAATTATAGTCTTACTTGTCGTTCGTCCATTAGACTGGAAAAGACCATATTCCCCAGGGGGCTCGGTTCAGTTCCCCCGGAGACCTGTCACCCCTCTGCTTGTGCGCCTGGTGCACAAGAGCATCCCTCACTAATCAGGTCAATGTGTATCGCCTGGCCCCCGGCGGACATGACAGGAGTTGATCAGAACAGTTAGGAAGCCTCCAAACAGTGCCCACGCACACAGCATCTCCTGGGGTGGAAAAAAAAAATCGCTCAATCCTGTTTTACTCACGGAGAACCTCTGAGGATTTCAGCTGATCTTTCTCTCCAGTCAAGATCTCCACATAAACCAGGACAAGAAGTGCAGCGTGCTGCCCCTGAAAGAGTGTTGATTGCAAACTTCGATCTCCTTCCCCTCCCCGTTCACGGTTGATGTGAAGGATTTCTCACCCTTTCACGGAGAATATTTCAATTAAGGTAAGTGCTGCTTTTATCTGGGTGACTGCATCGCACTGGATTTCTGCATGGAAAGTTCTGACTGAACTGGCATTCTGCACTGCAGCAAGTGAGTGCTTGTGTCAGGAAGAGGCCGAGTTTACAAAGCAAAAGTGTCCTAGAAGAGAGCTGGCATTTGGGGACAAAGCTATTGCAACCAATTCTGCAGGAAGGAACTCATACTTCTTTTCATTGCAAAAGAAAACGAAAGAAAGGAGATGTGGGAAAAGGAAGGATTTTTTTTTCTCTTTTACCTTCTTAGTAATCTGTTTAGAGATCTGTGCAGTGTGAAGGTAACCTGGTTATGTGAGTGTCACAGTAAAAAATCTGAGTCTCCAAGATTCCAAAGTTAAATAGGTTGCAAAGAAAATTAGTAAATGAGAGTTGGGAGTTGTTTGTTTGCTTGTTTTGCAACTCCCTGGTCTGTCCATTTAGGAACTGAGATTTAAGTGTAATAATTTCGATAAAAAATATTTTTTTCACAAGAATGAGCATCCAATGTGTAATATTATATTGATGTAATTTATGGTACTTATGTAAGAGAGATGAAGCTCATTAATCAGGTAAGTTAAAAACAGAGAAAGCAAAGCAAACTACTTTGAGAATTGCTAGCATTTTGAAAGGAGAATGCCTTATTCAGAAAATAAAGCTCTATATTTGCTGAATTTTTGACTCTTGACATACTTTCAGTGTGAGGTGATTGTTCTGATATCAAACTATGGTGCCTTCCTTTCACATAAAGTTTGGTTCATTACCCAAGTAGTTTGGGTGAAATGGTGCATATTTTTCTATGTCCATTTTCTCATAAGCTTCTTAAAAAGATCTCCAGAGGTTATAGAAGAAACTTTTTCCTGCAGTCAGAAATTTTCTTTTTTAACTTTAATTTTCATATTTAAATACAATTATATGGCTTTATTAGACATTTGGTAAACTTCTATGTGATGTAAAAATTAATTCTGTCACTGTTGCTGTGTATGATCTATTCATTAGAAATACAAACAAATGGTGTCATTGTAGAGGAATTTTATTATAAACTAATTTTCAAGTAATGTTACTTACATCATTTGAGCTAAAATCACATGTGCTTATTAAACATATACATATTAACTTTCTAATACTTGATCTTTGGTGTTGAAGTGAACTGAAAATATCTAAGAGTTATTTCATCAAGTCTTATAATGTTGACTTTTCTATTGGGAAAGTATTTACTGTTTCTGTTATTTTATTAACATATTTAAGTATTTGTACAAAGGTGTTTTCACTCAACATGTAAATTTATGAGTACAATGCATCTTAATCAATGTCACCCACTCCGTTATTTTTCTTCTGTATCTATCCCAAAGCCACACCTCCTGTGAAATTACCTGGTTCCACTGTCACATATGTATACTTAATATTAGGACTGCATTTGCCCACTATTCCTCTTTCCATTCATCTGTTTCTCTACAGCTAACAAAACATGTTTCAGCTTCCTTGTATTCATGCTGTTAAACTGCAAGTAATTGTTCAAAGGAGATAGACATTTGGAATCAATCCCTACATATACCATTTCTCTCATTTCACATTTCTTTGATTCTCTCTCTCTCTCTCTCTCTCTTCTTTTGTTTTCAATATGTTTAAAATCTTAGATTTGAATTTCACCTATGAGAGAAAACAGGTGCCATTGGCCACTTTCTAAGACAAGTTTATTTTACAATGGTATCTTGGAGATGCTTTGTAGCATGAGCTCTCTTATTTCATAGAAGGTTGTTTCCATTCCCGCCACTATGGGTATCTTGAGATGGGATATTTTATAAGGATGTCAGAATACCTTTATATAAAATTGGCTCTCCTTTTGAATTTTCCTGGAGAATTTTAGGCTGTTGATGCTATGGCCTCCTTCAAGAATCAACTATTTGCAAGATTTCTGTAGGCACTGATGTCACTTGAAGGTTGTATGCTCTAAGCCAATTCATGAAATAATTTATCTACTTCTGTTGCTATAAGTTTTCTAACTCTTTTTTCCCCTTGGAATAAGTTTCACCAGTAGATTCAAAGATAAGATATCATTGGTTTAAAAAAAAGGTAGCATTGGTTTATAACAGACATTGCTGCTAAGCATTTTACTTCTTTCCCCCTTATTAGCAAACAGGAAGGGGTATTATTGGCCAACTAAGGACATATGTGATCCGAAAACATTTATACTTTGCTGAAAAATCTGTATTATATTTTGCCCACATGATCAATTGACAACTGATTGTAGAATTAGACCCAAGAGGCTTTCATTGCATGTTCACATTGCTAAAGTCTATGGCCATTCAAGAGTCGTTTAGCAGGTACCAATATTTTTATATTTTAACAAGAAGACAAACACAGTTTTAATTATAATGGATCCCTCAAAAGTTTCCAAAGGAGTTTAATATCACTGTAGTTGTTATGTTAACTTGTCTTATTCAGACTTATGGAGGTATAAAGTCTTATAGTATAAGTGAAAATTATTGGCTATTTTAGATCACATGTGGGTCTGATTTTTCAAATAGTTATGTTAACTCTGAATGCCATCGTAGCTCTAAGGCTTAAATTGATTTCAGTTTACATTCACTTAATATTAATTTATTCTTTCTACAATACCAAAAATATTTTTAGAAAAAATTTCATGTCAGTAAGGCAGTTTCTAAATTTAAAGAAAAGATTTGTTTAAACTTTATGAACCTGACTCAAGTATATATAAAATAACCCTCAATAAGTTATTTAAACAGAGAGATAGATAGAGATTTATCTCTATAGTGATAACTAGAGGTAGAGAGATGTATAGAGATACTATATCTATAGAACTATAAATACATACATAGAGAGACACAAAGAGACCCAGAGCAACAGAGAGATCCATTTTGGTGTCAGTCTTGGGGCTTGAACTCAGGGGCCTGAACACTCTGTCCCTGAGCTAGCACTCCAGCACTTGAGCCACAGCTTCACTTTGGGCTGATTTGATAGATTCAGGGAGATATGTGTCTCACAGACTTTTCTGCCCTGGGTAGCTTTGAACTATAATCCTCAGATCTCAGCTTTCTGTGTAGCTAGGATTACAGGTGTAAGCCACCAGCCAGAGGCAAAAAGTACTATTTTTCATCAGACAGTGAAGAAAGACAGGATTTAACATAACTGAAATGATAGTTATAAACTGTGTTTGGATGTGTCTACAGTTATCATTTCACAAAATGAGATTACTAACCTCCATTTTCCAGAGAAAGAAATGGAAGTTGAGAGAAGACACAATCCTGGTGGGCCCTGGTGTCCCACAGTGAATTATGAATCTGTAGAGTAGATTCAAATTTGGCTGTTTGAATTTCATAAATGTTTTATCTGATAATTTTATCATCTTCTGTGAAAGGACTCCAATATTTGAAGAGATATGAAGGAACATTCTTAGAATATTTTTCATATAGATGCTTACTGCATTTCCAAGGCTGGTCTGGAGCTCTCTAGATAAACTCATCGCTACCAAATTTGTCCCCTGGGTCGGGAGATGATAGGCATGCATTACTACCTAAGACAATGTAGATCAATGATATTTTCCTGACATTAATTCACTCTTGTGCTAGTTAAATAAATATAATTTTTCAGTGTCATACCTACTGATATTTGAAACACGCACGTATTTTTTTATTTTAAGTATGAAAGGGGGCTTTGCAGAATGTTCGGTTCTAATTGATTTTGATTTTAACAGAAAGGACACTATAATGACTAATTTCTGCAGAGATTTACTACTGGAAACATCTTTACAAAAGATTGAAAAACAATAAAGGTGTAAATACAAAGTTACTAATATGGTAATCATATTACAAGGACATTTAAGAGAATTAATATTAGTGGTAAATTGCAACCATAATATTAGAAAGTTTAAAAGATAAACAAGCCTGGAAACTAACACTGGAGTTGAATTTTGTAAGAAAACTAAAATGAAGGGGCTGGGAAGGTGACTCAGTGGTAGAGCGCTTGCCTTGCATGCATGAAGTCCTGGGTTCGATTCCTTGGCACCACATAAGCAAAAAGAAAAAAGCTGGAAGTGGCGCTGTGGCTCAAGTAGTAGAGCACTAGCCTTGAGCTGAAGAGCTGAGGGACAGCGCCCAGGCCCAGAGTTCTGGCCCCATGACCGGACCCCCCCCCAAAAAAAAAAGAAAACTAAAATGAAATAAACAAAACAAAACAAGACACAAATTCACCAGTGTCTCTTTGTTCTATTAGATATATAAACCTTTCATATGTACATAGAAATAGTCCATGATCTTTTCTATAAACAGAGATTCCTTAAAGCACACCTACTGTATATGTATTTCCATATTGTCAATGGATGTTGGAAAGCTACACTACCACAGTCCAACATTTGAGCCCAAAGGAACTGTAGAGCTTTTGTAAACTTAAATATTTGCTAGTTTGCTAGTTTGTCATTTACAGAAAATATTTCCTGACTCCTTATTTAGATAAAGACATTTATAAGAGTGTTTTTTTTACTATTTGTATAGTGAATGTCAGAAAAAATTAAATGTCCTTGAAGTAACTAGCCACCTTTCTATTTTAAGATAAATTTTCTTATTTACTAACTCATCTATATTTTAGTATTACATTTACTTTATCTAATTATAAATTCTGATGTTATCATTTATTAAGATCTATCTTCCTGTCTACCTACTTACTGCTCTATGTCTCTATGTAAAGACATAAAACATTCAAATCTAACATTGCATCTTTGTTCATGTAATATATATATTTTTGTCATAAAACTCATTGGGGCATGGAAGATGGTTCAATAGTAGAGTGCTTGCCTTGAATGCATGATTCCCTAGGTTCAATTACCAGTACCATATAAAGCAGAAAAAGCTGGAAGTGGTGCTGTGGCTCAAATGATAGAGTGCTAGCATTGAGCTGAAGAGCTGAGGGACAGCATCCAGGCCCAGAGTTCAGGCCCCATGACTGACAAAAAAACAAAACAAAACTCATTATTTTCCATACAATAGATCACATCATATTCACACACATATATGCATAAATATGTGTACATGTGTATTTATGTATGTATATATACATACATGTATGTATGGATGTATGTATACATATATGTGTATATATACATACATATATACACTCACACAAACATACTGTTGTGTGATTTATCATATTTGTGAGACTCATTTCTAACATAGAACTACCAAAGACTTTGGGCCAACAGTTTGGAGACATATGCAGGTAATTGTAACCAAAATACCATAGTAGGCTGGGCACTGGTGACTCATGACTGTCATCCTTGCTATTCAGGAGGCTGAGATCTGAGGATCATAGTTCAAAGCCAGCCTACGTAGGAAAGTCTATGAGACTCTTTTTTTGTGTGTGAAAATACCATACACAGGGGTTACAATTGCATGCACAAGATGAGTACATTTCGACTCTTATCTACAATTAACCACCAGAAAACCAGAAGTGGCACTGTAGCTCAAGTGGTAGAGTGCTTGCCTTGAGCTAAAGAGCTCAGGGACAGCGCCCAGGCTCAGAGTGCATGCCCCATAACAGAACCCCCACCCACCCCTTGAAAAATACATATATCATATCAGGTGTTTCACTTTTTTCCCAGGTAACTATTATACATCCAATATCAAAGAATGTCCTGGTAGTCCAGAAGCACTTGAATTGTAAGAGACATGCAAATGTGTGGTTCTGGAAAATGGCTTGAAATTATGTACTCCACCAGTCTCCTAGGAATGATGATGAAACACAGATAAGCAATGTTTCACCAGCCCCACTTCAGATTTCTTCTCTCTTCCAAGAAAACCACAAATAAGACAGGTCTATTTGGAAATCTACCTTACAATATCTGATCAGTCTCATCAAGCTGTTCTTTTCAGTGAAATTATGTCATTTTCAGGAATGTGGATGGAGTTAGAGATCATTGTGTTAACCAAAGTCAGCCAACCTCAGAAAGAGAATGGTGTTCACAATACCTTATAATATATAATAATGGAAGAAGAAATGTGGCCTGAGGTGTTAGTGCAAAGAGTACACCCTAACTTACTTTGGTGGGGCCAAGAAATGCTTCAATGAATACCACTTTCCTGGCAAGGAATTGAAGAGTAGTTGTAATTTATAGGGAAAGATGTTTCATTTCATTGTTGCAATGGGTCCACCTGTATCCCTATTTAAACAATGTACAAGATGCTATGTCGAAAACCGAACTTTACAACTTCAGGAGTGTGGCGGGGGGGAGTGTAGTTGTGGAGATGGGAGTGCAGGGATGAGGGAAAAACAAAGGCGGAGGCAACAATGCTTGATAAGAATTGTACTCATTACCTTGCTCATGTAATTGTAACCCTTCTGTGCCATATTTTCACAATAAAAAAACTTATTAATAAAAAAGATGTTTCATTAGGCCCTTATAGAAGTTCATGTTGTGTAAAAGTATAGATACTATATGAACACTCCTAACATATAACTTTAGGTTGATATAACATTTCTATGGTGTACATTCAGTAAAATTAGCATATTTATATATGAGTAAGCAAGGAATTTACACCAGAATAATGGAGGTTCCTTTTAAGAATGGGTGAGATAGGTTAATCAATGGTCTATTTTAAATCTATTATTTCTCAGAACATTAATCAAACACATAGGTAGATAGACACATTTATATGTATATATTAATCTACTTATATATGTAGATGTATTATACCGATATACACAATGTGTATACATATATATATTCCTGTTTGTACATACCCATGTGTTTATATAGAGAGATATATAAATATATAAACATTTATATGTATAAATATAATATATATATATAAGTATATCAATATATATATACATGTGTATATTACAGAGAGTCATAAAATGTTCAATGATAATACATGCATTATATGCCTAACATAACATTGGTTAGTACACTTATATAGTATGGTATGAACATATGCACACTTGGTGACATTCTCACAATGAGAAAAAAATCACTGTTTTGCAATTCCTTTCTTCTTGGGACATAGTCCCATCTAAACTATGACCTATCAAGTGCCTAATATGTATGTGTGTGCGCACACACATTCACACACATATTTGATGACATCAGTTGTTTAACATATGCATGAAAATTAAAAACGAAACCAATAAAAAAGCAGAAAATAAAATAACTTTTTAATGGGTGCTACAGAAAGAGTAAATTACTTAAATCTATGTAGCAATAATGTATTTACATTCTGCCATATGATTCTCACCCAAATGAGAGTTACAATAATCATGTATCCAGAAAAGACTTTTAGAGGCATTATACCACATGTACATATTTAGATGAATGAATTTTGTTTCACCTTCAAAGCTCAAGAAAAATGTCAGTCTAAGGATGTCCATGTCTGTGAGTATTATCATTTACTGTCGTGATCTAATTAAAAGCAAATATTTAGAATTTTCAATTGCTAGGAATTTACATCAAATTAACGTATCTCAGATTTTATGTTACTGGCATCCTTAAGAGGATGGCACTTTGAGTATTTCAAAAGAGAGGAAGAATATAGGGTGTTAACAATATTTCTCCAACACTTTACTTCTTTGTGAGATATTTTGTTGTTGTTATTGTTAATTTTAGCTGGAATTAATTAGCCAATGATAGTCTCTGATCCAAGGTTTTTTTTTCCAACATTGTATCTCTTTCTTTCTCCTTACTTTTCACCTTATGTTTCCTATTTACTTTCTGTAGAGTTTTGTTTGTTTGTTTTTCTCCCATAGAATCATACTGTGTTTCTCAATGCTTCAGCACTAATTCCATGGATCAATGAATTAATGAAGTGAAAACTTATTTATGAAAGGCAGGAAAGACCGAAGGAAAAGAAGAAGGGGAAGGGTGAAAGGCAGAGAGAAAGGGTGTAAGAGGTGCAAAAAATAAATGTTTCTTTCCAAAATTCCCCTAAGTGGTTCTATATTTTCCTCCTTAACTCAGTCAGTAAAAGTGAAGGAATTCTCTACACAATGTGTCAAGTTAAAAACACAGCTATCAAAATTAGCCTTCTTCTCAAGCATATGCATTCAGTAAACATCTGGTCCTCTCATTCTTGTCTTCTAAATCTTTCTTATGTAGGTTTTCATCCTTACTTCCTACATTTCATGTTCCTTCAGTCTGTCACTTGCCTTATGGTCATTTTACGTCTTTTTTCCACAAAAATCTCCATTTTTTTCCCAGAAACTGACTTTTCTTAAGTATAAGTTTGTCAACTTCTTTTTTAAAAGTCTTCCCTTATCAATTTTCATCTCTTTTATGATATAATTAAAACTTTCTCTTGTCATTCATTTCTGTACAATATCTGAAGGTATACCCTCTCTACTTTTTAAACTTCACTGGTCCTTGGCCTAGTCATAGTTAATAGTATTTGTTTTTGTTTTTATTTCTGATAGTTCATCTACGTTATTGGTCATATTAAATTGGATTTTGCCTAACTAAATTCCTTGATTCTTAAAACTAATTTATATGTCCTTCCAATAATTTTCTATAACATAGTCAATATTACCAGAATCCACTGAATTTTCAAATAATGCCAAACTTTAAAACATTTGGTGTCCTATTTTGTTCTCCTTCACTAATGCATTTCAGTGGCACTGATTTACTACCAGAACTCTTTAAAATATATCAGATGAGAATCTTCTCAAAGGTAAATTATTTTATTCATAAACCTGTGCTTATCAAATGTAGAGGAGAAGTTTATTCTCTACGTCATCTTCAAAAGTGTTAGAAAGCATAAACATCCAATAGCAATTGGACTACTTAATATGGCACAAGTATTGAAATATTCTTAATGAAATTCAAACATCATGTTCACCCTTTGGGCTATTACAGCTATCAATTTTCAAATAGTAAAAAAAAGAAAATGTTCAAATGTGTTGCAAACCTTTTTTCAGTCAGTTACCTTCGGTGTAATAAGTAAATAACATTTCTTATACATTCATAATCAATGAACATGCGTAGTTTAAATCACAAGTCTATTCTTTTCCAAAATACCATTCTGTGCCTTATAATATTGTGTCTAGACTATATTTAGTGCAAGGACTATTGTAATTCTTATCCTAGATCTTTTGATTTGTCAAAAAGTAAAGTTGGTAAAATAATCAATAAAAATATTCTCTACTTCTGATTCAGTTAGTCCTCAAACAAATTCTGAATAGATTTGAAGTTGACTGCTTATGTTTAAGGTATGATTTTTATGGTTATACTTAATATTATCATAATTAAACTCTATTGTATTAATTGTGCTTTATATTAGGTGAGATGAAATGCTCCAAAAATCAATATATAGTAAACAACTGCATTAATTCTGGAAAGCCTTTCTCTAATAGATATTTAGAAGTAATCTTCCCTGGAACTGTAATCCTCAAAAAGGAAACTGCAGTCCTTGCAAAAACACAGTTTGGGTCATGCGGGTCTAGTCTCTGGATTTTTCTAAAAGCCTTCACAAGGCACATATGACATTTTAAATAGCTTGTCAGGAACACATGTGAGTTTTAATGCAGATCCACCGAATGTTCTGTTTTCATATGTTTTTAATTTTTTTTTGTCAATGCCCCTGAAGGCAAACATCTGAAAGGCACAACGAAACATAATGCAAAGATAAATGTTGTGACTAGTGTCTGAGGAGGCACATAATACAAACATAATAGAGAAATATCTCTTGTCAGATGAAAAATAGTAAACCAGTTTAGTATCTCACAGTTTCATATCTATGCATGGGGTAGAGTTAGGTATTCTGGAAATTTTGTTTCCCTGTGTGCTAAGCCATTAAAAATATTTTAGAGAAAATCTGGGTCAGGGAGCCCCTTGTAAAGTTAAGCTGCCCCAAGTGACACATACTTCCATTAAGTGAGTAAATTATAGCAGGCAATGACAGCTTACATCATCCTAGGCCTGAAACACTACAATAACATAAGAATCTACCATCCTCCTCCAACTCCTTCTCCTGTCTGTATCTTCCTCCTGTTCTTACAGACACTTAGGGATTCCGTTGTTTTGACCCAGTAGATGCAGTGTCTGTATTATTTTTTAATGTATCTCTTGCAAAAATACCCTACATGATAAATGTGGTGAGCTTTGTTTGTTTTGGTGAGTTTTGCATTCAAGTTAAAATAGTTTGCTTCCTTAACTGAGTCATTCTACCTGCAGAGGAATCTGACTGGAAAGCCTGCCCGCATTTGTGCCGTCTTTGGTGCATAGGTACTGCCATCCTTAGAATGACACAGAACACATATTTATTCAGTTATATTCAGGAAGCTCTGAAAATTGTGATTTCAAGGGAAATAACAAATCAATAAGTAGAACCAAAGTATTCTCCATATAATACCCATTTAACCCATTTGAAAATGTTAACAGATATTATCCAGATTTTGAATTCTCCATTCTCTGATAGGTCCCATTCATTTCTCTCTAAATATTTTAGATAGTATCTTAGCTGGCTTCTCATTCTAGCTTGAAATCTTGAGTTCAGTGACTTTCCTATCTTATGTTCCTGAGAAGATGGGATTTTAGTCAGGCATCATTTTCATCCGGCTTTAATGTTCTGGTATTTATTATACAACCATAATCTAGGTTTAGGACTGACTCCAATGTTCTCTGTTGGATGGAGCAACTTGTGTGTATGGAGAGAGTAAGCACTCATTTTACTGTGACTCATGGCAAAGATGAATGCCATGACATTTTTTGTTTTATGCCAAGTTAAAATTGTCAGTTATATTATTATAATTTTCACTGCTAATAACACAGTATTACAGACTGGGTATATTATAAAGCAAAGAGTCATATGTTTTTCTTACAGTTTTGGTGGTCCCAAACTGAGGCCCCACATCTACCTTTGACTTTCTTGCTGGCAGAGTGCTCAAGTTGTTCAGAATGACCTATGGCAGGAGAGAAGGACCTTGTGTGTGCATGCCTATTCTGGTTTCTCTTTTTCTTATAAGGCCATCAGCATTCAGTCATGAGGGCTCCAGGCTAATGACCTGTCTATTCCTAATCACCTCACAAAAGCTTCACCTCTAAATGTCACAGTGTACTGCATTGTTTCTACAAAATCAATACATGGCTATGTGAATTAAGTTTCTCTACTTGAGCCATTGGGTGGGCAGACCACAACCACATGCATATCACAATGTAGAGGATTGTTAAAAAAAAAGAGTGAACCATATTTGTAGGCACATGAAACTATTCATAGGTGTGGCACAGATATTTTTTCCTTTAAAAAATATGGTCAAGATTATGTACAGAGGAGTTACAGTTACATAAGTTAGGTAATGTAAACATTTCTTTTTTTTTTGAACATTATCACCCCCTCAGTCATTTTCTCCCAATTTTTCTCTTCCAGACTGCTCTCCACAGACCCCAAATTTGTATAGTTCATTTCCAACAGTGTCTAGTTTCAGTACTGAATTGGTGCAACCATTTCCGCCATTTCTGTGCTTCCTTTCCCTTCTCCAAATTAGATATACATATAATACAAGACAAAGAGTATAAAAATCAAAAAGTGAAAATAAAGGGAGATATAACCAAAGTAAAAAGTAAAGACAGAAAAAAGAACCACAGTAAGCATAATTAAAATGTCTTCCATTTTTTGGAGTTCATTATAGTAAACACTATTTTATAGATGCAAATAGCTACTGAGCTCTTGTGATCCTCTCCTAAGAATATCCTCCTTTGTTCTATGTGAATGTTTACAGTGCTTTATTTATTAATCATGTCCACATGTAATTAACAAAATAAATAGAAAGTATTCAGAATGGGAGATCTTTATTAGCTCTCCTTCAGATGAGGGCTTAATATCTAAAATATACTGAGAGGTCAAAAATTAAACCACCCAAAAAATAAACTCTCAAACAATAACCCCATAAATAAGTGTGCTAAAGACTTAAAGAGTGACTCCTCTGATGAAGAAATAAGAATGACCAATAGACATATGATGGAATGTTCAACATCCCTGGCCATAAAACAAACATAAATCAAGACAACATTGAGATTGCACCTCACCCTAGTTAGAATGGACACTATCAAGAAAACTAACAACAGATATTGGTGGAGATGTGGCCAGATGGGAATGTTAACTATATTTTTGGTAGCAAAGAAAACTTATTAAACCACTCTGGAAAGCATTATGGAGGTTCCTCAAAAGACTAAACATAGAGCTTCTCTATGACTCAGCAATCCCACTCCTGGGCATCTTCCCAAACAAACACAATACAGACAGCACTAAAGCTACCAGCATATCCATGTTCATTGTAGCATTATTTATCATAGCTAAGATATGAAATCAACCTAGATGTCCCTCAGTGGATGAATGGATTAAGAAACTGTGGAATTTTACAAGAAACAATGGAATTTTACACTTCAATCAGAATGAATGTCATTGCCCCATCAGTAAGAAAATTGAAACAGTTGGAAAAAATTATATCAAGCTAAATAATCCAGATCCAAAGATATAAAGGCTGCATAGTTTTCTCCATTTATAACAATTAGACTGTGCCTATAAATCTATGTGTAAACTCAATGGATAATAAAGGATATTTTAATTCAATCAGGCCTCCCACAATTAAACTCATGTTTGTTGTACCAAGCCTGTTGTACTAAGTCATCACTAATAAAATAACTAAAATGTATTCAAACAACTGTCTGTATGGTTGGTGTATAATTTACCTACAGGATTTAATAAAGCTTTGGAGATTGTGTAGGAATAGAAAAACAATATCCAGAGTTCCTGAAGTTACTTGTCTAACTCTGGTGAAAGATTAAATACACAGGAAATGAACGTAAGTTAAGTGTTTATGTGGATATATAGTAGCTGAGTATCAGATACACTTTGACTGATGGGCATTAAGCCTTCTAGGCATTAGTTATCAAAATTAAACCATTGAAAAAATTCAGAACTGCCTGTTCCTTGCATTGCTACATGCATACATAAGCATCATATACACATTGCCTTTAGAGGATATTCACTTGTTTTTTAGATATTGAATTTAAAGCATAGTTTTAACCTTGTTAGTAATCACATGAAGTTAAAGCACAACAAACAGAAAAAATAGGATAGTGATTGTATGGAAACAAATTACATCCATAGATATACATAGTATATTTAAAAATTTTTTATCCAGAATGATTTTATAGGAACACTGTTGTGATTTTAACTATATTCTTGTTTTTCAAAAAGAAAATTGAAACTGATTATACTATGAATACTTTTTACTATCGTTATATATCACTATAGTGGATTTTGTCCCACTAGCTTGTAAGTGAATAGCACCAAGTAAAATCCTTCATTACACTCAAACTGATTGGAAACAAATCCATAAGACAAGAAATGTGTAAATTTTTTTTGGCAAAAACCATTCAGATTTGTAGCTCACGAGAATTCATACTGTGGAAAGACTTTATAAATTTTAACACTAACATTTTTGTGTATTGGGAGATCATCTTGAAGAGAGTTAAGTATGAATAAAATAATTGACAGAAAATCTTAAAAACTGTGTGAATTCATTTTGGGAAATAACTTATAATCACATAACAACATGGAGTTAGATAAGGCATGAAACACACTGTAACAATATATGATCTGCATAAAATCAATAAATACTGATTTAAGATAAAACAACAGAAGTTGTAGAAAGTCTTTCAAAGTCTCCTTCTGAGCCTCATGCATCTGAAACTAAGAAGTAAGCAGGTGGAATTAGGTAACTCTGAACACTACGAGTTGGAAAAGAAAATAAAGGAGTCCATGTTATTAAATAATTACAAAGAGAGATGACCCATCCAAGAGTCCAAGATCCCAAGGGCTTGAATCCGAGGAGGAAAGACCAGAGGCGATAAGGAGAAAGGGCCTCAAATGTGCTATGGATACATCAGAAATTGTTAAAATACCAATTTGTGTGCTGAATTAATTTCTCCTTTTCTTTTTAGGAATATTTTCTGTGTGCAGACAAGTAAAGGTGGTTTCTGAATCCTTAACATGCACACACATATGAACAGACACATGAACACAACTGCACACACATTATAATACAGAGCTATATACAGTTTCCCCCAGGAATTCTGTAACAGCATAAACAGGGAGAGAAAGAGAGAGACAGAGAGAACCTTTTGCTTATGTTCTTATTTAAGCCATCACAAGATATCCAAGTTGAAACTATATGATTCATATGCATTCAGACCTCTTCTGCATTATTACTAACAGAATAAAGCTTGGAGAGTTGGGTGGGCATTTGTATGGGTATGAGTGTGCATGTGTGATACTGGGTATAAAAAGATTGAACACTTGATCCCTGCTTCTGTTTTCTCACATAGTTCGAAAATCGAGAACAATAAAAGTAAAAGAAAAACCAGACCACACATGCTCTTCTTTTTCAGGTTAGAGAAGGTAAATCTTTATCAGAAACAAATTTGGTAGTAATAGAGTAAGAGTCCAAGCATCCCTTTCTTGTGTTTGAAAGCTATACAATACACATTTTTATATTTTCTCATTGGTTTCTTTCAGATGTAAATTAAATAAAGTATGCAAAAGCTCCCATTAGATTACATGGTGAATAACAGTTTCCACACTGAAAAAGGATAATTATTCTTCCTTTGGTAGCATATCCAGGAATGTAGTGTAAATCCTGAGTGTAGCAATGATTTAATGGTTAAAAGAACAGCTTTTTCAGTTCAGGCCCCTGAAATTTCAATCTGACTCTACATATTACCTTTGTCGCTTTAGGCAGTTTCCTTTACTCCTTCCATGCCCTGGTTTCCTTTCTCTAGTATAACACAGATTAAGTTATCAACCTTATAGTGGGTAATTTAATGAGGTATCAGAGCATAGGAAAATGCCTTTCTTATAGCAGTCCCACTGTTGCTGCAGATTTTTATCGCTATTGACTTTATGGGGCCGTTGTCCATACTTCCTTGGCCTTCTTGTAATTTTTCAACCTTCCTCACTTTCAGGGTTATCATGCTTCTGCTGCTGATCTCAGACTTAACCTTGCCCCAAAGGGTCTCAAATAATTTCAGGCATAAAAAGCCTTTGTTTACTAGGAGGACAGAGAACTCTCTTTTATAAGGACCTCTGGCAACCCAAATGTCTATTCCCTGGCTGATAACTTGAGTCCTATTTTCAGCAAATGCTACTTTTGTGATGACAGACAACCTCTGTCTTGATTGCTACACCTGAGGCCTTTGGTGTCTTCCCTGGCTTTTGGGGAAAAAAAATCTCCCCAGGTGCTCATTCCTGAGATGCTTGTATTTCCTCTCTAAATTCTTACATTCTACCAGGATCCTGAGAAAGACCCCTTCTGCTTCCTTCTCTTGGGTGATCAGAACTCTACTGGGCAAAATAGTTCTCTGCCCTTGGAGCCCATTCTTTCCAGCTAGAGCCATAGGGCATGGATATTGTCCTTTATCATCAATTTTGTGTATGTCTTCTGCCTTTTTTCATTGAAACAATACTATATATATGTAGTATTTATATGTATATATGTTTTATATATATATATATATATATATATATATATATATATGGAACAATTGGAATAGGCTCAGTTTTCATTTTCCTTTTATTTCATAAACCCAAGAAACAATGGTAGGGGAACAGATCTGGAAAATACAATAAGCAACACATCACCTCTCAAAATCACAAGCTGATGTCCAGCTATTTAATGAACATCTACCTATCAAAGCCTCAGGCAGCTTTCTTTCTCAACAAAACTGCATTCAAATAGATCTTTTCTCCACGGGCCAAGCGGGCCTCATAATCACTGAGGTGGCAGAGATAAAACTGGAGGTAAAATGGAACTTTCATTGCCATGTCTTGATTCAATGTCTATATATAGCAGATCCTCCCTTTCACAAACCAAGGTCTTTCTGATAGAATCATTAAGAGAAAATAGTCATACAACAATAATCTGAATTAGTCTTAAATAACACCTGTAAAGGATGTTACTAGTTAGACAAATCACTCTAATGTAAGCTACAACATTTCTATATAGTCTTGAGGTGAAAGGGATATGAAATCCACTAATACACTCAGACGTTTTCATAGCTATTTTATTCCCTATAAAGTAACTACATAAAGGGCCATGCATGGTGGTGTACAACTGTAATTCCAGCTTCTCAAGAGATAGAGGTATGAGTGTGATTTGAGGTTACCCCTTGTCAAAAATGGTAAATCCTTAACAAAAAGGAATTAAACCATAAGGTCTCAGAGCCTGGATCAAAAGGTTGAATATTTCCCAAGCAAGAATGAATTCAACCCCTAGTATTAACAAGAAATACAAAATAAAATAAATATAATTCAGAAGCCATCATTCAAACCATGATCTTACTAAGACTGTGACTACCAAAAGTGGCTTCTTTTATAAACCTGTATATAGAAATTAAAAGAGGTACAAAGCCATTTTGAACACATTCTTTCAATTCTGTGCTATGTACATCTAAGAAACAGGTTGAATCAAAATGAAAGATCAACCCAAAGGTAAATTGTGTATCTACTTCTAGTCCTAAGTGCTGAAAACTGGTGAGAAAGCAAGAGGAATCAATAAATGTGTTATTGGGAACACAAAATCAATGATGTTTTCTGTCATGTAACACAAGTTCCAAAAGCCATGGCCTTGGGATCTAGTTTGAGCCAAGTCAGCCTGCCATGGTGCCTGTGGCATTCTGTGCCCTTTGTCCATGTTGTCCAGAGAGCTTACCTGTGTGTTGCCATGTTCTCCTCACCTTCCTCATTCCTAACACTTTGCTTGCTACTGCCTTCTTCCCTGTCAAGCCCAAATCACCCATCCCTCTCAGCAGGAGCTTTCTCAGATCTCTTCAGGAAGGGATCTCCAGTCCCATTCGCTGTGCTAATTGAGAGAAATGGATGGGATTGGGACATACTTAGAAAACAAGTCAACAATATTTGTGATTGACTGAAACATGTTGATATTGGCAATTAACATTGGCAACTAGATAGACTTAATTTTGTGATATTCCTTTCCAATCTTGACTTTGTCTACCCTATGAAATTTAAATTTTCTTGTGTGTCTAGGTTTTCTCTTGTGCATTCCTAATCTCAGTGTCCTATATCATATTACCTAATGATACTTAAATACTATCTTTAAATTTTTTTACATGCATATGCACAAATATATATGTATGTATCTGTATGTACACACATATATATGTGTATGTACATATATATTTATATATGAATATATGTGCTTTTAGAGCATTGATAATGTGCACCTTGAAAAATAAGTAATTTTGAGTTATTCAAACTATATCATTTCAAGTATTCGTATTATGGCAAGTTATAAATAATCATGGAATAATGACTTTTGAGAACTTTTGCTCATTACACATTTGGATCCTTTTGAGTACTGTACCATTTATGTCATTATACTAATAGCAGACTATTTCTTGACTGTTGAAACAGGCCAAGTCCAGTGTAACTGGAATTATAATAATAAGCCAGAATTATTAAGAAAATATGTATAACTGCAAAACAAGGAAAGTGTTCCAAGTGTTCCAAGAATTTGAATGGAAAAGATGCCTGAGTTGGGCTGGAGAGACAGGAGCAGCCTTGCAGTTATGGCTGGGCAGAGCTCAGAAGGTGTGCGTTGTTCTTGACCTCAGAGGGAGGAAGACTAGTGTAGTTGATGGGAAGGCTCATGAAGTACCAAGTGCAGTGGTACCAGGCCTCAAAGGACTGAGAGATGCAGAGTCACGAGAAGGAAATGTAGCATAGTCCTAGGATAGATAGGAGCCTGTGCGAGTTAAGGAGAAGGAGGTTTGGCATGAATAAAAAGAGGGAAAAAATACTCAGGAAGATATCAGGTGTCCTCTTCATTGTGGAGATGGAAAGATATGGATTGGATTGAGAAATATTTAGAAAGAAAGTCGACAGTATTTGTGACTGACTGGAGGGTGGTGGCACTGTCTGTCAGTGTACATAAGCCAGGGATGAATCTGAAGCTTGGTTTCTAGAGCATGGGGAGCCTTTATTGAGGATATTCACCAAAGCAGCTTCAAGGTGAACTCCTGTGCGTGATGGTCAGGGAAGAGAAACCTGACAAGTGCGACGAATCTTTAGATTTAGGAATCCTTAAGCATCAGAATTTTACCAACTGACATATTAGTACTTATGGATGTAGATGTAGAAATGAGAGAAGGAATTCATGGCCAAACATAAAGGATCGAAACAAGCATATCTATCTATCTATCTATCTATCTATCTATCTATCTATCTATCTATCTATCTATCTATCTATCTATCTATCTACCTATCTACCTATCTATCTTTAGTCATAGTAGGGCCTGAACTCTGGGCCTGTGCACTGTCCCTCAGCTCTTCAGCTCAAGGTTAGTGCTCTACCACTTGAGACACAGTGCCACTTCTGGATTTTTCTGCTTATGTGGTGCTGAGGAAATAAACCCAGGGGCTCATGCAAGGCAAGCACTCTACCACTGAGCCACCTTCCCAGCCCCTATATAGCAATATATTTTTTTAATAATGTATTCTTGGGGAGATTTCAGTGGATATTTCTAGTAATACTCTGCTTTTAATCCTCCTTACCTCTATCTTAATTCAGTATGGGCCAGTGGTCATCACCCAGGACATATTCTGATGACTCAATATGAGAATTAATCGCAAAAGTAATCATGTCTGTTATCTAATTATTCACATTTTAATTGCATGCTGGCCCAATTAGTGCATAACACAAGGCTGGTTTGAGGGGTGGGTGGGTACTCAGCATCTGTGCTTAAGTGAGAAGCATCTGCTGCCAGGCTGTAAAGCCATAGGATGTATCTGCCCAGCAGCTGCAATGTGAGGAAGCCTTGCAAACGTACATGATGCCAGAGCCGGACAGGTGGCGGTGGACAGGGGGCTGGAGGAGGTTGCATCTTGTTCTTGAAGGCTGATCCCTGGTGCACTTCAGATCTCATGCTATTGCTTATTGCACTTACCAATACTACCACTAAAAAGTGAGAAGAAAAAAATAGAAAAAAAAACTATCAGATTCTTGTCTCTGCAAGTGGATGAATAGAAAGTGAAATAAGCCAGCTTTTTATACATGTTTTATACTTATGTTTTATAAATGCATTAGTATCATGATTTTTACTAACCCTACATGATTAGAATAGAAATCAATGGATGAATCTACTTACTCCAGATAATCAAAAGCCTGACCGACTGTAAGAATTAATTTACTCTTCATTTGTATAATAATGCTTCTCTTAATAGTGTTTCTGGTTGTATAAACATTTCTAATTAAAAATGTTTGTCCAGCTCCAATATCAGTATGAGAACCTTGCTGCAGGGGGTTCGGTGGTTAGTTTGAGGGAATTGTTGGATGAATAGTGACCAAGCAATTAGGACTATTGCATCAACTTTTGACCTAGATATGGATTCGCTTTGTCAGTTTTATGACATTGTCATAGGCTCAAGTTTTTATCAGTTCACATTTTGCAATGTGCAAATGAAAATGCTTAAATTCATTGAAGAAAGAAAATGCTAATTTACAGGAAATATCTGTCTGTTCTTCTGAGTGCAATACGAATGGTTTCAACTGTTCACATTGGTTTCATGGAAAAAAATCACATTTCCACAAAATTAAGAGTTTCAGGAGCTTTTCTTGGCATTGCTTCTCTGTGTTCTCTTGTTATTGAAGCACAATAAGAAACCGTGTTAGCTCTCTGCTACTGAGCAAATTGCTTTTTACAATTATGCTTTATGTTTTAATGGAGATAGCTTCACATTAGAAGAATTATTCCAAATCAGCACTGCCTGATGATGGAGCATAGAACAGCACCCTGCCTACTTTACAAAATCCATACCTCCCATGTTGCTTCTAAGGAAAATATATAAAAAATGCTTGCCAATCTTCCTTCTGAGAGAGCTGTAATTGAGGATAATGAAATACCCCTAGCTCCCAAATGAAAGTATGATGGCCACAAAATCCTTTAAAATGCTAATAGGCAGAAGACATTTATGGAAGTTTTATGAGATTATGCTGCAATAGTAATGGGATAGGTAGACAACCATTTGTCAAATGCAGCTACAACGATTACACCTATTTTCTCCAGTTTTGTTTCTGGTGCCACATGAATGAAAGATAGGACATCATGACATGCTCTTCCAGCTTTGGAGAATTAGCATATTGTCCATGAAAAGAGTTCCAGAGGACCAGTTAGAAAGAAAAGCATTAATTATGCATGGTTCAGTGTTTCTTGTCCTGACTTCCTTTCTCTGTTTCAGTTGCATTTTGCCTGCAGAATACTTGTCCCACTTTAAATCACAGTGACAATGTGAACCTCACATGTATACTTTAACTAAACATCTTACCAATTCAAGTGGTTTGCCAGAGTTTGTAAGACATGAACCCAGGGTGATAAAGCATGGCATTGCCTCTCTAAAATGGAATAACAAATCACTTTGACAGAGCCTAGATTTTGGGTAGGTTACTAAATGTGTTTTTTCTCTTCCCCCCACCCTTTTGGCCCACTTTCAAGGTCGATGTTCTTTATTTTATGTGGAGTATATCTTATGTGACAACAATGAGAAAATACATATATATATATAGACAGCCCAGGTTAATGCATGTGAGGTCAAAATGTACCTGAATTTGAAAGGAATCAGTTTGCCTAAGACACTCAGCTCGACTTTAAAAGGAATGGGGATTGAATGGCCAATGTGATGGTCAATGCTAAGAGCCATGAGAGACAAGATAGAGCAAATTTCAGTTGCTTATTAAACAAAGAGAACAACTCTGTTTCCTTTTGAAGAGATCACAGTATAATGTAGAATGATTTCTTACTGCAGTGTCTTCCAAAACAGAGGTAGATTAGCAGGACATTTTCATTTCTAAAATGAAAGCCTTTAACTCGAGGATTTGAGATGACAAGTGTCTGTCAGCTTCATCACCTGACAGCAGCATGAAGCCATCTGCCAAGATGGCAGGCTTCCGTGTATTGATCCTAGGGGACATTCCTTCACATGTGTTTTTGTCAGGGTTTGCACAAGTACAATCAGTCCGAAACACATTCACTTATGTTGCAGCCTCAGTAATGTATTATATCAACAAACACAACCAGATGGTGAAACCTTTCCTTAGTAACTGAGAAATAAAATCATGCCCCGAATTGTAATTTGTGTATGTTTTCTTCTGTTTTATTGTACAATTCCTAAAGAGAATACAAAATTTCATTCAGAGTTTTGTAATTCTAATAAACTGAAGTATTATAGGATGTTTAAACTTGTGGTTAGGTGTAATCACTAAAATTGCGCTTAACTGTCTTCAAGAAGCATATTTACATAATTTTCATCAGTATTCTTATATCATAAAATTATTTTTCTGACATACTTTTATTTTATCTTGTGTCAAGATTGCATAATACATATACAAATAGTTGATTACATCATTTAATAGCGTTATATGACTTAAAATTTCTTATTCCAATCTTGTATAGGTGTAAACATAAATTAATGTGGATTATGTCCATTGAAAGGCTTCTATATCTTAGAATTAAAGGAGTAATCTACTCTATAACAAAATATGTACATTTCCAGTAGTTTATCTCTGAATATTCAGCAAGACCTTATTGTATATTTGAATATTCACAACAAGTCTCTTCTCTGTGAAATCATATTAGAATGAAATAGGTAGAAAGGTTTGATATTATTAAATTTCCTTTGAAGATTTTACATAATGGCTATCATTAACTTTTTTAAAGGCTTCCCTATGTGAGTACCTTTTAAATTGACATTGCAAGTGATAATGTTACATTTGTGTGAATTTTATGCTGGGTTTAAAAGAAGATAAAGTAAAATTAAGATTTGGAATTATGAAGTGTACTTAACATCACCATAAAAATACAACTCAAGGACATTGAAGGACAGAAGATTTCCTGAGGGGTCTAGATTAATTTATCTCAGGTGTACTTAAAATTCAAATGTGCTTGGAATTGCAGATATAGTTAATTTGATTAGGATCATCTCTTTATGGCCATCATGCCCATCAATAATAGTTTACACTTAGTGAAAACCTTGCAGCATTTTTTTCTCTAGGAGATGTAAGATATTTTTAGAATATCTAAACTGAAAGATGAGTGTGTAGTTCAGTGGTAGAACATGTGCTTCGTCCTGGATCATTACTAGAAAAATAACATAGACCAGTTGCATAGACATAGAGTTAGACATGCCCTTTTTATAGAATGTATGGGAAAATACCTGAACTCCTGATATCTTTCTCATTTCATATTTCATTTCAGGAAAGTAACTGTTAAAACATAAAGTAAACAAAAATCATGTTACATTGTCAGATTTCTTGCGTTTTTGTCATAAAATTTCTTCAATTACACTAGGGTTCACTCATCTATACCTAAGTAATTTGAGGCAGTGAGTTCTATCAGCCATGATGAATATAATGGTCAAACGGTGAATGAATGTCAAAGAAAACCTTCCTGATTCCTCACATACACAGCTACATCTGCACACGTTGTAAGCATTCAGATTGTACATAAATAGCCCCCAAATGCCACTTCTGTACACATGGTTGTCTAACATATCTCCATATACTCAATAGTATATACAATGTTGATCTTTGTGTTTGAAGATGAGAATTTGGAGTATTTCATGTTTGATGAGCACAATTTATAAATGCACTTCTAGAATAAATGGAGTTTAAAAGTAAATACTAAAAATAAGGAAAGCAAAACAATGAAGATCTTAAATATTTACTATGCAGTCTTGTTTTGCAAACAACCTATATGCTATTGAAAACCTGAGTTTGGTAGTATCAGCCTGGACAAATGGCAAACTGGGAATAGATAGGAGAGTGGAGTGCAATGTAATAATGTGTCTATTGTATACCATGACATGTCCATTCAATACCTTACATGTTGGATCTTGACTTTGTCTAGTTCTTTATATATTAGTTTAGTGTTGGACCACTAAGAGGGGGAGATATAACATTGATAATATGTTATAACCCCTTCACACTCTCTGTGTATTCTACCCTGATCACTCGTGTTCTGATTCATAGACAACAGATATCCACTCTTCAGTAACTTCGGGCCACTGTTCACACAATTTTAGGATGGAAGTGTTTATATGTAGAAAAAAGGTATTGCTAGAATTATTGAGAAAAAGAAGCAAAAGGAGCCTCAGACAAGAAGTATGAATTTTGTCTAAACTGTTAGAAAATATATTAATAATAATACCATATATTTGGAAAAAACTTTTAATTTTGAAAGTAAAAGGTTAATTTTATCTACCTATATCACTATTTCTTTTTAGTTTAAGATTCAATCATGAAAAATATAAATTCATTAAAGAATATCCAGATATTAAGTAGTAAACATGTTTACTATATTATCTTATTTAAACCTCTATGTAACTGTTTATTATTTTTTAATTTTATTTATATAATTATAAAAAGGATTGCCCACTTAACAAACTGTAATAGTAGTTCCATTGATATATATGTATATGTATATATATATATATATATATATATATACATACATATATTTTATTTTGAGTTAAAGCAAGGGAAGGTGTGACATGGTTCAAAAAGAAATGTACTAATTACCTGATTTGTATGACAATAATCTCTTTGATTATCCCTTCTTTATATATATATATAAAGAATATATATATATATAATATTGGTGAAAGTATTGTGATATGTAAGAAAATATTTATCTGCCATTAATTTTTTAATGGTCATCTTAGACTTAGGTAAAAATTGTATCTTTGAAGAAGAATGGGTAATTGCTTCTCCATGTATAGATTTACTTTATTAAGTAGTGAAAACAAGGCTATCTGAATGTAGAACCAAATGACAAAACTACTGATTAAAATGAGGGAGCGACTTACATAGGTAAGAGGGGAGTCAGGCAGGTGGCTGTTTACACTACCATTTGTGTCATTCCTAGTTTCATACACTTTTGCTGGAAATTTATGGGAAATTGAAATTCCCCATAAGTTTTGCATGTTCTTTGATTATGAGGGAAATGAGTCAGATACAATATTCTTAATGATATGTTAGACCTTAACTGTATACTTCATATTTACATGAAGATTTCCTGCATTCTCACTACTGTCTCTTACTACAATTTTCAAGTGCCTCTGCTCTTTGCACATATAATTCATTGTATGAAACCTGTTTACTCCATTGGCTTCACATTTCATATAACAGGTCACAGAAAAGCTATACTTCCAACTCCTTGACACTCTAGTTTCTAGCATTTTATGTATGTAAATGAGTAGGAAAAAAGATAAGATTTACTGGTCAATCCATTTAATTATCAGTTTATTTTTAATTTCTTTCTGATGAAATGACCTTGTTTAGATGAAAAGTATTATTGGTCTTTATTTATCAGGAGAACCCAACAGGCCAAAACATCTTTAATTTCCCAGACCACAAAAACTATATACGATGAACTAAATATTTTTGTTTTCTGAAACTTTAAACTTGTAACTGAGTAATAATCTTTCAGAATAAACTCAAGTCATCTTAGAAAATTACAAATTTGAGTTTAGGTATGTAGTAAAGCAATTAACATTTGAAACATTTAATTTTCTGCACAACTTTAAGGTAATGTAAATATAATCATAGTTTACATTTAATTTTAATTACTTCTTTGACAAATGCCTAAAGTCTTTTATGTTCATTCTATTTATAAGCATAATTCTTCCTTTCAGATACATGGAAATTAATCGACTTACAAATGATTTTCAGTATTATATCATAAATCTATATTTGATAACAAAATAATCTTATTAAAATTAATTTTGTTTCCTTATATTAATTATCTTCAGGGAATACATATGCCATGAGAAATAGATGTCTGAGAAAAAAGAAAGGTTAATTCTGTCTTGTCTTGAAAGAATAAATGTGTGTGAGCTTCTATTTCATTGTGAGACTCCATTGCTCCATTTACTGAATACTTGTTATAGTCAAGATAGTTCACAGTCCTAACTTTTATAAGATCATTTTTGCCTTGTATGAGAAAACCCTCAAATTCCATATAAAAATCTCATACTCCATATTTTAGAGCACGAAGAACAGTATAGATCAATTTTGTTAATTATACAAATGTGAAAAAATCATATTGATAAATCCTAGTATCTTCAGTGGCAGGGAAGCTTATATCTTCCTACCGTTTAAATCGGTACACATTTTTGAAACTTACTTGACAATATTTTTTAGCATTATTTTGTTTATCTAATAATCTCAGATTCTGGCAATTTTTTAAATAGAAACAAGCAGAAAAGATACAAAGATGGATGAATAAGATGACTATTATTTAAAAATATATGCAATATTTATTAAAGATAATTGATAGCCAAACAAGAAATGTGTAAATATTGAAATAATTCTGTACAACTTAACTTTCCTTTTAACGAAAGTTGCAGAGCTTATAATGTTCTCCATTAGATCATGCATCACAGAAACTCAAGGAATTTGCTAATGGTCAAGTGAGAAATCTCAAGATGTCCAGTGCATCTCAAGTAATTCTTGCTTTGGACTAGTGGAGACAAGGTAGCCATCTGCAAAATTTTAAGTTTAAACTTGATCTAATATCTGAATAAAAGTGAGCTATAGAGAGTTTCATATGTTGCCACATAGGAAAGTCTGACTAATTAAAGCTGCAAGAATAGAAATAAAACATGGCTTTTTATGATGAGGAGACACTAGAGCCTCCTGTGGACTGGAAGACATGGTGAATTGTGATGTGGCTGATCAAAAATCATGTCTCACGTTCAGCATTGGAATTATATTTGATATTCCTTACTCATCTCCGCTTTCTCTGTTTTAACACAAGTAATTGTTCTATCACTGAGCAACATCCCCATCCTCAGTCCTTGTCTTCATAATTTGAAGGTAGTTAAATATTATTTTGTTGTTGTGGAATGCATTAAAAAACATGTATCTGGTTCTTCTGAAAACACATTGAGAGGCCAGCCCCTAGTTGCCTCAGATTGTCTATTCTGCAAGAAGAGTAGTTTCAGGTTACCTCAGGCAAAAATGTGTGTGGATCCTTACCTCAACAGAAAGAAACTGGACATAGGGCTGTAATCCGGTCATCCCAGGTATGGAAGAATGCAGCCATAAGAGTGGTCCTAGACAACACGGGCAAAATCAAGACCCTATCTCAAATAAAAGTAATCCTAATTAATAATACTAACCAAGGGCAAAGAAATGCTCAGTGTGAGGTTCAAGTGACAGAGCACTTACTTTGTCTGCACAAAGTTCTGAGTTGAAGAACCAGCACCATAAATGGGGAAAATATAACATCAAAAAGTGATAAGGATAAATGAAGAAAAGTTTATTTTGCTAAGCCTAAAGTTGTAAAACAGCCCGTCTACACATTCTATGCGGTAGGTGAATGATGACCACATTTTCATCTCACCTTAAAACAGTTGCTCACGAATTGTCTCTTAATATCAGGGATCTGTATTCTGCTTGAACATGGTTTTCTTTGAAGAGTTGGACTTGTTGAGAAATTGTAGAATGATTGACACATTGCACATAGTATACGATTTGGGGCAGATATTCATAAAGTGCTCCATTTTGGAGTTTCAAGCACCAGGTTCTATATGAAGATTCTCATATCTAAAAGGAGAGAAACTTCCTCTGCCTTCCCAACATAAGTTTATTTCATCATAAAGGAAAGTGTATATCACAAGATAAAGGAGAAGGAATTGTACTAAAATACATTCCTGAAATGTAAATATAATTAATTTTTTATTGTTTATTACAATTGATATACAGAAAGGTTACAGTTACATGAATCAGTCAAAGCAACACAATTCTTGTTGAACTATGTCTCCCTTCTCTCGCTCTCTCACAGGCATTCCCTCCCATCAACATCCATATGATAACCAGTTAATTTTCCAGATGGTGTCTCGTATCACTGTTGTATTTGTTCATCCATGTTCCACCTTTTATTTACGTTCCCCTCCACTCCTAAATATAAACAAAGACAAAAGGAAAAGAAAATTTTTTAAAAAGCAACAATGGGAACTAAAGAATGTCTCTTGTTTTATTTTCTTGTAGTTCATTTAATAAAATATTATCTTATATGATCATCTGACAGGTCTCTCTTTAAGGCTTTAGACCATTTATTGAGTGGGTTGTGGAGTTTTTGCAGGTTTATTTTTGGGAATGTTTTTGAGATATGTGAAGAATAGCTAGTGAAGATCTTCTCCCATTTTGTGGGCCTTCTATTTATCTTGCTAGCTATGCCCTTTGCTAAGCAGAAGCTCTTCAGTTTGACACAATGCCATTTATCCAGCCTTTCTTTGATTTGTTTTTATTCTGGATTTTTGCCGAGAAAGCTTAGGGTTTCCTCTATCCCTTCCTAAAATTGGACAAAGATCTCCACTCCACTCCTCTTTAACATAGTGCTGGAATTCCTAGCAAGAACAATAAGGGAAGAGAAACACATAAAGAGGATCCAAACAGGGAAAGAAAAGCTATCCTTCTTTGTTCATGACATGATCCTGTATTTAAAGAGCCCTTTAGATTCCTCACCCAAGTTACTTGAGTTGATTTGAAACTTTGACAGAGTAACAGGTTATAAAATCAACCAAGAAAATCCAGTAGTCTTCCTGTATGCCAGCAATGAAAAGAGTGATAGTGAAATCAGGAAAGCAATTTCATTTGGAATAGCCTCAAAAAAAAATTGACTTAACCCAGGATGTGGAGGACCTCTACTCTAAACACTTTAAAACTCTAAAAAAGAAAAGAAAGAAATTGAAGCGACCTAAAGAAATGGAATAACATTCCATCCTCCTGATTGGGAAGAATTAGCATAGTGAAAATACTAATTCTGCCCAGAACAATATACAAATTCAGTGCAATGCCCATCAAAATCACAACAGCTTTTTTCAAAGAAATAGAGAAATCAATGCAAAGCTTCATATGGAATAATGAAAAATCCCAGAATAGCAAAAACAATCCTTATCAGGAAGACCAGTGCTGGAGGAATATCAATATCAAACTTCAAGGGTTTTTTTGTTTGTTTTCTTTAGTAAGTTTTTATTGTGGAATACCATATAGAAGGGTTACAATCACATGAGCAAGGTAATGAGTACATTTCTCATCAAGCATTGTTGCCTCCTCCTTTGTTTTACCCCTACCATAACTTCCATCCCACCTCCACAACTACATTCCTTCCCTTCCCTCTCTCGGCCTAAATTGTAAAGTTTGTTTTTCGACATAGTATTTTGTACATTTCATTGTTGTAATGGGTCCACCTGTATCTCTATTTAAACAATTTGTTTTTTCCCTTCCACTCCCCAAATTATACCAACATTATATACAGTGAAAACAGGGGTTATACCATGGGGGAAGAACATACAAAACAACAAAAAATCACCTGGTACCTTATAAATACATTAGAAATAATAGCAAGAAAGAAAAAAAACAACACTTGTATCCTTGTCTTGGGGTTCATTTCGTTTAACATCATCTTATCTGACCTTTTCTGCTTGTCTCAGATATATACTAGTTATTGCAAATAGCGGAAATCATGGGACCTATGAGAAACAAACTTCAAGGTTTATTACAAAGCCATAGTAAAAAAAAAAAAAAAAAGCTTGGTACTGGCACAAGAATAAGCCTGAAGTCCAATGAAACAGAACAGAAGGCCCAGAAATAAACCCACAAACATATGACCACCTAGTATAATGGATCCAAAAGACAGCCTCTTCAACAAATTGTGCTGTCAAAATTGGCCATATACATGAAACAAACTGCAGCTAGCTGCCCATATAGCACCTTGTGCCAGAATCAACCCTAAATGTATCAGAGACTTCAATGTAAGGTCAGATACTATGAAAGTAAATATAATTCTGTTATTGTTGTTGTTGCTGATCATGGGGCTTGAACTCTGGGCTTGGGCACTGTCCCTGGACTCTTCAGCTCAAGGCTAGTGCTCTACAGATGGAGCCACAGCACCACTTCCAGTTTTTCTGGTGGTTAATTGGAGATAAGAGTCTCACAAACTTTCCTGTCCAGGCTGGCCTTGATCTGTGATCCTCAGATCTTAGCTTTCTGAGTAGCTAGAATTACAGACACCTGGCTAGTAAATATCATTTAAAGGTTTGTTGATTCTACCATATCTTGCTCCTGCAATTGATATAAACACTTCCATTAAAAAAGTAAGTCTTCACACTTGCAGTGTGCTGTGAATAAAGGATAGAGTGATGTGCTAGAAAGTCAGGCTTCATGCTTTCCAGAATTTGTATTCAGTTAAAGCAACAAACAAAACTATGTATAATATGAGGCTGCTGTAAAAGTATAAGTGCCAGCATTGGAGAGGATGTGTAAAGGTACACCTGTTTGTGAGATGGGTAATATCTTAGTGGAATCCTGAGAGAAATTGATTAGAAACACAGGCAATTGTCTAAGGAAGGATTGTTTAAAGGAAATATGGTTGAAGGAGCATGAAAGAAGTGGAGGGTAATACAGAATAAAGTAGAAATGGCCAGATCCAACCACATTCTTAGTTTTGAAAGTCACTGATGCTAAAGGGATATGGTATGACATAATTGACTGTTTTTAACATTCCTTTCTGGAAGAGATTTGTTTTGACAAGAGGGAGTATGGCAGCTAAGAGACAAGCTAGAAGGTAGCAGGCAGAAAGTGATAGCAACTAGCAGGACTGTCTTGTAATGAAAAATAATCAATGGAATCTTTGAGGTGATTTGGGAATAGAACAAACCAGACTTGCTACTATAATAGATAAGAAAGAAAAAATGATTGCATCTGATTTTGGTATCAGGGATTCAATTGCTGGTTTTTGTCAGGAGTATAGGTATTTAGAAAACAGATGAAATACTGAAATAAACCTTACTTCAAATTTAAGAATGACTGTGGATAAAACATATAGACTAGAACAGTATATATTGACCCCTCAAAATTACCTTACAAAATAGCTCTCAAGTGGAAAAGAGATGCAATAAAACAGTGTAAGACATATTTACATAGATTTTCATCATTGGTCTAATATCAAAAGTCATAATTTTGTCACAGATATAAGAATCTTGGTATCTGATAAAGAGTCATAGCCATATGACAAGAAACATGCCACTCTAGACGCTTTATTGAAGGAGGAGGGCATGAAATGCATAACTGCAAACCATTGTGTTCAGCCCCAAAGTAGTACTGGAGATTATTTTCCAGATAATTCACAGTATGTTTTTTTTTTAATCTAAAATGTCTGCTCTACTGACAACTCAGCATCATTTCCTATGTTAAATGATTAGGTTTTAGAACTACTGTAATTAAATTTTAGGTAAAATATTTATTGAGGAGTATAAATGGAATGTTTAGAAAAATACATAGTGGCGAAGGTAGTAAAGCACCAAATGTTAAATGAAACAATGTTACTTATTAAAGATCACATCCAGGTCATGAGGGGAGAAAACACACACACACAGTAAAAGGGAAAGAATAAGAAACTCATATAAGGACTCTAAATCTTGCATCCCAAGTCTCAATGTTCTGAAGCAGAAAAAAATAATTTTAAAGATATTTACAAAAAAGTGTGATAACATCTATCTACTATCTATCTATTGATCTGTTTATCTATCTATCTAAATTACTTAAGTTGTTTTGTTACTCAAGACCAGAGTATGTGAGAGTATCTAATTACAAATCAACATTAATAAAGCCTTTTCCACAAGACATTGGCTCAATCTTTACTTGTCCTCAAGACAAATGTATTGACTAATTCCTATGGTTCATTTAATAGCACAGGTACAACTCCATTTATATTCATTATGGTTGGGATTAATCATCCCATTTCTTACCTGAAGCCATGTCAGGATAGATTTACCAATTCATGATTTATACCTCATCTTTTACTGAAGTTTAGGCTCAAGGCTTTCATAGAAAATATGTGTGAATTAATTGTAATTTTGACAGCCTATGGAAATGCCATAGGATCTTGGATTAATGAAATAATAAAGTAATTTTTTATTCATTTGTGCAAAAAGTATTATGAACACAAGTCAGACCTCATGTTTGCATGTTTCTTGTTTGAATAATTATTTACTATTAAATCAACTATATTTGCATCAGCATTTTTTTAAAAAGTAACTTATATGGCTTTTCATACTGTCCCAGGTGCTGAAGGAAACACAAACGAAAAATAGAATATATATTTAGAATAATTTCATGAGGTTCACATGAGATCTTGTCAAAATTTGACAATTTCTTTCCAATTTATTCTGAATATATTTAAAACATCAACTTCCTCATCTGAAGAACTTGTGTAATACCAACTCATGTTCTCCTTATCTTCAATATTTAGTGGAAATCAAATGAAATATACTCAGAAGGCATTTTGTGAATTACACATTTTGGTATGATTGAGAGTATATGTCACTAAATATCATTCCTTCTTAGGAGTTCATCAAAAAGTAATATTTAGACAAAGATTTCCCAGAAATTTTGCATGATATAATCATCCCACATGGAGTGATATGCCACATACTAACTTTTTCAGGCTGAACAATTTTGTTTATATTAGTATTCCCTAATTTTTTTGAATGAAGCCCTTTGCTACGTAACACCTATTAACACTGCAAAAATTATTGTTCCATGGATAGCACTGAGGAAATCATACATTATGTAAATGTTAATTGTGTCTTTTTTATCTTACTTTAGTAGGTGTAACAATATAATTATACAAACAACTACAGCCCACAGCAGAATCACAGTATAATAAAAACACTTCAAATTGTATCTTATCAACTTACAGAGGGAAATTGTAACCAGTTTTGTGAAAAATCAGTAGTGCTTCAAAGTACTTGCTACAAACTTTGTAGAAAGCTATACTTAGAAGTTCTGACAACTAATTCCAGTGTGTAATAATCTATAATTTAAGTATGAACAGTTAATACAACTAGTTCCCTCCCCCAGCAAACACTACTAAACAGCTATGATAAGAATATAAACTTAACAAAATGTAAATAGTACATTATAGAAGGAAGGGAAGGAAATTGCTTAGGTTAAGTATAGTTAGTAGCTATGGTGAATGTAGACACTAATTTCTTTGTTTGTTTGTTTTGGTCAGTCCAGGGGCTTGAACTCTGGGCTTGGTTGCTATCCCTGAACTCTTCAGGGAAAGGCGAGCATTCTACTGCTTGTGCCACAGCTCCACCTCCAGTTTGGTTTCGTGAACTTACCTGCCGGGGCTGGCTTTGAACCGTGATCCTCAGATTTCCGCCTCCTGAGTAGCTAGGATTACAGGTGTGAGCCACCAGTGCCTGGCTGTAGACTAATTTCATACCTAGAGTTTCATGCAATCAGATAATAATGTCATTTGATCTGATTCTTATATGCATCCTGGGTTTTGCTGAAAATGGGTTGTGAGTTACTCTCAGAATTACAGAAAATAATGAAAAAAATTAGCTCCATTTCCCCACAAAATCTGTTCCTATGCAATTGTGCCACAGACTCGTTTTGTTACATTAAATATGCATTTTGATACCTAGCATATTAATAATTTCCTCAATCTTTACAAGCATAAATGATAAAGAGTATCTCCATTAAAATATAAGAACGAGTTCTTGATTCTAGCCATTCTAACTGGGGTGAGGTGTTTTGCAATGACAGGCTGTATACAGTTGTTCATTCAATGAACATCTTCCTTGTGAAGAAAATGTTGATTATGTTTAGAAAATCACATTTTTAGGATTTCATTTCTTAGGATCACATTTCTTATGGATTTCAAACATGAGGAAATATAGGACTTTACAAAGTTAATCTTGATTTATCTACTTATAGAACTTTTATTTGTATTGCTCCACGTTTGTAAAACCAAGGACAAAATCAAATTTTATTTAGTGGGACATTAAAATGATTCTACAGGGCTTTAAGGGATTAGTAAGGATACTGGAGTCTTAGTCTCTTCGGAGATTTCTGTCTGTGAAAGCAATTGTTGAGGATACTCAGTCCACTTGCACAGGTCAAGTGGAAAGGACCAGGTAACATGCAGAGAAGTGGATTTTTTTTGAATTTACTGTTATGTGGCTACTTGTTAAGAGAGATGATAATTTGTTTCATGATTTAAACACATTATATAGAGGTTTTGTTTTTTCCTGAACAAAATCATCATACTTGGTAAAAGATTAAAAATTTATTTGTAGCCTAGGTATTATTTCTATATTTTGTTCTCTGTATCTTCAGAAAATGTAACACTCCTACTTAGAATGTATAAAGCAAGGGCAGAATGAACTTGGAAAAAGAAACCTACATTTTTCATTCCTTGCAGTCTGTATCACTCAATAGATCTTTAAATTATTTTACCAGAGATTTTCCCAGAATAACTTTCCACACTTTAACTTCCTAGAGATAAGCAAATTCTTACAGATTATATATGAACAAATATTCTCAGTTACAAAAAGGTACACGTAAGTGTAGGAACAGGTGATACACCTCATGATGAAGTAACTTCATTTGAACATCTTTACATTAGTTTCCCAAGGATTGTGTGTTTTCTCTACAACTGATCATTTTGGCAGCTGTCTGAAATTTATTAAAGTTTCATTGTTATTACTCCACATAAAAACAAATATCAAATATTCTACTTCTTTCTATTTCCTTACAAATGGGTGATGTAATTCTTGCTGATGAAAGCTTAGAATTCTGTTTGGTAAATATATCACATTTTCCTGATAGGTTCCTCCACTGAGAGGCATCATTCCATGCTGGGAGCTCTAGCATGGGCCTGTTTGTGGTCATTTGGGTAAATGCCCAGGAGTGAAATTGCTGGATCATAGGGGAGCTCTATATTTCATCTTCAGAGGAACCTCCATACTGCTTTCCAGAGTGGTTGAACAACTTTACATGCCCACCAACAGTGGAGTAGTGTTCCCTTTGGGCCACATCCATTCGAACACTTGCTATTAGATTTCTTGATTATGGTCATCCTAACAGAGGTGAGGTGGAATCTCAATGCTGTATTGATTCACCTTTCCTTTATTGCCAAAGATGAGGAACATTTCTTCATGTGTCTATTGGCCATTTTTATTTCCTCTTCAGAGAAGAGGAAATTTAATTCTTTGACCCATTTATTAATGGGATGGTTGTTTCTTTGAGGATTTGTTTATTTTGGGGGGATTTAATTTTTTGAGTTCTAAGTGTATTTTAGATGTGAGAACTTTGTCCATTATATTGCCAGTGAAGATCTTCTCCCAACCTGTGGGCTTTCCATTTGTCTTGCTAGCTATTTCTTTTGTCATGAAGAAGCTCTTCAGTTTAATTCGATCCCATTTATCCATACTTTCTTTGATGTGCTGTGTTTCTAAGTCTTCATTAAGAAAGTTTCAACCCATGACAAGGAGCCGTAGTGTTTCCCTTATTCCTTCCTATAATATTTTTAGGGTATCTGATTTTTTTCTGGGACAAACATGCATATTTAATAGTATTCAAACTAAGAATCAATATACAGTAAAAAATAAAAGAAACAAACATTAAATTTAGGAAATCAACGTGTGACAGACTTGTGAAATTATCCCAAAGTTCTTGAGTACTGTGTTTCAAATTCATTCATCACATTTCAGGAAGATTTTATTGTTACCTATTTTGTTATTTAATGTTATTGTCAAGGTGGTGTGCAGATGGGTTGCAGTTATACACATATGGAGTGAGTACATTTCTTGTCAAGCTTGTTACCTCCTCCCTCATTTTTTCCCAGTTCCCTTCCCACAACCCCCCAAGATGTAGGGTCCTGTGATTATCTTTGTTGCATTGGTTCACCCTTTGTCCTTTGTCTCACCATGTGGTTGTTCTTCTTCCTGTCCCTAATTCAGATAGATGTATATACAACACCCCGGGTATCAGAATCAAATACAGATTGACAAAAGGTGATAAACCATAGAAAAAAGAAAAAAAGCACAATAGATAAAAATAAATCACATACTGCATTAAAAACAACAAAAAAAATCATGTTTCTATGTTTTGGTGTTCATTTCATTACCATCATCTTAAATGGTCATATGTACAAAGCTATTGAGCTATTCTGCTCATCTGAAAGTATTATCCTAGACAAATACTAATTATTACAAATGAGGGAAACCATGGGGTCAATGTTTCTTTGGGTCCGGCTTACTTCACTTAATATATGTTTTTTACTAATTCTTTCAATTTCCTTACAAAGGGGTGACATCTTTCTTGATTTTCTTGATCCATTATCTACTGAGGGGCATCTGGGTTGGTTCTGTATCTTAGCTGTGGTGAATAATGCTGCGATAAACGTAATTGTCCTGGTAGCCTTAGTATGGCCTTGTTTGTGGTCTTTTGGATAAATGATGACAGTCCCAGAAGTGGGATTGCTGAGTCTTCAATTCTAATCCATTGGGGCTCAGGCTTCTTCATGTGTCAATGCCAACCTGTTTTTATAATTATGGCTTTATAGAACAGTTTGTAGTTTGTTATTGTTATTCCTCCAAATCTGTTCTTGCTGCTAAGGGTTGTTTTTGCTATTTGGACTCTTTATTATTCCATATGGAAATGTGGATTGCTTTGGATTAGCACCTAAAAAAACATAGGATTCTTGATTTTCCTCATTTATAGTAATTAGTACATATCTAAGATAGTTCTAGCAAAGGATCACAATAGCTCAACAGCTATGTACATATAACTTCATAAAATGATGTTCATCGAGATGAACTACAAGATACATAAACAAGAGGGTTTTTTAAAATTGTTATTGTGTTAGTGTATTGTCTGCAGTTATTTCTTTTTTCTTTTACCCACCCCTCCTTTTGTTTTACCTCCTGATTTCACTGTTTTTGATTTTGTTACAGTTTTTATTGTATATAAGTTTATCTGATTTGGGGATGGGAAGACTCATCACAAAGGATACAAGGTGAACCAATACAACAGTGAGAGTCATGAGACACTATGTTAGAAATGAATTCTACAACTTGGGGAAAGGAAAGGAATCAGGAGGGAGGGAAAGAGGGAGAAATGAGGGAGAGGGTAACACTGTTCAAAAAGAAATATACTCATTGCCTTAAATGTAATCCCTCTGTTCATCACCTTTAAAATAAAATTTAAGAAAAATAAAAATAAAAACATAATGTCACATATCATACTATAATATGGTGAGAATGAAGCATTGTAATATTGCTTGCAAGATTATGTTTATTATTTAATATACACAACAAAAATGTTTAGAGTCCCATCCTTTGCTTGCTCATTCAAATGCTTAACTGCATTCCAAAGATGGTCCTTTAAGTCCAGGCAGGTATATGTATGTGTTATCACAGGAACTAATTTCACTCAGGATCGTGGAGAAGACACTCACTGATATATCATCAAAACAATGACTTGTAATAGAAATGTGGTAAATTTATTCCAAGCAGCTATAATAAAATGTCTATTATACAATGAATCATTGTGTTGTAGGTTAGAATATTTTCTTACTTTATTGTAAAGATACTATACGGAGGGGATAGAGTTACTTGAGTAAGGCAATAAGTACATTTTCTATCAGCATTGTTATCCCCTCCTTTGTTTTTCCCCTACCATCCTTTCCCTCCCCACCTCCCCAGCTCCTCCCTGCTCACCCTGAAGTTGTAACATTCAATTTCAACATAGTGTCTTATATGTTAGAATTCTTATGTAAGTGTTAAAGGTAATGATTCTGATATACACTAACAGTGAGCTGCTTGCTAATTCTGAATGACTAGCATATATCCAGCAATAGAAGCAAATACCTCATGTCCTGTTATGGAGGCTGTTAAGGGACCATGCTGATTCTTGAAATAAATATTTCTAAATTGGTTAGGTCAAAGTAATATACAATCATATCTAATTTTAAAGATTAAAATAGACAAAAGGAAGTGATTGGGGATTTTACACAGCTGTTACTTTAAAGTAAATATCACCTAACCTTTTGGTTTTATATTATCACACATTCTAACAATTTAGTTCTAAATGCTAACTTCAGTTGGATTAAAATTTTAATTAATAAGAGCTACAGAAAATGAGTAGAAGAAGATAAATTATACTTTTATATGTCAATCCATTTGAAGGTTAGAAAAAGTTCTGAATAGTAAGATAATCCTTACTACAAGGAATATACTTTCAGGTTTCACATTCAATAAATTAGAGATTCAGCTGCCAAAGAACAGATTGAATGATGTTAACCTTGTCATCCAGTGCCATTCAACTATGCTTTTTACTGTGGCCAATGTTATCCCTGATTTAGATCTGATTCTGGATTTTAAATGATAGAAGCTTCAAAAATTCTGATCAAAATTAAACTACTAATATTCAGTAAAAGTTAATAAGTAGGGCATGAACAATGGAGATAGTCAACATATCTAATTTCTCAAAAATGATATACCTAGGAAACCTACTTAAAACTTCAGTAACATTATTACTTTTGAATGTTAATGATTTCAATAGAATATATTTAAGTGACAAAAAAGTCTTGCTGTTTTCATCCTCTACTATTTCAAGAGTTCTCCAGTATTTGGTGATATTCAGATTTCTATCTAAAGTATTCTGAGGTAAAGTCACTATTTTCTGGATTTTGGTAGTCATAAATTATAGGAAAATTAATGCAAAGTTTGTAATGGAAAAGAAATACTTTTATTTTCAGAAACAATAATGGTTGCCCAACAAATAATTAGAACTTTCACACAGATTCAGAATCACTGGCTTATGGAAAAATGTGTTTATAAGTGAAAAAGACTTTTTTTTTTGGTCGTGGGGCTTGAACTCAGCCTGGGCACTGTCTCTGTGCTCTTCAGCTCAAGGCGAGTGCTCTACCTCTTGAGCCACAGAGTCACTTCTGGTTTTCTAGTGGTTTATTGGAGATCAGAGTCTCATGGGCTTTTCTGCCTGAGCTGGATTTCAATCATGATCCTCAGATCTCAGCCTCTTGAGTAGGTAGGATTACAGTCGTAAATTCCAGGTGCCCAGCTGAAAAAGACATTTTTAAAGTCCATTGCTTGATGATTGAATTCCAAGCATTAAGCTAATAAATTATTTTATTAGCACTCCAGATCATTATGTGTAAAACAAAGTTAACTCTGAGTGGCAAATAACATGACATAGAACAAAATGAGAAATTATATATAAAGCAATTAACAATGAGCATTGTCAATGATATGTACCCCACAAATGATTTAAATGAGTATGTTTTATTTTCATTTCTCCTTGTGTCTTAAAAGGCAGCCATAGAGTGTTCTTTGAGAAATAATGCCTATTGTGGTTATACTAGACTTTGGAATTATAGACATATTTTTTTTTCTCTTCAGTGTGACTTCCTTAGAATAAGATGGCTCTAAGGCTTGTGAAATTCATTGTGTTAAAGAATTCTGTGTGGATTCTTACAGTCAGAGATCTGAGGGTGCTGCAGAGGAGTTGACTAGAAAGGTGCAATGCAAATTAAAAGCATGCTATCCTGGGGAAACTGCTCTTTTTTAAGTTCCTAGTTGTTTCTCTAATGTCAGTAAGTAAGTTAATATGATTGATACTTTAGTATTCAAAAGAGCAGAACAAGAATGAGTTAAATCTGGAAAGTATAGGTTAGCTCTCTGTCTTCTTTGGATGCATTATATAAGTACATAATATGAAATGTAAAGTTTTTATTTGTACACAACACACACACACACACACACACACACACACATACACACAGAAAGAGAGTATCAAATGTAGAAACTTAGAACCAAGGAAAGAAAGTTTTGAAAGACAGCCAGAAAGTGATAGTTAGACAAACCTATACATGAGGAGAGGAAAGTAGATGCTGAAAGGAAGAGGTAACCTGAACAGTAGATTGGATGGAAGGAGAAGCAGAAGGACAGATGAAACGCACGGAGACAAAGCAACCAAAACAGAAATCTCAACTTCTCATGCGACAGAGAAAAGCCTTCTTCCTTAGTGAAATGTAGTTATTGTCAACATGAGGTTACCAGGGAAGATATGTGTCTCGCAGCGAGGACTGCCATCTCATTGTGATATTTATTTGTGCAGTATACACCCCATACACGCATTATTTACTTTGATTATCCTCTCAAAGAATGTATTAGGTCCTTTATTTTTATACACAACATATATCAGGCACTGAACTACATAACTCAAAACATATTTGAATCATGTTCAACACAAATAATACGTGTCCATATCTGAAAACTGCAAGGACAGTCAAGAGAGAAAGAAGTTAAAAAACCCAAAATAAACACAAACAAAAGCTGGATTTTACTCATTTTCTCTTAAACTAATGCAATGCATATGAAGTGGGAGGGAAATCAGTTCTAATATAGCCATAAATGTTGACCAATCTGAATTTATTAGACTTTGGTGCATGTAATAATCTGTTATTAAAATTAAATGACTTCTTTCAAGTAACCTAAAAGAGCAAAGTCTGTTGAAGATTTCTCATCACAAGAAAATATATAATCAATTCTAGTATGAATAGGAGGTATAAGATTAATCTGAGGTGTATCTGTGGAAAAAGCTAAGCACATTATAACGATGAGTGAGCTGAGCGAAATGCTAGTGCAATGAAGGAAGAGGGATCATGCTGAAACATGTTATAATTGCTATTCATTCAAAATGATTACATACCCAGAAATGCACAGGTCTCTGTGCACACAATAATATAACACAAACTTATACAAAATGTCAGAAGTCACAGTTACCCAAACCATAGGTAAAACTCTGTAGAACTCACAATCATGTTTAATTGATGAGGAACAGCAGAGAAAGGGAAAATAAAGAAAGGAATGGAGAAAGGAAAGAAAGAGGCAACTAGAGAAAAAGAAAAAGAAAGGAAGGAAGAAGGAGGGAGGAAGGAAGAACAGAAGAAAAGAAAGAAAAATGAAGGGGAGGGTGGATGGAAGGGAGGAAATAGTGAGAATGAAAAAGACAAAATACATGCTCCTTTGTCGGACAGTGCTCAGTATCACACCCTTCTATATAATGACAGTTCACTTAGCTTCCTTGGCTGTTAACTTAGCAGTCAAATATTGAGAGTAAATAAAGGTCTCACAGAGGCCTGGACATTGTGATTTTTCTTTTGGTGGTATGGTAATTAGAAACATTGAGGAAACTGAAAATGATTGAAGAAAAACAAACAAGAAAACCATGATGTGTCTCTTGGGATATGGTATCAGAAGCATATAGTTAGAAACAGAATATAGATTTTTTTTTTAAATGAAGACACACTCAGTAGAATCTAATGTAGAAAATTCCATAAAATAATACAGCTGTGCCTAATGTGGTGTAATGCAGTTTGAATTTTCAATTTCTTACAAAGGTCCATGTATCAAAAGATTGGTATTTAGAGTGGTATTATCGGCTGATGGGAAAAATCTGAAATTCACATTAAAAAGGTAATGAAAAGTTACATGCATGATTGAGGATGTCCCTTTGTGGAGAAACTGGAAACCCTGGCTGCTTCATTGGTCTATTTCACTCCCTACCTAATAAGAGAAATGTTTGTCTTATTACCCATTCCCCACAATTGCTACCCCATCAGGTAGGTTCCCAAACCTATGAATCCACCCAATCTTATATTAGGACTTCCAAATTTATGAGCTAAGAAAAAAAAAGTTTATCTCAGGTATTTTATTACAGATAGGGAAAACTGATTAAGATAGCCTTGCAAAATGAGGCCATTTGGTATTCATTTTGATGTCATCATCAGTTTACTATATTGGGAAATGGATAGAATGTATACATCTCAATGTAATATGGAAATTTTAAAGTTTTAAATTGTAGCTGCATCTGTATCTATAGCTAATCCCATGCTTTCTTTTTCTGATATGGTTGAGTCCAAGTTTATAGAAGAGAAATGGGGCATTCCAGAGACATTGAGTGCACAGAACTATATATTTGAAGAACTTGTCGTGATAAACAAAAATCAAAGCTTTTAAAGTTATAACTCCCCAGAGTAGGAACAAGCCAAGGACACCAATACCATTACCACTGTCAAAATCTGTCTGAGGCATTAAACTTTTCAATCCACTCTGGTTTGGCAGTGTAAGGTCATTCTCATTCCCTGGAGTATCCTTCTTTCAGCGAGGAATTGGCTCTCCATGAATGACTTGCTTGATTGGCATTTATATATTCTGCTGTTTAAAATCATTCATGTGACTAGCAGCCCTCAGATTATTCACAGAGAAATTCTAGCACATGATCTCAAATCTATATCCATTCCCTTATGCCCCCTCTCTTGCTGACAGAAATGTGCTTAATCTAAACTGATTAAGGCCCCTAGTTTGCTGAGACATGAATGCTTGTGACTATGGAATGTAAAGAGAAGCTAGGTGTGTTGGCTCAGGCCTGTATTCCCTGCATCAGGAGGAGGGATCAGAAGGATAATGACTTCTCATATAAGCAATTAATTAAAACATATCTAAAATGCAGTAGTACATTAGAGTGGTAAAGAAAAGAATCTCTTCTTTAAAATTATTTTATGGTAGTGATTTACTACCCTTCTCTCATGATAGTTAAAAACACATGGTCATTTTCTGCATAACTTAGCAACACTTGGCCATATTTTGGCTTAGCAATACATGTTTATAAAAATGACTTTTATCTTTATCTTCACTTCCTGTTTTCTGTTGGTTAACTGGATATATGAGTATCAGAATTTTCTGCTAATCTTTGTTTTGAAACAAGATCTTCAGATCACTGACTCCTAATAAACTAAGGATTTACAAGACTCAACTGCCAGCTCCTAACAATAAAGGAGTTTTTATTTTTGCTTTATTCATTTTTTGTATTTTATTTATTTACTTATTCTTATTTTGCCAGCCCTGAGGTTTGAACTCAGGGCCTGGGCACTGTCACTGACTCTCTCTGTGCTCAAGGCTAACACTTTTACCACATGAGCAACAGTGCCACTTCTGGCTTTTTCTGTTTATGTGGTACTGAGGAATCCAATCCAGGGCTTCATGCATGTTAGGCAAGCACTCTACCACTAAGCCACCTACCCAGCCGAGAAGGGAGTTTTTAAATGGAAGCTTTTCTAGGTTGGTTATGTTCATTTTAGCAGGAGGCACGAAGACATGGATGGTGTGATAGACCATATTATATTTTCCAACATAAATGAGCAGCTACACTATTGATGGGGCAAATTACATCCTTTAAAAATACTTAGAATCTACAATCAGTGGGGGGTTTTGGTATGTGTCATTGTAAAGAATTATACATTTAAAATCAGGGAACAAGGAAAATAACCATCCTTGCTCTTAAGAAAATTATGCCTTGGGGCTGGGAAGGTGGCTCAGTGGTAAAGCACTTGCCTTGCATGCTTGAGGCCCTGGGTTCGATTCCTCAGCACCCATAAGCAAAAAACAAGCCAGAATTGGTGATGTGGCTCAAGTGATAGAGCACTAGCCTTGAGCTGAAGAGCTGAGGGGCAGCGCCCAGGCTCAGAGTCCAGGCCCACGACCGGACCCAAAATAAAAACCAAAACAAGAAAATTATGCCTTTCCTTTTCCTAACAAATGGGGCAATGTCATTCTTTCTGATGGAGGCATCGAATTCCATTGTGTATATATACCACATTTTCTTGATCCATTTATCTACTGAGGGGCATCTGAGTTGGCTTACAACTTTGGTGGGGGGGGAAGGGGGAAAGGTGGGAAGGGATTGATGGGAAGGGGAAACAAAGGAGGAGGCTACAATGCTTGATAAGAAATGTACTTATCATCTTGCCCATGTACAATATTTTCACAATAAAAAATAAAGAAATCAAAAAAAAGAAAAAAATATGCCGTAGCATTGCAAGCTAGGAGCATGCTATTAGGCATATAATGTGAAGTCATCATTGATAAGGAAGAAAAAGAATAAAACACAGTAAGCACACAGACCATTCATGTGTAGGTTTTCTACCTGAACAGAAAGGGGGTGTGGCAATTGTGATCACAATTTGAATGGAATCATAGAGTATCTTCCCAGGAAAACACCTCAATGTCTCACACGTGTGATCCTCACTACTTACAAGCAGAGACTATTGGATTGTGCTTTTAGGTCATGCAGCACAGGCAAAGTCCAACAAATCTGTTCTCAGTATGGAGCTGGAGACAGGTAATCATGTCTGGTATCCCTGCTACCAGACATGATTGGTTTGGAAAGGTGTGACACCTTATCTAGAACATAACCAGCAATAATCTGGACTAGAAACATGGCTTTGGGGTCAGAGTTGCCAGTTAGCAAGCACAAAATTCTGAGTTCAAAAGAACTTTAAGACAAAACAAGAAAATCTCTCTGGGGAAAGTGGTAGTGAAAGTTGGGTTCCCAAGGAAATGAAGTAAAGGACTGTCTCTGGGTTTATTGACTCTAAGAGCAGCAGCAGCTTGCCAAGCACTCAGGCGACTATCCAGAAAGAGAGGAACTGCAATGTCGAGTGCAGAAGGTATTGATGGAAGGTGACTCTGAAGATGATCATGGGACATACTTGAGACCCATTATCAGGACATTGACTCCTACACTGGATAAAATGTGGTATCTATGCAAAGTGATCAGCAAAGTAAAAAACATGACTGGAGAGTCATTCTACTAATTTTTACTATGTTGATGAAGCAGGTAGGTTGGAAGGGTGGGGGTTATGTATCTTTAATCTCAGTAGTAAGAAGGGAGAGGTGGGAAGATCATGATTTCAAGGCCAGACTAATCTACATAAGGACACCTTGTCTCAAAACAAAAGAGAAGAGGAGGGGGAGAGACAAACACACACACACACACACACACACACACACACACACACAGAAACAGAGAATCAGAGAGAGAAGCAGAGGTGACAGAAAAAGAAAAGGAAGGGAGAAGAGAGGTGAGGAAGATAAAGGGGAGGGGAGAGGGAACAGATGAGGAAAAGAGGAGATAGGATGAGGAGGGAGGGGAAGTGGGGCAGAAGAGGGATGGGGAGAGAGGGTGGGAGAGAAAGAACAGGGAATGGGAGTGGAGGGAAAGGGAAGAAATGGAAGGGAATATAATGAGGTTGGGCAGGAGGAAGTAAAACCCAGAGACATTGATATGAAATGAGATAGAAAGCTTCAATACCACACACAAAACATCTGGATGAATGAATTGGCTACTCAGGAAAATGTCCTAGGAGAGAAACATTTTTAGGGAGGAATTTGATATCTTATTAAAATGAGGTAATGGCAGACCTCCTGGCATGTAAACAAAATGGATTTTGCTATGACAAGAGGCTTCTGTGAAAAATCTTGGCAGGATGCACTTATTTCTGTGTATTTTTTGGTAAGCAAAACTGAAAACTATGGGTATTTGTAAGACAAAGGACCGTGGTTAGTACACTGTGAATGACAGAAATATGTGAGTGTGAAATAGCAATTTCCTATCATCCGCATATCTCGTTCTCTGTGAGGACTCGTATGCTTTATTAAAACGTGAAACAGGTACAATTGGGTGAGACAGAAACAATGAAAAAGGGGGTCCTATTAGGCATCTTGCAATTCTGCCTGCCTCACCTGTATTTCATGTTTATTTATGTTATTAAGACCATTACAAAAGTCATTATAGTATCAAATGTCTAATTCTTGGGAGCACCTGCTGGACAGTAGTGTCCTAGGAGAGATTACAAATGGAAATATTTCAGCCACAAGTTATCTTTCTATATTGATAATATTGATAGTTTTGTATGGCCTACAAGGTATTTCATAAATATCTAATTTGCCATTGACCAAAACAAAACAAAACATAAAAAAACAATGAAAGGTTTCATATATCCAGGCAAAAGGGATTTAAGAGAATTCAAAATATCAAAATGTTTACTTTGAGCCTGGTGCCAGTAGCTTACTCTGTAATTCTAGCTATTCAGGAGACTAAGAGGATGGAAGGAAAGTCCTTAAGATTCCTATCTCCAAGTAAGGACCAGAAGACCAGAAGTTGTTCTGAAAGTCAAAGGGGAGGAGCACTAGTCTTGACTGAAAGAGCTTGGGGAGAGTGTCAAGGCCTTAAGTTCAAGTCCCACAACTGACAAAAGTAAAAAGAAAAAGTTTTGTTTGAGTAGTATTACCATCAACCACAATGACTAAGGTTAGAATCAGGGCTCACAGGGGAAGTGGACATACAGACTTCAGTTTTCTATCTGCCCATTTGACACATGTATTAGACATCTTGGGTGACTGTTGAAGAGCCAGTTGATACATGATTCCCTATGTTTACACAACATATACAAAGATGATTAAGGATCAGAGCAAACAACTTGGGAGTTTTCATACAGAAGATACTGAAAATATAGATAATAAGGTGAGAAATACAATCAAATGGGTATACATTGAAAATATCAAAAAAGCTTAAATATTGGTTCTATGACAATACAGTAGAAGATCAAAGTGAAATAAAGCAAGAGAGAGACAGAGACACCCAGAGAGACAGAGACACAGAGACAGAAAGAGACAGAGAGAGAAACAACAGTCTAAATAGAAGAATAAAGACAATATGATGTAATGAAAGTCATGGAAAGCAAACAGTAATCTGACATGCTACGTGGAGGTGACTCAGGATCAAGTCTTTTCTGAAATAGGCAATTTTCTTGATTTCGTTAATAAAATATTAACAACTTAAATTATTTTATGGCAAAAGAATTTCTGTTGCATTCATACTGATCCAACAAGTATCTTGTGCCGAGTTTTATGTATTTAACCTAATTATATAATCTTCTCAGTTACTGGATGAGTCCCAGATGAGTTTTTCCTAGTGCAGTTATTTAGTATTGAAATATGTGCATTGCAGACAAAATTCATTATGCTAAAAATGTTTATTTGGCAGGTATAACATGATGAACAGTGTTTATCAGCAGTGATTAAGTTAGACAGAGAGCTGCCAGACAGGGAATTCATCTGTACACTCTAGGTCATAAATACAGATCAGAGAGGAGGCAATATGTCTTTGATAAATGTATCTGGAGGGGAAAAAAAGCAGCAACAATGAAACATGATTTCCAGGTGAATTACTCCTATACACTATTTCATAATTATAAAATATAAAGGCTTGTTTGGCACAGATGCACACATTCAATGCCATTTTTCTTTAACATACGAGGTCATTTTTTACATGAAAATGGTAGGATAGTAAATATCATCACATTAAATGGAGATAGAAATTAACTATTTCTTTTTATTTACTCATTATGTACAATTGTTCTCACATCCTGTCATGCCCTCTCTCTCCTTTGTTCTTATTGTTAACAGATGTGTTTTGAGGTAGCTTTGCTCCTTGGTATCTAGTACATGACCTTTGTCATTTCATATATATATATATATATATATATATATATGTACACACATACATACAGACATGTGCATGTATGTATACATATATGTAAATCTACATATATGTATATCTTTTCTGATTTCACTACTGTTAAGAAATCTACTCTGTAAAAATTATAGACCTTTCAGAATATCTGTATAATCACTCAGAGATGGGGATGAAGGTTAGCAATATCAGTTTGCACGAGTGTTTATATTAAAAAAAGATCTCCATTTCTTATACAAACATTGAATAAGGTGAGAAAGGAAACTATTGTCACAAAATGAGAGATAGTATTGTAAATTTTGCTTTTGTTAGGTGTTATAGGTGGCATTAGTACATTAGATAATGAAAATACTGAGTAATAGAGGCTTGTTAACATGGAGCAATTCTAGAAGCCTCTGAACTCTGTCAGAGTCTGACTTGACTCTGCTCAAGCCTGTGTTTTTATTTGAAATTGCATAGTTAGAATGCACAAGCTAAAAATATGTGCTCCATAGCAATATTAAAGTCTGGTGTATCAGTGTTAATATTAGAAGGCAAGCTGCTAAATGGAGTGACATATAAATTTACAAATACACTCCAAGTATAAAGCTGAGTTACTGTCATCAAATCTCTAAGGACTACACCCATTCAGCTACTTATTAGCACCTATGGGAAATTATTCTTTCACCAATGGTTCTTGCCACAAAATGAAACTGTGTTATAGTAACCTCAAAATGGTCTTATGGGACCCAATAGGGGTGAATGGAAATGCTTGCATCAGATAATCAATATCTGACTTATGATTAATACTCATTACTATCTATTACATTCCATATAATGTAATACATCATGTAATAACATACATTACGTTATTTTGAATTACATACATAAAGTTGGACATTTTTTCTCTTTGAATCAAGCCATTACCAGTAGTAATCTCGAATATATTTTGCAACATACGATGGGCCACTTGAATGAGAACTTAAGCCTAGTTAATGACAGGATTATTTATATTAAAGTTCAATAGCATTAAGGAGACTTTTGGGGAGTAATGTTGACAATCTATTTGAAAATAATTAACCCCAGATATCAAATGAAATATATATAAAATATGTTCAAATCTAATTTGCAAGTTATCCTGTCTTTTATTTTATATCAGTACACAAATGCAGCATTGCATCTGAGTACAATGAAATGGATTGCATAAACACATTACATTTACTCTAGAAACTAGATTTCAATAATACTGAGCGAAAGAAAATGAATACATTTTTATCTGTACATTGGAGAGAAGATATGGAAAATAAGTGAATTTTGGACTTCATGCCAAATATTTTTTTTGAAATAATGTACAAATTGATTCACACTTTACCATATGTGAGATTCAAATAAGTATGCTAAAGCCATTATTACAATTAGTTCTATCACACTTTTGGTCTTGACTCAAATAGTTTAGCATTGTTTATTTTGTTTTTCTTATTTTTTAATGTGCTATTTTCTTTACTCGGAAAACATATTCCAAGAATAGTTAGCATGCCATATATCAGCATTTATTTGCCATTTAGACCTTGTAAACTTTAAAGGGCATAATAAAAGATAGGAGACATTTTTGTAGGATTCATGAGAAGTGGCCTAATATTCCCCTCTTGTGCATTTGATGGTAAATAATCTGTATATCCATCTCATAGATCCATCTTGAGATCATACTTCACCAGTGGCTTGACAGGCCACTTCAATTTCATTTGGTGAATGACAGCTAAACGTTGCAAATGTGCCTTTCTGGATATGACTTCTATTTGCTGTGTTGGCATAGGTCTGAGTAGCTATGAGAAAATATTATCATTATATGACACATGTGCACCATAGGAACACCTTCAAAATTACTCTTCTCAACTGAGACATAATGAGCTCCTTTTTATGACCAGGTTCAATCTCCTTCCTTGCCGAACAGGAAAAGGAAAGAGAGAAACTGTTCAAGATGCAAATTATGTGGACTCTGGTGACCCAGGTGAACCAGACCTCACAAAGTGCCTGTCAGAGAGATGTAAATTTCTCATAAGCAGCTAGATCACTCCAACCAGAGAAAAGTATTGACTTTCCTGCAGTGTCTCCTATGCAGAATGTCTTCCAAGCTTTCAGTGTAACTACTATGTTTTGTCTTTTGTTAGAACATGTATGTTTGTACTATTATCACAAGAGTTTGTGTACCATATAGACATGGGAGAAACACTTATTTGTTTTCCCTCCTTCTAAAAGAAAATGGAAGACATATGAAAGAGGCAAGAGAGAGATGCTCTGATGGTAACAGTGGAAAGAATACCAACATTCCAACATTGTTTTCTATAGTTTAATCAGTACTCACTATTACAGTTTACATTATGCATATATAAAAGCATGCTTGCTATCAGTGAAAAATGCCTCACACATGGTAATGTCACAAAGGCTAAAGACATAGTGTAAAATTAAGTGCAGTTCTATTTATTTTAAGCTTCACTAATGCTTGTTTTACAGAGTGTTTTCAACCACTTCAAATATCTAAATATTAGCAAAATCAGCAAGGAGCTTAGTATCTTAGATGGAAATTTTACTATCAATCACCTTCTTTCTTTAGATATATTAAATGATTCATGATTTTAAATTTTTATCAATGATTTGAAGACAGAAAATGCTTCATTCTATATATCTATTCCTCTCTAACATTTACATTAGCATTTTCTAATTGAGCAAGACTTCATCAGCAAACATGGCTCAATCATTGTAATGGGATTCACAAAGTCCTTTTGTAAAACCTTTCATTTGTGTTTGTTTTTTCTCATTCATGTATTATTAAAGTGTATGTCTTCATTAGGTGGGACATGGAAGCTGCACTTTCACTCTTGAAATATCTGAGGAAGCCTAGATAACATTATGGTTAAAGAAGTTTGGTGTTTTTCTACTGAAAAGGTCTAAAAAATGATGCCTAAAGTGACATAGAGTATGAGGGATGTGCTCACGAACAATTGCTTAGGCATACCACACATAACTTTCATCCGCGTAAGTACATGCAGAAGTGAATATAGAAATAGAATATATAGTATTCTCTCTGTCTTTCTTTTTTCTCTCTCTCATCTTGACAGTAAGTAAAGATAAGTAAAAATGCAAGACTGTATGGATCCATCTCAGGGATCCCCATGGGTTACATTTGTGCAGATACTTAACCGTCCACATCAAGTGCTAAAGAAGCAGAATAATGAGACCCTGACATGCTACTGCCTGACATAGAAGTTGTATTAGATTAAAAGCTCTAAATGCCCATAAGGCAGAGTGAGTTCTTACATTTTCTCTGCTTCAAAAACTATAGAATTTGTCTAGTTCATAAAACACTTGGATGCAGATCATGTCTGTAAATCTTCATAGAATCGGCATTACCTTTGTTTCCTCCTATTGTTTAAGAGCTTATTTCCTTAAAACATAATTATTCGGCCACAGTAGTTCTCCTCATTTAATATCAAGTTCTTTCCCTTCTATAAAGTATTACTTTAAGGATTTTAGGTACTTTTAAGTATCTTATACTCAAGGCTCTCTTCCCAAACTCAGCACCTATACATCATTACCCAAAAAAAGTATGAGGCCAAATTTTTTGTAATGGTTTATATGGTAATTAAAAAAGAAACTACCATGTCATATTAATTAAAGCATTTCAGTGAGAGGCAAAGTTGCTTAATTGCCTAAGAAATTCAAATTATTGTCACTATTTAAACAAATATCATTATATTTGAATGCAGGAACTTACAAATGTTCGGCAGGTTGAAATAATACTTAATCTTCTGAACAAGTTAAATCATTATTGTTTGTATTCAACTATAGATAATAGACTCATTCTCCAACTTCACGCAAGACTAATTAATAAAAAATTCACAATTTATGATATATAGTGTCTGGAATTACATGTGCACTATGAAGTGATTATCATGGTCAGGCGAAATAACATTACCTCAATTTTATTTGGTATAAAAGCAATTTAAATTTACTCTGTAAAAAAATGTCCAGTATACTGTAATGTGTTAGTATACCTACACACACACACTCACACACACACACACACACACACACACACACACACACACACAAACACTATGGCCACCTTCCTCAACATTTGCTGTGTGGGAATTACTTGCTGAACAGAAATTTTCTACACTTTGATCAACATCTCACACCTTAACATATAAATACCTATAGCAAAAATTATTTAATGGCTCTCTTATTAGATCTTCACTTCTAAAGCCATGGTAGAGGCTAAGGATTTTCTATGGCACGTCTCATGTAAGGAGCTTCCACTGTATTTCCTTTGTAGAATTGCAATTTTAAGTATTTAATACAGTGTAAAGGCCAAAAATGTACTTAAGAGTTGCAATGGGATGTCACATCCCTCATTTATTGATTGCGATTCTACAATAAAAGATGGTGCTTGTTTGTTGAAATTAAGTGTTGCTGCTAGTAGGCCCATGTAAATGCAGGCACGTTGGTGTGCTAGAAAAAACAACTTTAAATGAGATGAACTTGTCTGTTTGCTGGAAGTAGGAAACCATCGTGCACCTTTTGCAGGGCACTCAACTGGAATATATTCAGATTGAATTTCAGAGTTGTGCTTTGTTTCAGAAATTTTTAATCTTCTCAGATCTCATAGCTGCTGTTTCTTCTCATCCTTGAGACTGATAATTCAATTTTTCATCAATGCATTTCATCATCATATTAACATTTACTGAATGTGTCCTTTCTTTGTCGTTGTTGTGATTGTCTTGAAATAGTCCTGTTTCAGCCATGTGTTTTCTACCATAATGCATTCCATATTGGAAACATATTTCAAGAGAGAGGCTAATGGTCATTTGCCATTGAAGCTAATCCCCTCGGATCCCTCATTGTTTTTAAATTTCATCTCAATTCCTATTTAAATGGATTAAGAAATTGATACTTGTTTGTTCTTTGAAAGAGACAATATTTCAAATAAGGGAAACCATGGGACCTATGGTTTTTGGGGCCTGGTTTAGTTGGCTTAATATAATTTTTTCCAAGTCTTTCCATTTCCTAACAAATGGGGCAATGTCATTTTTTCTGAGGGAGGCATAGAATTCCATTGTGTATATATACCACATTTTCTTGATCCATTCATCTACTGAGGGGCATCGGGGTTGGTAAGTAATGGTATGGTAAATAATGCTATTAAATAATGCTGTAATAAACATAATTGTGCTGGTAATTGCCCAAAAGTAGGATTGCTGGGTCAAGCAGAAACGGTCAGACAAGTTGATGTTAGGCGAAGTGAACCCCAAGATTAGGATTCAAATTTTTTTTTATTTCTTGCAATTGTTTCTAACATATTTATAAGATGATTTCTTTGTTGCTTTGTATGTCCCTCCCCCACGGTATAACCCCTGTTTTCGTTGATGTTGGCATAATTTGTGGAGTGGAAGGGAAAAAACAAAAGCTTTAAATAGGGATGCAGGTGGACCCATTGCAACAATGAGATGTACAAGTCGTTATGTCGAAAACAAAGGAGGAGATGGGAGGCAAGGATGGTAAGGGAAAACAGAGGAGGCAACAACACTTGATAAGAAATGTATTCATTTCCTTACTCGAGTAATTGTAACCCGTCTGTAAGGTATTTTCACAATACAAAAACTTATTAATAAAAAATAGGAAATAATAAGATAAAGAACACTTCATGAGTATGAGCATTACAACTATAAGAGTAACTTTAGACTTAAAAGATGTACAAGTGGTTATTTCGAAAAACGAACTTGACAACTTTAGTGGGGGGAGAGGATCAGATCGGGGGAGGTGAGGGGAGTATGGGAAGGGATGGGAAGGGGAAACAAAGAGGAGGCAACAATGCTTGATAGGAAATGTACTCATTATTTTGCCGGTGTAATTGTAACTTCTCTGTAAAGTATTCTCACAATAAAAAATAAAATAAAATATTCAGAGGTCATATGAATTTGAATTCCTAATCATCTCAGTACATAATAGAGAAACTATTTTAGCAACAAGATGGTAAGTGTAGAGAGAAGAAAAGAGAGCTCATAAGAAATGTCATTTGTGATAAAATCTAAGAACCAAGCAGTACTAGTGGTGTATGATTGAGAGACAGCAAATTTTCAAAATCATATCTATTGGTTAAAGTCCAAAATTTTCCAGAGAATATGTAGGATTGAGCTAATATGAATTTTACACAATAACAACACTTAGAGTTCGGTTTGAATATTGTTTATAAATACATAATTTTACACCATTATATGTGCACATATATATGTATATATACCTACATATCCACATGCATATATACATATATGAATGGATATATATGTATATACATATATATCTGTACATGATTTTTGTGACAAACATGTTCACAACTAGTGCAATTATTGTGATATTGTTAAAGAACAATGGATAGAAGTAACCATGTTCCCGCAATCCTCCTCTTGGAATCCATGTGAATTTACTTTAGGCTGTGCTATAAGCTATTTCTTCCATCTGTAAACTTCTGCTACAAGGCTGTTGGCAAGACCTTGACAATTTGCCCATTTTACTTTACAATGAAGTCACAAACTTGGAGGAGATGTTTATACCATTCTTATTAGTTGATGTAAACTGAAAGAGATCCTTAATTGGTTAAAATTATACAATGGAAAGACACGTCTTCCTACCAAATAAAACTCAGTGTCTCCTTTCAGTATTTCCAATTTTACCTTCTATACAAAACCTTAATTAATATTAAGGCAATAACCGTGCTGACAATGATAACAGAAAGGGTTCATATCCATGTGTCTCCATTGTATTCATATCAAAAACGCCCCTAATTATATTATAATTAAAAGTGCATAAATTCAGCTGGCAGTTAGATAAATCCAGTATTAACTGCACAATATTGATGTTAACTCAATCCTACATATTTCCAGAAAATTTGTTGGACTTTATCCAATAGAAACATTTTTGAAGATTTGCTGTCTGTCAGCCACTAGAAATTAATTAGGATTCTGAATCAATTAGGGGAAGGCTTAAGAAAATAATATTTTGTTTCGGAGGAAAAAAAAATTAGTATTTTCTAACACTTGTTCTTAATAGAGCCGGAGGAAGACGGACTTTCACAGATCACAATCACAGGTGTATGCATGAGTAAAGGTGTTCTGAAAAAATGGTAAAATTATATTAATAATCATGATGATCTTAATGAATAATCAATAATTTGTTGGTCATTGAGAATCTAATGGGTGCTGCTTCATTGACCGCTGTTGGTATGAGTCTGATTTTTTTATCTTAAGACTGCATAATCTCGTATATTTTTCCTCACTATTCTGAAATTTCCTTCTGTCTGAATCCATAGAGATGCACAAAGGAAGATGTGCTTCAATTTTATTCAAAATAATGATAAAATTAATAATAATCAAGAAATATGGTTACTTCAAACTTAATAGATTTAAACTTTTAGTCTGTGTCTTTGTATAAGAATATACCCCAAAATACCTACATAAAGAGAAAAGTGAAAAAGCACACTCTATCATAAGGTTAAAAGCATGTGAAAGTGAAACATGTTATACATGTTTTTATTATATATCTGTTCTTACTTGCATTATCCACTTGGCATTTTGTGCAATCAAGACATTCAAACAAGAGGGAAATACCGATTAGAATTTTTTTTAATTTGGCATATATTTTGATACCATAATTGACCTTAGTTTGACTTTAGTTGAAAAATATGTCTTTAGCTGAGAAGTAGTCACATTGAATATGCCTTGGGAAATAAGCAAAAAGAGTGCATGAAGTTGGAATTATAATGAGCTAATATTTGTGTATAATTTTGATCACGACTATTTAAGACAGTATTTCTATGCTGATACATTTGTGGGATTTTTCTGCTTCCAGCTATCTCAATTAGCTATGCAAAGAGGTGAAAGTTCCAGGGATTTGTTTGGCAATACATTTTTGAAAGGCCTTTTGACGCAGCTGCCTTCCATTTGTTTCATCAAGAGACACAGCAAAACTAAAGTAGTTCCTCATGATGAACTGGCAGGGAAGTGCCAAGATAGTTTTATTGCTTAGCAACTTGGCAGTAGGAAATGTTAAAATATTACAATCTCTCCTATCTATGAACTGAGACAGGCTTTCAACGGATGCTCTCCAGCTCGAACGTGATAAAGATGCAGCCACATGGCACTGGCTTATATTCTGAGCAGGGAGGCGGGAGACGGAAAAGTTGGATACTGTTAAATGTATTAGTGGTAATTTCTCAGGAAACGTTGACTGGTTTGAGCCAAATACTAATCTAAGGAATTGAGCTGTCTCCATTTTGATGTTGATAAGCGCTGTAACTTGCAAGGAGCAGTGGGATTTTTTCTGCATTGGTGGAGAATAACTTCATCTATTGAAAATGTGTGTGCCAAGGAAAATGCTGAGATAAATAACTTTATAGAATGGTAACTGACAGTTTACCATACAATACCACAACTTAAAGGGTTGTTGTGCTAGTATTTCTTTTTCAAGCAGCAAATTGTGGAATGTATGGGAGGGAGAAAGGATGACAAGATCTAAATGAAAACACAACATCGACAGTTCCTGCAGATGCCTGTCACCCAGTTCTGCCAGCATGCTTGCTGCGGCAAGCCTCCTGCCATTTACTACAGACTTTGGTTTCTTTTAAATAATGGTGGTAATTTTGCCAATAGAATAATGGCTTCTGCAATGAAACCTCACCTACATGGAATATATGTTAACAGGAAAATAGAGATATTCTTTGTATTAATATAGAGTCTAAGTTGAACATGAAAGATCTGGAGATGAAATGATTACATAGCCGTGCAAGATGTTTGATGTTGGTAATGATAGTTACTGAGATAGCTATGATCCAGGGATTGAGGTTCAAAGCCAGCCCAACAGGAAAGTCAATGGGGCTTTTTATTTCCAAATAATCAGCAAAAATTCAGAAGTGAAAATATGGATCAAATGGAAGAGCATCCACCATGAACCAAAAATCCAAGGGAGACCACACGACCCTAGATTCAAGCCATAGTACCAGACAGAATTAAAAGAATAATTTAATTAGTCAGTAATATTAATCCTCTAAACTAATTTTTGTCCAGTCTAGGGGCTTGAAATCAGGACCTGGGCACTGCCCATGAGCTTCTTTGCTCAAGGCTAGCACTCTATCACTTGGCCCACAGCACCACTTCTGCCTTTTTCTGTTTATGTGGTACTGAGGAATCGAATGCAGGGCTTCATGCATGCTAGGCAAGAATTCTACCACTAAGTCACATTCCCAGCCCCATCATTATTATTTTTAATGGAGGAATATGTTTTGCAAGGAAAAGTTAGATAACAAAAATAATAAAATAATTAAAAGAAAATGATGTCTGGTCATTAGTTCTGTATATAGTATTTATGACTGATACTAAAGAGAATCAACATTGTCATTTATTCAGATTTGTATTGATACCTAACATTTCCAGGCTCATAGATGCATCTTAAATGTCCCTAAGTAGTTATTGAAAATTAAGTTTGATTAATGTTATGTCTAAATATTCAAGAAAAATTGAATGACAAAAATCTCAACTTAACTCTATTCTCTGTGATGTTAAAAATGATATCCTGAAAGGATGACTCCAAATCTATTTAATTTCATTAATGTTCAAAAAATCTATTGGATTAAAGTTAAAATTGGTGTTATAAAAATATGAATTGCAGGAAAATAAAGTTAGGGACATTTGTGCAAAATATAAAATGATACATGTATTTTTATTTTGTATTTATATTTCTCAGTTTCAGCATTTTTTTTTTTTTGGTCTGGTTGTGGGGCCTGAACTCTGGGCCTGGGCACAGACCCTCAGCTCTTCAGCTCAAGGCTAGTGCTCTACCACTTGAGCCACAGAGCCACTTCCGGCTTTTTTTTTCTTTTTGCTTATGTGGTGCTGGGGAATCGAACCCAGGACCTCATGCATGTTAGGCAAACGCTCTACCACTGAGCCACCTTCCCAGCCCATCAGTTTCAGCATTTTAAAACATAAAAATTATAACCATTTTGTAAACAAATTATAAGGAGAAAAGCAGTTAAACTTTTCAGTAAAGTTGAAAAGGCATTTTCAACTTTCTTCTGAAGAGATATTATTTTAATCTGCCTATACATTATATGGAAAACATTTAATAGCATCAAGCTTTTGCACATTCTTTTATCATTTCTAAACCTTTTACATTGGAAATGAGTTGCACAGGACATTTTGTAACTGAAAAAAGAAAAGCTTTTGAATCCAAATCTGTATAATTTCTAAGCCAAGCTAGAAAAACTGAATTGTATTGTTAAAATTGTGAACAAAAAAGTAAAGAGATGATGAACATATTTTTAGTTTTAGAAGACAGGGAAGTTGAAATTAAATTTAAATAGCAAATAAAAGTTATCATGAAAGAAGCTTCAGCAGCAAACCTTAGAACTGTGAAATACCTGTATCTGCATAAGAGATGACATTGCTTCCACAGGACATGTTTCACCAACATATATTCATTTCTGTTTATTTACTTTAAAAATATAATAATAAATTATACCTGCTTGTTTCCTTTATTCTTTGTTAAAACAAATGTGGAAATCTTTCAAAATTATCATTGACCAAGGTAGAGTGGTGTCTGAAGAGAAATGAGTTTAAGCAGAGACATCTGAGCAACTTGTCTTGCTTTCTTTAATGAGAGTTCATTGCTGGTCCACTGGGCCCAGTTTTGTTTAAGCAATTAATATCCTGCTTTATTTATAGCACCCATGTGCCTGTTTTTGGCAGCGGGGTCTCAATAAATTACCAAAAAAATAATAGTACAATAATAGACTACTTTAAAATAGGTACCTCCAATTACAAATGAAGGGGAATTGTTAGAAGAAGATTTAAATTATTCCAATTGCTCCTGGGAAATTGGTAGAATGGATGAGAGGCACATACCTCCATGAATGCAGAATGTGATTTTTCACACTTCTCATTAGAAATGATAAAGAGAACCTGAAATAAAGTAGAACAGATTTTGAACAATGTTGTCAACAATCTCTGATGATTGAATAGTAGTATATTTATTAAATATCCTAAGACAACCTCCAGGGAGAGAAGATCAGTCCTAAACGACTGAAAAAGCTGCAAAGGAGAGTACTAATTATACTAATATTTTACATATCGTAACGTTAAGGAAACTCTGAAAAGGATTGTTCAATATAATTTGCATGCCCAGCCTTTTTCCTGTTGTTGTTGCTGTTGTTGTTGTTGGTCGTGGATCTTGAACTCTGGGCTTGAGCGCTGTCACTGAGCTCTTCAGCTGTGCCACTTGAGTCACAGTTGCACTTCCCATTTTCTGGTGGTTAATTGAAGAAAAGAGTCTCACTGACTTTCCTTCCTGGGGTGGCTTTGAACCACAATCCTCAGATCTCAGCCTCCTGAAAGCCAGCAGTGTGTGAGCCAGCAGTGTCTGGCTTGGATACTTCTTAATATGCCAAACAAGAAAAAAGCCTAAAATTCAAAGGATGTGTATTGTCTGTCAAGAGCGTTTCTTAGGAAATTTATAAAGTCCTGAAATATAATAAATTCTTAGATATAATATATATCTGAAATATAATAGATGCATAGATACAGAACCTATGCTTTCTTTGCAAATTATAGTGGAAGGGGGAAAAATTTCACAAACTGTCAATTACATCAAATACTAACAAATATTTAGATTCCAGAATCATTCACACATTTGCTAATGCTTCTTTTGTGGCTTCAGTTCCTTTTAGTGCTTGCAAATGTTCATTTTGTATTTACTTCCAGAAAACTCTAGAATCATTTATTTTGGCTGTGATGAGTTTGTAGGTGTAAGTGATACATTTTCAATCACAATAGCCATTTTTAAACTTCTCTTTCCATTGATGCGATTAGGATGAATCTATGAAGATTCTACTCAGACAAGAGTATGTTGCTCAGATATAAAATCATCAAACTTAGTTAATGTGATAATACAATGGCAGAAAACAATTATTCTATTAATATGGACAAAGTGGAGGCAGAAATATGTTCTTTTTACTTATTGTGGGTCTTGGGTATATGCAATTAGGGACTGAGATAAGAATGAACACAAAGAGATAATTGTGTACTTTGTTATAGTGATAATTAATATAGCAAACATAAGCCTTAAGAGAGTTTAGTAGAAAAATCATCATAGGGAAACCTGAATTATCTTTGATGCACCCTAAACTATGTTTGAAAAGCCTGTTCCACAGAGTGAAACTACCCAGCCAACCTCTTTTCTCTTTCTTCATCACAGCTTCTGTTGAATAAAGACAGAACTGTAATTTTCTCTGCATATTTGTCTTGCATATGGCCACTGCCCACTTGGAAGCTCTTCCATTTATGAAACATTGCATGTTTCATAAATGTTTACTCACATCTTACCCATCTATGTGCATGCAGGATTCTCTCTTAACTTCTTTTCATCTGATCTCTTTTGCCTATATTTTATACTTACCTCTTTCAAATTTGTCATATAACTCACCTATATACTATATATTGTTTAGTCATTACTTTCTCCTGAAACATGGTTTTTTTTTGTATTTAGATTATCCATGTATTTTAAAGTTCTTAGAGAAAAAATAAGATAAGCTAGGCACTAGTGTAGAGTCTCAATCCTATAATTTTAGGTACTTGGAAACCTGGTATCAGAATCATAGTTCAAGTAAGTCTAACCCAGGAAGACAGATCTGACGATTTATCTCCGTAATGAGCAAAATGCTGGAAACAAAGGCATGTCATCCTTCAATGAAAAAGTTGGGCAAAATGCCCTATATACACATACACACAAGCACGCACACACACATGCATATGCACACACACACACACACACACACACACAGAGAATGACTATACACACATGAAAGAGGGGGGAGGAGAGGGAGAAGGAGGAAAAGGGAAGGAGAGGGAGAGGGAGGGAGGAAGCAAGGGAGAAAGGGTGGGCAGGAGGAAGGGAAAGGAAGGAAGAAAGGAAAACAATAAAGGGAGACAGAGAAAAAACAAAACAGAAGGGAGGGAAGGAGGGAAGGAGAGAAGAAAGAAGGAATATGGGAGGAAGGGAGTAATGGAGGAAGGAAGGAAGGCAGGAAGGGAAGGAGGGAGGGATGGAAGGAATGAGGGAAGATGAGAAGAAGGAAGAAGGGAGGAAGGAAGGAAGGAAAAAAGGAAGGAAGGGAGGGAGGGAAAAGAAGGAAGGAAAAGAATAAAGGGAAACAGAGAAAGAACAAAACTGAATAATACACATATATATATATATATATATCTTGAATGAAAAATAACCTCTCTTAATGTGAGAGAAAACTCTATCATGTGCTTAAATTGATTTGTACTCACTTTGAAATGTGTTTTCCTCTTCTATAGTTTGTTTTTAAAATGTTCTGAGAAATATAGCTGGGTTTACAGATTTAGTCATTTTTATTCACCGACCCCATATTGTATGAAACTAAAATAAAAACATCCTGGATTACTTTTGTTCTTTTTATTTTACTTGAGCTATTTTTGTCTCTGTGTGTCCAGCCACTTTAATATGAATAATTGTTCTCAGTTAAACAATCCCAAGGCATCCACTTAAGGTCTTAGAGCTTGCCTCCTTTGTAAAATATAAATGCTCATTTTAAACCCAGTTTTCTTTTATGGAGCAATTTGTTTGTTCTTCTACTGTAGCACTCTCTTGGCCACTTGTATTCCCCAACCAAGCAATTTATGAAAGATCTTTAGGCTCAACTGTCCATAACCAACAGCAGCTTTTAAAATTTCCATCATCATCATAAGCTTAATGAGTAAATGGCTGAAAGCTCAGCAGCTTGGTGGAGGCAGTGCGGGTTTGACTCTGACAGCCAGCTTGCTGTTACTACTGTAATTAATAAGGAAATGTTACATCTTTGGCTTTTTATGTGGAGACAGGCAAGTGACAGGGATTATGGAGAGAAATAAATTTACATTGTAGCTTTATAAAGCATCCCTAGCTTTAGGAGCTCAATACACAGAAAATTACAGTAAGTTGACAGTTTCCCAAGGAAGTATTTTCAAGAATATTTAAAGCTCTAGGCTGAAGAAACAGGAAATTATAAGCAAGAAGGAGAAGAAAAGATACTCTCTTTTATCCAGTCCCTCCTTTCCTGCTGCTAAATATCTTTCCATCCAGCTGCTTATAAAAATATCAAAGAAATACCTAACTTGTCCCCCCCAGAGGGAATCTATTTAAATCAGTCTCACAGCCAGTCACTTTCCAAGTGAGAAAAGTTTGTATCACCCTTCCAGATCTTTTGGGGGAAGGGTTTGTGGCCCTTAAATTTAGGGCCTGTGAGCTTTCCCTGAGCCTTTTTGAGCTCAAGGCTTGAGTCACAGCACCACTTCCTGTCTTTGCGTGGTTAATTAGAGATAACAGCCTCATGGGGACTTTGTTGCCCAGGCTGGCTTCAAACCATGATCTTCAAACCCTGATCTTCAGATCTCAGCCTCCCAAGTAACTAGGATTATAGGTGTGAGCCTCCTGTGACTGGCTCTTTCCAGATTTTTTGATGGAAACCTCTAGAGCACCTTACCCTGACTTAGAGAAACACTTTATGATGATAGAGGAGGAGGGGGTGGGGGAGGGGGAGGGAGAGGAGGGTTGTGAGTAAGGTCCCCAGGATAGGTCCTGCAAGTTAGTTAGTAGTTAATAATGACTAGTTATTAATAACATTTACAGACAGCTAACACCTGGACATTCAAGTAGAATTCTCATGATTGCTACCATTGCTCTTCTACCAAAGCATGTTGCTAGCACCTTGCTTCCTCCACTTGTTAAAAATGATGGGAAGGAATTCTTTTACTTCTACTCATGTACTCTTATCTTCTAAGTTCCAGATGGTCATATGAGATATGTGAAGGGTTGTAAAATAAGTCTCCAATCTCACAAGGAAAGAAAAGATGTTCTGATTCTAACAATGTTTTAATAATTATATCAACATAAAACAACTTGGTTGATTAAGCGAAGACTAGAATGCAATATTAGCTTACATACTTCACTGATACTAAAGTTAAATCACTTAAGTGTTTGGATGAATTATATAATACACACACTTTCAACTATTTTACTTATCTAATTTAAATATTTTCTTTTGTATGTAGAATGATTTGCAATAAATTCACATATAAAGACCAGAATGCCTTAATTCTAACAATGGTCCTCTTTTGCATGTATTCAGTATTTACAGAGAAAATTATGCACAGGTATTTGAAAATGATTCAAATTTTTCATGAAGGCCGTAATTTGAACTGAATTATAAATAACAACCTATTTTATATGTACTGCTTCTTAGTCTTCCATTCTTTAAAATGGAATTCTAAAATGTCTAAGTGCTATATTTTTCTCTAAGTTAGGTTTTGGGCAGAATTTGAAATGGATGACTGGATGTGAGAATCCACTAATGATCACGCAGGATTGTCTGACTAAAATATTCTCAAAGACAAAACTGGCAAGTTAAGTGATCAAAGGTGCCCAGTGAAAGTCCTTTGAAGAGCCACGCTCATTTTAGCTACAAGATCCTAGTTAAAAAGAACACTTCTAGAGATAAGAAAATCTATTTTAGTAAACTCTTATATAAGAAAAGAAGAACATGTTTCAGTGGTTCTGCTGGACACTTTTGTCTGTTGTCAAATTGTAAACACTGTTACATTTCAGTTTATGTATCTGAGATGATCATGAAGGTCTTCAAACAAATACAGTCACTGTAAAGGTTGTCTTTAATTTATAAAATGTGAGAAAATAATTTCCTGAAGATACTTGGTTTTTAAATGAAGTATACAAAAAGTAAACAAGAGAGGTTTGATGGAAAGTGTAGAATCGCCTTGAGTCATAGAGCATTCAGGCCAGCATGGGTACAATGCATGGAATTTGGTTCAGTTAATAACTATAAGAAAGCCTGCACACAAACTGAATACCAACTCCAATGAAAACCACATATAAAATGAGTTTTTGCACTTGTCTCTCTTTGTCTGGATTACTCACTACCTTCCTATTTGTTGTTGTTGTTAAGGAATATGTATTAATCTCAATTTGGAGATTTCTCTTCTTGATTTGAAAACAAATTGGACTTAACAAACATTGAAAAAAAAACTATTGGGGGCTGGGAAGGTGGTTCAGTGGTAGAGCACTTGCTTTGCATGCTTGAGGCCCTGGTTTCGATTCCTCAGCACCACATAAAGCAAAAACAAAAAGCTGGAAGTGGCGCTGTGGCTCAAGTGGTAGAGTGATAGCCTTGAGCTGAAGAGCTGAGGGACAGTGCCCAGGCCCAGAGTTCAGGCCCCACGACTGGACAACCCCCAAAAAAAGAAAAAAAGAAAAAAACTACCAAATTATTTCTTTATTGTTGACTATAAATTTATTTTTTTAAATGTCTATCCCAATTTATGAATGGCAATTCTTACCCAAGGCATCTGTTCTTTAAGACTAATAGAACTAAGACTGAAAAAACACAAAAAAATAAACACAACAAAAACTCACCACAGCCTGATGCCAGTGGCACACACCTGTAATCCTAGCCACTCAGGAGGCTAAAACCTGAGACTATCATCCAAAGTGAGCTCAGGCAGGAAAGTCTGTGAAATTCTTATTAATTAACCACCACAGGCCACAAATGGAATTACACTTGAAGTGGTACAGTGCTAGTCTTGAGCCAAAGAATCACAGAGACAGTGCTAGATTCTGAGTTCAAGCACCAGGATCCATACAAAAGACACAAACTAACTAACAGCAACAACAACAACAAAAAAGACAGTAGATTCAGGGGCAAACACAAGCAGTGTAATCCTTTAGAAAGGCATGATCAAAGTTCAACAAACTAAACTCCAGGAAATCGGTACTTGAAAAGGGGTGGGGTGAAGTGAAGGAGAGAAGGGTAGATGAATGAAGAAAAAAGATGTGTGGGGAGAATGCAGTGAAAACATCAGTGCACATCCTACAAAAAGCCAACTTGGAGCCTTTTTTTCCCTCATTTCCTCCCTCCCATCTCTACCCATGTTTTAGGGTTCATTTTACACATACATCCCATTGAATGCAATGACTGTATTTGCACACTCCACTCTTTTCCCAACGACTCCCACACTCTCCCTTTGTCTACCCCCCAATAAGGGAAAAACAAAGAGACAAAATGTTAAAAGAAAAATATTAAAAAAAATAACATGTTTCCAGTTCTTTGGTTTGTTTTGATAAATAGTGCTTTAGATCTTCAGAGGAGCTATGTCTTTGGCTTTCCCCTCGGTACACTCTCCAGTGGTCTGTTCTTTGTGTATTAATGCAATGAGTCTCAAAAAGTTATGATGTTAATTATACTTTAGATTTAACTCCTATGTGTGACAGAGTAGGTGTGCCATTTGGCTCACTGAGTTTGGCTTACTCACTTAACCTGATTTGTTTTAGGTATATACATTTCCCTTAAGATGACATAATTTCATTCTTTTGATGGATGAGTGTAATTCCATTACATGTATCTAACACATTTTCTTGAACCACTCAAATATTTTATGTCTTTTATCCCTCAATATCTTTGAAATCATTCTTACAATTAACTTCTAATTATTCTTAATTAAAATATACCTCATTCTGTATATCCAGCACACTTCTAAGTAATAACAGAGCGTATATTCCATGATTTAGCGTCCTATCAGAAAACAATTAACTTAAACCAAGCAAACTCAATTAAACAAATAATTCCTCAAAACTGTAAAAAAAATCAATACATGTGTTAAAGTTTTGACACACACACACACACACACACACACACACACACGATTAAAATAACTTACTTAATATCCTGTGTCAACACTCAAAGGACTAATTTTCTTTTGAACCTGTACTTTTGTGGTGTTATTGCCTACATTTTACTTTGAAATATGCTTTGACAGAAACACACTGAGATAATTTTTATCCAGAGCTTGCCCATATTTATCATTCTGCTGAGATTGTTCAATTTTTGGATTGATGATATAGACAGTTTCTCTATGAAAATTATAATTTCTCTTTCCAGAAGTTTTAACTTATATGTAATATTAACCAAACTTGTTGCCTAGCAACTCAAGCATGATTGCATTTCATTTTCACATGTAATTTTTCAAAACTTGGGGAGCCCATTTTACAGATGAAATAATATGAGTACAGAGAAGTTGCATGAACTACTATAACCACACAGTATACAACCATGCCAGCCACTCACATAGGCAGCTTTTACTCTTCTCACTGACCCTATTTTATGTTTTCCTAGATGGCTTGGTCACATTGTGTCTGAGTGATCCTTCATACTATTGTGCGCATGAAAACATGTCCTCAATTCTAGCTCAGGTTAATATTTCATATAATGAAGGAGATTTCTAAAGTTAAAGTTTTGACACTTGTGACTTAAAAACTTACTTCTAAGTCATTTATGCCCAAGTTGCAACCACTATAAGATGATACTAATTTACATACATAAATTATGCAGATTTATTATAATCATGCCCCATGACAACCTTCTACAAAAATGAAAGTGCTCAGCTAATATTTGTAGGGCAAACCACTTTACTATGGCATGAACACTGTTTTCCCTTCTTACTTATAGTGAGTCTCCACTGTGAGGAAAGAAAGTAGGGAATCTAACCTGATTATGTTGTTTATGGGTGAGGGTATCTTTGAGTTTAAAATTAAAAAAAAAATACTCATCAACATAAAATTCTAAAGTATGAATGCTGAAGGCTTTATAAAAAGCAGGAAAGAGACCAGAGAGGCCCACACTGTCTATTGCTGTGTCATTATCTGTGCTGCCTCAGAATCTAGCAAGAAAAAGGCCATCTTCATCTTAATCTGGAACTCACAGAAAGATGAAGCTAAATAATCCTCTTTCTTGATTAAGTTACTTAGTCTCAGACATCTTATCCTATTAACTCAGACTGGCCTAATTAACATAACAAAATAAATGTACATGCTTTAGGCTTGCTAAAATGGAGCTTAGGAATCTTACTGGATCAAATAAAAAAAGAGAGAGAGAGAGAAGTATGTTTACAAAGACTCCTTAAAATTATTTCTCATTAATAAACTTGAATAGACCCAGAACATTTTCATGTCCTCAGTGAGAGAGAAGAACTGTAGAAAATGCTTCAAGACTGAGAGCATTTTTTAGGCATTATACAGCCTAAAACATTGCTTTGTCTCATCTCTGTTATTTTCTCTTTATCAGAGCAGTAAAATTCAGATTTATGTTGGCTATAGGAGTGCATGTATCTAGTGAAGTTATGTGCTGAAATGATTGGTAATATTTTCTTATTTTTCTTCTATACATGAAATAGGAGTTTTGAGTGTATAAAATAATATCTGTATCTAGCATGAGTGATTTTATGATCTATGGGTAGGTTAAAAATCAGAAGAAAAGCAGCTAGCTGGATCTTGGCTTCTAGCATTATATTTTGTATGGATAATACTGATAAAAAGTCTCTTCCCTACGTAAATTTGTCAGTCTTCGATTAAAGTGCATTATCTTATTGAATTTCATCATGTTCCCTCAGCAACTCTTATTCCTATTAACTCCAAGTTCAACCTCCACCTTGCCCTTTTCCTCTTCTAATTGGCACCAGGCAAATCATTTCTGGTGAAGATCAGGAGCTCATCTGCCCATCTAACCTTGGACATCAATCCAACAAAAAAAATGAATCCCATTAGCATCAGACTCGTGACTAATAAATGCAAAGGTCCAGTGAGGAGCAATAATGCACTTTGCTCCCACATCAATCTCTGGCACCTCAAAACTAAGTGTAATGAGCACTAGGTCATAGCCTATAGCTTTCAGAAGATGTCTCTGTTGGAATTGCATATTAAGCTTCTAAACTGTTTGTGTCGGGCAGGTTCTTATATTCAACTATTTGGTAAGTAAGGAAGTATCAAATTTAGCTTCCTCTACAAATAAAGTAGTGACATATAAGCAGATAATGGTTACTTGTATTTCCTATTATTTCTGTAGTAGCTAATTAACAGCTGTTACAAGGCTGCTTATCATGTGGTAGCCTTCTATCTGAAGACATATGATTGGATAAACACATGACATCTACATCGGAAAACATTAGGTTTGCAAGTCCTGAGCTGTTTTTGCTATGAAACAATGTTCACTGATGGAAAAATGGCCTCCTAGTGAGTAATATGTGTTCTGCAAGTCAATGAAATATGCACAACAAATAATAATAATATATGACACTGGTATAGTAAAGCAAAGCTTTTCCTGATGTTTCTTGTTTTTAATTTTATTCAAATCATTCCCAAGCCACTGTGTGTTTACACAATGTCTGCCATTGTTCTCATACCACACCAAACAAAGATATAATGCCATCAGTAGCTTATTCTCTTACCCTCTGAATATGCAGAGGTATTGAGGAGCATGTTAGAACACAATAGCCTGTGTAGGACATGTGTCTCTTTCAATGCAGAGGCTCAAGCTGTCTCTAATGTAACTGAGTGTTCTAATGACCTATAGGATAGAATGCATTTTCCCTCTCCTTCACTGAGCAACTCGGAACAAGCTGGGATCTTGGAGTAATGGAGTGCAATGTTTTAATGTTGATATACGAATGTGAGCATTTATATAGTCATGTATATTTTGTTTTTATACAAGTGGATTTTAGATGCTGTTGTATTTTGCAGAAAAAAAATGACACAATAGATTTTAGAATGTTCTTTACCCTAAAATTCACAAAATGAACAACAGTTTAATTTTTCCTTTATAATACCTGGAAGTAATTAATAATAACAACAACAATTATTATTATTATTATTATTATTTTGCAACAAAATAAATGAAGAGCTCCAAGTTTAGTTCAGGGTCCCAGATGCTATGTGTGGGCTTCACTTGGACAGCCAGCCACAATACCATCCCAGAAACCCTACTGAAGTCTTTAAGCTGATGATGAGCAAGGTCCTGAATCCTTTTCAGAAAAACAATGAAGATGATGTACTAGAAACTCATCTCAGCATAAACACATTGTAGCTTCAGGTCCATACCAGAAATGTTTCTTGGTGTTTTCTGGCAGAGGTTGAGAGTAAAAATGGAGACAAATTCAAGTCCATGAACAAGGTGAATGCTTAAGCATATGAAAATAATAATTAGTATCATTATTAAACACTGTATACACATAATGAATGATCATACTTACCCCTCAAATATGTATAACTATTATTTATCAATTAAAACATTATTAAGCACAAATAACTTTTAAAATTAATTGAAAGATATGTAAGGTAAGTCACAAACTCACTTGCAATTGAGTGAAAACAATAACAAATTGTCTGAAATAAAAACCAAAACAAGAGCTAAGTGAAAGTAAAATAAATACAACTTGCTTACTTTTAAATACTAATTTTCATGTTGTAACAAGTACAGAAAGTTAATGCACTCTATCTACCATTAAGCAAGGACACATATAATATTCAATCAGAATAGATGTAACTTCCTTTCTCCTTTTTATTTATTTAATTTTGAAAGAAAAATAACAGTAGTATTATAACCAGCAGAAGTATAGCACCAGTCTTAATAAACATCTCTGAAACATTGTATGAAAGTATTCATTTGCGATCACAGAGATATGACTGACATTTGAAAATACAACCCTAGACAGGTGCCATTGGCTCATGCCTATAACCTTACTTATTCAAGAGGCTGAGATCTGAGGATCATGGTTTGAAGCCAGACCAGACAGAGAAGTCCCTGTGAGACTCTTATCGCCAGACAACTACTCAAAAACTGGAAATGGTAGTGTGGTTCAAAGTGGTAGATCTAGCCTTGAGCAGAAAAGCTCAAGGACAATGCCCAGACCTCAAGTTCAAGCCAAGGAAGGAAGGAAGGAAGGAAGGAAGGAAGGAAGGAAGGAAGGAAGGAAGGAAGGAAGGAAGAAGGAAAGAAGGAAGGAAGGAAGGAAGGATGGAAGGAAGGAAAGCACATCCTCACAACCTATATATTCATAAAGAAAACCATAGGCATAATTAAACATTTGATGACCATGTTCATGAAAACATGAGTTTGAGACCAATTGACCATGAGATCTACAAATTAACTCACATAAATAAACATAAGAGAAGAAAAAAAGCAACCAAACAATAAAAAATAAAGATAAGAAGCTTTGTATTCCAGAAGAACAGAAGCCAGGAAAATAAATCAAATTGTGCTCATTTTTGCTCTTGATGATATTCAATAAAATTTGGGAACCATAAGAATAAGAGTTTGTGAGTGAAAAGAAATGTGGAATGCGACAAAAGAATGGTCTCAACACAAAGAAGGAAATGAATAATGAAACAAGCTGTCAAAAAAAAACCCAAAATTTGAACCACTTGGAAATAATGAAGTAACCTAAACTGCTCAAACAAAACAATCTTACTACAAAGAAAAACTTGATTAGACATCTAATGCTGCCTTTATAATGAAAAGTACTTTCTCTGGATTATCAATAAATTACAAATACATATGTGTTTTCCTCTTTAAAATTGGATGGGTAATAAGGCCATTTGTCCAGTTCTAAAGATTACCTTCGTCGCTGCAAGAGAATAACATATAACATAGAAAACACTTGTTCTCAAATTTTTCAAAGACGATGATATGGAATTATTGTATGATTAACACATTTCTGTGGTATCTAAAACTAGGCTTTTCATCTATAATTCTTCCTGTAACTTTCTAGATTTGTAAAAATGTCCATTCAGGTTTAAACTACATTTCAACTGTCCCTTATTTGTCCCTGGAATTAGACAGCATTCTCTAAATGAAGAGAACCAATAAAATAAATATGTGAACACTGTCTTGATCTTTGGGGTCTTCTAAACAAGCTACTGTAGAAGCTCATTGTTTTTACTTCCAGGGCATGGGAGGTCCAAGGATAAGACCCTGCAAGACTTGGTGTGTTTGGTGAGGCCCCACTTCCTTATACAGTACAAACTGAGTCCTTGTGTTTGAGAGAGAGAGGTCTGTGAGCACATTTAAATAGCTCTTTCTCTAGTACTTACTTTGGATGTCATAACTAAATCATTGTTTAGTTTGAGTTAATGCTTTTTTTGAGTTGATGTATGCTGTACAAACATGAGACTCCTGAGTCAGGTGTCTTTATCACTCATGAGAAAGACAGTAGCCTTACCTTAGTGTTTATAATTAGTTTCTCTTGCCCAAGAATGCCAAATAGCTGTTGCAGACATCTAGGAAGAGGTCACATTCTCTTTGGCTTTGTACTATGCAGAGATGTCATATTTAACAAAGGGATAGGGACGTTATTTCTATTTTCCAAGGCTTTTTGCTATAGATCATCATTGATACTCAGAAAAGAAACGCTATTAAAGCATTCTCACAATACTTGTAGACATGCAAGAGACCTATGGAGAATTTTATGTCAATATTCGGGATGCAAACAGGTTTCTTTTCCCTACAAAGCAGGTATACTTTTGCAGTGGGAATTAAAGTTTGAAATTAAGTGAATGCAAAGCAGAAATTTGCAATGCTAATCTCATAATTTGGTTCTATTTCAAACACTGTAATATCATAATTTGGCTAAAAGAGGTAAAGTAGCAAAACACAATAAAACAATTTTCCTTCACTATTTTTCCTTTGTTAAACATTCTTGGAATTTTCCAGAAAAAAATCACTGTGTGATAATGAAATTATTAAAATTTCGTACCCAATAACTTTGAGATATATTAGTGGCATGATCATTTGCATAAAATAGTCAAAATGAAAACAGTATTATCTTCCATCTGGAACCAAAACTTTAAACAGGGTCAAAATTGTCAATAGACATCAATATATTAAAAGAAAAAAAAGTCAGGTGTCCGTGGCTCACGCCTGTAATCCTAGTTACTCAGAAAGCTGAGATCTGAATATCATGGTTCAAAGCCAGCCTGGGCAGGAAAGACCATGAGACTCTTATCTCCAATAAACCACCAGAAAATCAGAAGTGTTGCTGTAGCTCAAGTGGTAGAGTGCTCGCCTTGAGCTGAAGAGCTGAGGGGCAGCGCCCAAGCCCAGAGTTCAAGCCCACAACTGACCAAAAAAAAAGAAAAAAAAAAGGAAAAATTATCAGTTAGAAAGCCTCACCATGTTACCTTTCATAAATTATTTACACAATGAATAATCAACATACAATTTCTACCATTGTTCTTTGGTACATTAATTTATTCATATTTCATATACTAATTAACAGATATATTAGGCAAAGTACACTATAACTTATGTAAAAATAGTATAGAAAATAATATAGAAATGTTTTTACATATATCCCATTGTACTTTTCTAAAAAATGTCAGCATAGCACTTACAGTGATTTTCTTCTTTTTGTTATTCTAAGTGAACTTGAATGACCAATTATTTTCATAACCTTCATAAACTCAAATATAATTTTCATCATATGCAAAGCAGTTCACCCCTTGATATTATCTGTTAGCCTTTTGTTCTTGGGGTGATTTTACTTGTGACTCAATGTTGAAGGCTAATTTAAATTCACTGAATATGTATATGTGTTTCCCTGTCACAGTATTCCTTTTAGATCTCAGTTCTGCTGTCAAGGCAGAAATTAACTTTGTGTTTACATGATCCGACACAACTCTGATGATACTCAATAAGAAGACATTTAACCTCTGAGAATTTTGATCCATAAGTTAATGGGAGTACTGGGAATTTCAGCTTCCAAAAAAGAAAATAATGATTCAGTCTATTCGAAGATGAAGGAAATAAACTATCTGAGATATTTCCCCTTGATTTCCTAGGGGTACAGAAATAATCAATAAAAGGCAGAAAGGCAATTTGATATACTATCTTCTCTCTGAGAAGACCAATCTTTATCTTCCTCCTGGAGTGGACTTTTCTTGTTCAGATGCAAATTGTCTCTTCTTTAATGAGACTTTTATTAGCATCCTCTTTCTTTGAGAATAATACCAATGTTTAACAATGCAGTTCCAGGCAACCCTGGACCCTGATATGAATTTGAAGTTACAGCCATGTTGGAACTAGATATATATCACTTTTCTATTTTTCTAATGCCTAATGGCTTTGTTTTGTGTGAATGAATAAAAAAAGATAATAAACCTATGGATCTTCACAGAAGCTTCTAGTGCTTTTTGACTGTGAAGACATAAAACTATTAACAAGAACTTGATATTGAAACGTCATCTTTTCTGGAAATACTGCTTAAGAAATAAGAGACTTAGCAATATACAGTTTTGTACTGTCCTTAATTTATGCTGAGCACAGTGCAACCTAAACGAATTTCAATGCTCATAATTTTATAGTAAGAGAAAAAGGAATTGAAATGGAATGGGATTTAGTATTTATCTTTTTCTTGAAGCTGAAATCTACACATATACACATCATATTCAGTCCCTTAATGCATAAGTTTGTGGTTTTATTAAATTATCTTTTAGTAGTTATTTTTTAAATTATCTTTTTTAACTATAGTAAAATAAAATGTATTTGTATTCTTTAAGTGGGTGGTTTTTTATTGTTATGTTTTTTATTATAAAAGTAGTGTACAGATGGGCTACCATTACAAGAGTAAGGTAATGAGTACATTTCTATCAAGCATTGCTACCACCCCCTTTGTTTTTCTCCTACCATTCCTTCCCTCACCACTTCCCCAACTCTTCCCCAACCCCAAGTTCCTTATCAACATAGTGTCTTGTTCATCTCATTGTTACAATGTGTCAACCTGTGTCCTTGTTTCAGTATTTTGTTATTTCCCTTCTCCTTCCCAAATTAGAAAAAATGTATATATTCAAGATGCAGGGCACCAATGTCAAAAAACAATGAAAGCAGGGCTGGGAAGGTGGCTCAGTGGTAGAGTGCTTGCCTAGCATGCACGAGGCCCTGGGTTTGATTCCTCACTACCACATAAATAGAAAAAGCTGGAAGTGGTGCTGTGGCTCAAGTAGTAGAGTGCTTGCCTTGAGCTGAAGAGCTCAAGGACAGCACCCAGGCCCAGAGTTCAAGTCCCACAGCCAAAAAACAAACAAACAAAAAAAAAACAGTGAAAACAGGGGTTATACTGTGGGGAAGAACATACAAGAGAAACAAAATTTGTCTTTAAGTAGTTGTACAAATGAGTTGCCATTTAACAAAGCAATTTATGTATATAATACAACTTGATCAATATCACCACCTTTGATATGCTCATGCCTAGATTTCAGCACCCCCAGGATGGGCACGTGTGCACAAATGCACACACACACACACACACACACACACACACACACATGTAACAATTTTAGGCATCACATCGGAACTGGCTTATATCCAATGTTCTATATTAGAGCTATTAGAGCCATTGCTCATAAACTTGATATAATTTTTGAGGGAAGGGAAGAGGAGTGTCCTTGGATTCAGAAGTTAATCCAGAGCTTACTGCATTAATTATTGTTATGTGTTAATTAACTGCACTAAAGATATACTTAGAAACTGATTCTGCCATAAATGTTTTTTGAATTCTATTAGCTATTGAAAATTCAATATGTACGTATGTATGTGCATATATATACATATATATAACAATTCTTCATGTGTGTATTTTCTGATATATTTATACATCACATAAACATATAATGTAAATACTGATCTACACTGGAAAGTGAACTTTCATTCAATGCTGGGAATACAGTTGTGACCCAGAAAGACTCCTTGGCCTGAGTCCAAAAACTAAACACAAAGGGCATTGTTTTTCATTTCATCATATCCTATGGTTTCCATCTTCATTTATTGTTTGGCAAGATAGAAAAGGAAAGAAAGAAAAGTAATCATCTTCACTTGGGGAAAGGTAATGATGTTACAGATGTCTCAGCATAGTTCTGTTAGTCACCTACAGTTTCTAGAACACATTACTGCAAATGCAGTACCTTAAAACAGCCAGTTATTACCTCATGGTTCTGGACAAATGTAATCCAGCAAAGCAGCCTCATTCTCTACTCAAGGTATCATTGGGATAAATTAGCTATATTGGCCAGGGCTACTTCAAATTCAGCTTATTGCTATTCTAGGACTACTGTCCCTGAAATGAGGGATATATGTCTGCTCCTCATCTTCATGGTAACAACAAAATATGCACATTTTATGCTTGGAATCTTTCTATCACATCTCTACAAAGTTTTAATTCTTGGAGATGGTGGATGAAACCTCACTTCTATAAACTCATGAGGTGAGGTAGGTTCCTCCCAAACCAACCCAGTTCATGTTTTTATTGTAAAGTTTGCTGACAATAACTCTAAGGAAAACAAAAGTCTTTTTTGTATCAGACTGAAATGTGCCTTGGTTGGTTGCCAGGGCTAAACTTCATGAGCACCAAAATTGTGACTTATCTTCTCAAAACCTGATGTTATAACTCCAATGACAGCCTGGAGTTCTAGTCTTGACAAAAAATTTACTACATTTGCATTAGATCAGAAAAAGAAAATCATACAAGTGTTACAATAATTCTGTTACCTGGGGCTGGGAAGGTGGCGCAGTGGTAGAGCACTTGCCTTGCATGCCTGAGGCTCTGGGCTCGATTCCTCAGCACCACATAAGCAGTAAGAAAAAAAGCTGGAAGTGGCACTATGGCTCAAGTGGTAGAGCACTAGCCTTGAGCTGAAGAACTGAGGGACAGCGCCCAGGCCCTGAGTTCAGGCTCCATGACCGGTCCCCCCCAAAAAAAATAAAAAATAAATTCTGTAACCTACATGCATATACATATTAGCTAATAGGAGACATAATAGAACAAAATAAAAATGTTGTCACAATGAAATATTGGAATGACAATATATTACAATGACCTTTCTGCTACTCATCATACAACTTAGGTCTAATCTTATTATCATATTCATTTGTTGAAGATAAGCAGAAATGTGTGATGAACATGTTTGTAACCAGGCAAATATTCAGAAAACATTATGAATAAATTATAATTTTTAAAATGAAATTAAATCGTGCAAGACACAAAGCTGTATGTGATAAACATAGCCATTATGGAAACAGACAATGTGATTTCGTGGTTAAAATGCATAGCACTCCACAGCCTGTGTAGAAATCTAGTCCCGGGAGATAACTTGAGTGCCAAGTTGTCAATACTATCGTGAGCATTAAGATTTGATCTTGTTTGAATACCATCAAAAAGCAGCTATGTAAATAAAAGAGTGTTTATCTGAGTGGTTAAAAGACAATGTAGATTATCCTGGGATTTACTGAGTGAAACCAAGATGTAAACTGTAAACCTCTTTGTTCCTGAATTGTTAGCCTCAAGATTGTTCTCCTGAGATTAGCAGTTGCTGCAGCAAATAAGCAATGTTTCAGGAGATTTGCCTCCTGTTTTCCCATCCATGGGACTATGTTGTCAAATAATGTATTTCTTATTCCTAAAGAAAAAGCCATTTGCACACTTTTACCTGATTTATCTTTCTCAGAAAGAAGTATAATTTATTATATCCTGGATTTTCTCCTGTGTGCATCCATGAAAAGGAAGATATATTTAGCATGATAAGGCATTAAGTAGAATGTTTTGGCACTTGTGGATTCCTTATTTAGAAACCACAATACTTCCTTTCTGCAAAATTGAGCAGCTACATTAAAAGAATAAAGTCATTTGCTAGTTAATATATGAAAGAACAAATATTATGACTGCAGCAATTTTTGTTAATTGATGTGTATATTCTTAACAGAACAAGGAGCAAGTATCTACATTGTTTTTGTCAGTTGTGGGGCCTGAACTCTGGGTCTGGGCAATATCTCTCAGCTCTTAAGCTCAAGGTTACCACTCTACCACTTGAGCCATAGTTCCACTTCTGGCTTTTTCTTCTTAAGTGGTACTGATGAATCAAATCCAGGGCCTCATGCATGCAAGGCAAGCACTCTAGAATTGAGCCACCTTCCCAGGCCACATATCTACAATTTAATTAATCATTTTTTATGTTTTCTTTAGTAGTCTACACTTTTGTGATGATTTCCTTTAATAGACACATTTTATATGTTTAACCCATTATCTGATGCTGTAAAAGTATTTTCAAAGACATATAGTTTTTATCCTGAGTTAAGACTCCATCTCATTAAAAAATAATATATGCTTATAGCATGTAGAAATAGCATGCATGTCAAGGTTTTGATTTCACATTATGTATCACATACCACAATGTCACATGCCCCTCAAAATAAAAAAGGAAAAACATTTTGAGAACTTGAAATCCAACATTATACAGGGAATTGTTAATACAGGACATAGGAAAGCTGAAAAACCCACGCGCTATGTTATGACAGCCTTACAATCTACTACTGCTCCTGCCTGGGAGGACAAAGTACAATTATACAATTCCCAAAACCCTTATCAGCCAGCCCAACACCCAATGGGGACTGGAACCAAGAAGGTTTCTCTTCTTGAAATGCCACATATTAGCTACAGAGGTCATCTGATGAGATGGCCAAGGGGATGAAGTAGCCAGACCTTTGCTTCCAGAAAGATGCCCATGCTTTTGATCAACAAAATTTAGACAGAGCATCTGCTAAATATGACACTGAACATCAGCGTATAGTGCCTCTCGTACAGTTACCACCCAGCAAGAGATAAGAATGGATGTGAGGATTCCATAACTTCCTCTATTAATCTTTGGATTGCCTCCTCACACTCATGCATAGCCATCTGCAGGCTCTCAATCCTTTCATCCCGCGTGTTTACCAGTCATGTTTGGAGAGCATTTGGAGAGCCATCCTCTAGGTTTTTCATTTGCTGCTCTGTTGCTTGTTTATTTTGAGTGGGAGTTGAGGTTCCTTGACATTCCATTTTTCTTGTGTTTCCATGGCTTGTTCTGACAATTTGGAATGAAAGCAAATCCAATACTGCATGAGAACACAATTTTAAGATGAGAAGCAGCCCGGAGCCCTGTAGTTGCACAGGTTTAGAGGTTCACAATCATAGGTAGGTATTTTCACTCTCCCTCTGCTTCTCTGGATATGAAAGCAGATCCAATACCACCACAAAACACAGTTTTAAGACAAAAGCCAAACTTGAATCCTATTATTACACCGATTTAAGAGGTTCAAAAACATAGATAGGTATTTCCTTATCTATTTTTGCTTTTCTTTGTTGGTGGAGGGGTAATGTTATTCAGGAGTGGAGATTATATATAGTTATAATTAGTTAACAAAACTGTAATGAGGTTTAAAGCATTCTCAACCAAAACGATTACACAATGAGCTGCTTGACACAGTTAAAATGAACACAAGTACACTCTAGCTCAATGACAAATAAATAGGGATCAATGGACTACAGAATCAAAAGAAGAATTAAAGGCCAGAAATAAGGTAAAATGTGTTGAAAGATTAAAAGATAGGAAGCTAAAATAAAGAGTAGAGGAATGTAGAGAAGGAAAAGAACAGAAGGAAGAAAACTAAGACCTAAATTCAGAGAAAGAAAGAGAAAAGATAAGCAAGAAAACAAAAAAGTATATAAAAATAAAGAAATAACTTTAGAACTTAGGGGGAAGATTCAGGGAGGAAGGAAAGTGGAGAGAATGAGGGAGGGGATAACAATATTCCACAAGAAATATACTCCTCACTAAACTTATGCAATGGCAAGTCCTCTGTACATCGCCCTTAAAATAAAATATTTTTAAAAAGAATAAGTAACTAGTAAATTGCAGCAACATTCTAATATCAAGTATGAATTTTCACACAGAAGAAACAAACTTGCAATTGATAGTCAAAAAATAAATAAATAATGAATGTGAGTTCCCAGAGGTCTTTGCCTCGTGATCCTTCTCTGTACATTAACTACTGGTGACACTTTGTTTAATATTACATGGGCATGTGAATTTTCTTGTGAACAGTGTATTCCCTTATCTTCCTTTCTCTTCCATTGTCAGTTTTCCATTGTGACAAAATAGCTGAGAAAAATCAACTTAAAATAGGAAACATGTATTTTGTCTAACGGTTGCAGAGATTATAGTTCATGTCTGTTTAGCTAGGTAGCTTTTGGCCTGTGGTGAAGTAGCCCATTCCAGGAGAAGTTCAGCAGAGGAAAGTGGCTTGGAAGTGAAGTGAAATGCAACCCCTAACCTCCTTCCTCAAAGAAGGCCCACTCCTGAATATCTACTACTTCTCAATACCAAGCAAATTATAAAGGTGTTAATAGAATAATCAATGCACAAGATCATAGCTCTCAGAACACTTCTACTGCCCAAATCTGTATCTACTACTGTGACGACTAAGCCTTCAGCCCATGAACTAAATCATGACACTGCACCACAACTTAATATTGCTATTGGAAAAATCTAACAAACTGAAAGCCAAGGATAATGTTTAACCTGTTTATTAAAGGGTTTGGGGGTAAAACCAGCCAGCCCTGGAAAGATCATAATAGGCCTCTTCATTCATTTTATTACATTTCATTTTTTTACCAAGTGCAATAAAATATCAATTATAAAATTAAAAACAACAAAAGAGCTTTTCAGAATTAAAATTTTAAACTCATACCATACATGCACATTATGCTGTTCCAAGAAAGTGATAAAGCTCTAAGTCCTGCACAGTAGTATGAGGCATATTGAAACTGTGGTGTGATCTGCTCACCTCTTCCTTCCCTTGATTCAGTGATAATATGCCTCCCCACAAAGCAAAGAGTATGCCAAAGCGGGATAGATTCACTATTCTTAATTTAAATGATAATGTGAAAACTTTGCTTGTCTGGAAAGATAGAAAGTTGGATGGAGTGTGACTCCAGTGTTTGTGCTGCTGCCTAGAAAGGCAAGCCCTAATTTCAAATCCTAGTTCCACCAAATAAACAAAGAGAAGACAAACTGACAGGTAGATAGATCGGAATGTATAATGTCTTTAGCAAAAGTGAGGTAATTTTTTGGAAAAAAATGAATCAAGTATGAACCGTGTTTGAGATATAAACTACAAAATAAAATCTGGGCTCTGTATGAAGTGTTCATGTTTACAAGAGGAATTTTGTGATGTAATGTTGTTTTCTTATATGGTTTTAAATTTTATTTTATTTTTTTTTTGGGTCCGGTCATGGGGCCTGAACTCTGGGCCTGGGCACTGTCCCTCAGCTCTTCAGCTCAA